>NC_139633.1:40885126-41130126 GCF_964638095.1 Poromitra crassiceps | reverse complement strand
TCCGTTTATTGTTTGCATGTAAACGCACTAACGTTAAATTCAGTCAGTTTTTATACCTGGCTGTATAATGCTTGGTGTAAAAATGTATCTGTTTCTATTCAGTCAGGTGGTGGAAGCAGTGGACAAGATCCTGGAGTCAAACGTCGCGCTCCCGGCCCATAAGGTGAAACTGCTGCTTCAGTCAAAGCACGACATCACCGTCTGTTTGCGCACAGTGAGCAAAATCGTGCAGAGCCTGAAATGGAAATATGGCGAGACAAAGTAAACACACACACACACACACACACACACACTCGTTTCACATTTAATAAAGAAATGCTTCCACCTGATTAAAGAAAACATGTATCCTTATTACCCTTCATAACATTATGATTTTCATATTCCAATTACAGAACAGTTCCAATGACCCGAGAGAAAAACCGAGAGCTGCGTATGATACAAGCAAAAGAATGGATAGAGACTGGCGAACAGTTCGATAACGTGCTGTTCACAGATGAATCCACAGTGGCATTGGAGCCATTTGCAAAACGCAGCTACAGCAAAAAAGGCTTCAATCCAATGATTCAGGTTCCCAAGCACCCCCTTAAGCTCCACGTGTGGGGAGGAATATCACGAGGAGGACCGGGTCCTCTTCTGATCTTTGATGGTGTGTAGGCTACTGTGTTGAGTGGAGCAATTGTTTTTTCTTCTTATTTCTTCATAAAAAAACTTCACAAACATTTTGAGTAATGTTGGCAACATGTTATTTCACCCGCAGGTATTATGGACGGTCAGTTTTATGCCGAAGAGATCATCTGCAAAGTAGCTGGACCATATTTGAGGGACCATTTCCACCTGCCAACTCATCGATTTTTCCAAGGTGAGAAACCACCATGTTTACAACACAAATACAAAGCGTGACAGCATTGGCTGTAAGTTTGACAAAGTTTCTCTTTGTGTTTCTATTGTTTTTTTCTTCTAGACAACGATCCGAAGCATACATCACTGAGAGCCAGAGCCAGTATCGAGCAGGAGGGAATTAATTGGGTTCGAACCCCACCAGAGTAAGTAACTTACAGTAAGATTTTATTACAGTTGGACGTGTGGTTTTGTGTGAAGGCAAACATTTAACTTGCCCATTTGTACATGTACTGTAGGTCACCTGATCTCAATCCAATCGAGCTTGTCTGGCATGCCATGAAGGAGCATGTGCGACATTCCCAGCCACACAGCAAGGAGGCACTAATCCGGGAGATAGAGACGTTTTGGAGAGATAAACTCACCCAACAGACTTGCAACAACTACATTAACCATTTGAATAAAGTTATGCCAATGGTGAGTAGACACAAAACATCTCTGAGCTCTGGCGAGTTTTTACCAGTTCTGTGTAGTATTACATTTTAATGTGTTTTGTCACCCTGCAGGTCATTCGGATGAATGGATATGCCACTGCTATGTAGCCAACTTCCATCCTAGAGGCCCACTATCATATATATATATTTTTTTTACTCACACCCGATTCTATTGTGGTATTGTGGTATCTGTGTGTGACGATTTTTTTCAGATGACGGCTTAAAAAGATTTATATGAAGAAAACGTAGCCTATACAGTTAGAATCATGTAAACCTGTTTTTTTTTCCTATTGTAGGATTATTAAAGTGCATGTAAATGCAGAAATCAGATTATTGCCATAAACTGATTATTCTCAGTTATCCGTTTATTGTTTGCATGTAAACGCACTGTCTGCATGTGGTTGTAAAAGAATGTGATTATACTGTAGCCTAACCGAATGTGAATAAAAATATTTTTGATTTGCCTTACTATGATCTATTTATATATATATAGTATATTTGTTGGTGGATATTACATGAACACCTCATCACCTTCGTTTGTAAAACATTCCGCATGACCTAGACAAAGCGAATAATTTGTCAGAGGTTCTCAAATGTTTTTGGCTTACATGTTAGAAATAAATGCATTATAAATTGGCATTATTTGAAGACAGCGCGGTGTAAAACAATCACTGTGGTGATTTATTTTACAAGTGGCTCAAGTCATATCTGACTAGTTTTAAATTTATTTCTGCTCACAAAAGTTTGATAGCCTTTTATTTTATATTACCGGCCCAGTCAAAATGTAGCCTATTGAAAAAAGATAGATGTAGCCTGATCATTTCATAAATACATAACACATTATTGTATAATTCTTAGCACACGAAATCTAAATTTTAAATATTTTTTTGATTTCCAAATAATTTTCTAACACTGCAGGGCGGTCTGCGCAAAGGGAGGAGCTGCACGCACACCGCTCCTTATTTAATTAATTAATTTGGTTTAAGATTAAACAATAAAACACAAAAAACAAAAGCTATTATCCCACAAATGTATTTTATTATAGTGAATGAATATCTTCCCGAGGCAGGCGCAAGGCACGTTTTTTCGCGCCGAAGGCCCGTTTTATCGCCGAAGGCCTGTGGGAGAATAGGGGCCATAGCCTACTTCACAACATGAGAAGGCTTACATCTTAGAAATAAATGCATTATAAATTGGCATTATTTGAAGACAAAATCGCTAGAGAGACATCACAACAAAACTTTAAAAAGAGTATAAGCTAGGGCTGACAACTGAAACAGCTTTATGGAATAGGTTGATGATCACTGCAATAGTCTACTCGTTGTCATCTCCCTGCCTTTCAGTAAGAACCAGTTTGGAGATTATTACCATTTCTTGTGTGTGGAATGTTGATGGCTGTTCAATCAAAGCTGAACAGCATTCCAGGAATGTTGCCTCACCCCACCCGTGCCTGATGGCTGCTCATTGAAAGCTGGGGTTTGCAGCTAGTGATAGCCTATAGTGCTTAGTTCAGCCGCTTGAAACACTGCAATATATCATCATCAGTATTTTCAGATGTTGCACTATTTGTGTCCAAAACTTCATATACTGTGCATATTTTGTATGTCACCTTTTGAGATCTGTGACTGTATTTCAGTATTTCAAGAAATTAGAGTAGTGTGAAGAAAATCAGCAGCAATGCCCTTCCCCCAGTCCTTTGTTTTGCTAATTCACCCTGCCACCGTTTCAACACCATGCAGACACTTTTCGATTGAAAAGTTGCACTGTTGGACTTAACTCAAAACTTTGTCAAAGTAGCCTAATGTGTGGATATGGTAAACATATTTATTTGGTTTGAATCAAGTTTTCTATACACAACTTTCAGTTGTTGCACAATGTTACTGTAATCTTTTCAGTATTTTCAGATGTTGCACTATTTGTGTCCAAAAATGACTTGAACTTCATATACAGTGCATATTTTGTATGTCACCTTTTGAGATGTGTGACTGTATTTCAGTATTTCAAGAAATTAGAATAGTGTGAAGAAAATCAGCAGTTACTTCTCAGTTATGAGTGACTCCAGCCTCAGTCCACTCCCTCTGACTCAAATAATTACTTATTTTTTTGTGATCAAATAGCTATTTTAATTCAAGTTCATGCATACAACAAGTAACAAAAACATTCGTAGAGCATGGCATAATACAATTATTCTACATGCGTGTCAAATTCATTTAATTTCATTTCCACGGGCCACATGTGACCCAATTTGAGCTCGAGTGGGCCAGACAAAGAAATCTAATAACACATCAAATGTTCTACCCCGTCAGTGTCAACAAAATACCAGTAAATGGGGGAAGAAGAAAAAAAAATATCAGTCACATCATAGTTTCACTGTTTTTCTCTACCTACAATACAGTTAGTCATGGAATCATATCTCAGAGTATATTTGTTGGTGGACATTACAGTTTGTACAAGTAAAATGAAAAGTTAATGCAGTAAAATGGGCTGTAGGCCTAGTGCGTTTTTTGGAGTAGAATCAGTAGGCTACTCACAGGTACGCAGGTTTTTATATTATCTTTTTTTTAATAATATTTATGACAATCGGATTTCATCTTACAAGCAATAACAAGGTTATATATACATGCTTTGCCACACACAACACACAGAGCGAAATCGTGGATCATATAATCCACACAGCACAAATCACCTCCCTCACACACACACACAGGCCGCGGCCTTTTCTCATCGAAGTCAAATAGATTTGTTTTCCGACCAGGCCTATTTTAACAATTTCGTTGCCTATTTGAAGACTTTCATTGCAAATATATAGTAGTTGTCCTGGCATTTAATTTATTAAGTTATTTTAAACTTAATTTAGCGTGTTTATGAGTTCGATATAGGCTTTTTTTTTTTTTTTTTTACCAACCCGACACTGCCGACAGCCGACACACACGCACAACTTCTGTAGCCATTAAAATAAAGTGTTTAATTAAGCTTTGTATGTTAGCTAGGTATTATATTTTGAAATTACCAAAAAACAAACAAATTAAGTTTAATATGCATTTGTTTAGACTTGGTGCATGAGGCATGACGGGGGCAGGCTGCACTACAGTGTTTTTCCTCAGCTGAAGTCATAGGCTAGTTTTCCGACCAGGCCTATTTAGACATTTTCGTTGGCTATTAGGATTTTAATTGTAATATTGTATAGTTGTCATTCCGTTTCATTTATTAAGTTACTTTACACTTAATTTGGCATATTTATTTTTGTTTTATAGGCTATTGTTTTAAATGTTTAAGTGATGACGATAAAAGAGCCACGGCTAAAACTGTAGGCTACACCTTTTCACTGTAGGCCTATGCACTGATGATGACAATAAAATATTAATAATAAATAAATAAAATATTCTTCTTACCTTAAAAAAGAGTGGACCAGAGAGGCCTATCGGCAGTTCCCTCTCGTGTCGTCCTGGAGTCCTCCTCCTCATGGCCGTTTTTGTCGCTGCGATTCGGCTTTTTGGTGAATCCAAAAGTTAGCAAAGACGTTTGCTTTCTCTTTGACATTTTGTCCGTGAAGGTGGGGAAGAAACGCTCATTGCTTTGCTTGTGTGTTGTTGTGTCAAGTGTCAAGCGCATGTGGTTCACCTGTCATGCAGAATTGCAACACAGCGCCAGATGGAAGGAGATACCAGAAACAAGCGAAACGCCGAGGAAACACGACAAGTGTTTTTGTATTTGTTTATAAATGTTTTGTTATTTGAATAATGAAAACTCGACATAGTAAACTTTTAAAATACATTTTAGTGACAATTGCAAGTGAAAAATATTCATTTCAAAGAGACCCCCCACAAATGGGGGGGAAATGCATTAAAATTGGCTGTAGTGCGTTTTTGGAGTAGAATCAGTAGGCTACTCACATATGAATATTGAATATTAGTGGATTATTCATTTAGTCAGAATATTGAACAAAATATTTAAGTCAATATGAATGCTTTCATATCAAACATGTTTGATATTTAGGACTGAAAATCTGCGCGCAAGCCTCCCGTCATTATCGTTAATTGACCAGCGCACTGCAGGCATCAGATAGGCTACCAAATAGCCTACCAACAGCACAGAACCATGAGTATTTTGGGGAAAATGTCACTAATTTAGATCACAATGATTGACCATTGAATAAAAAGTTGTTATAGTCTACCGAAGCCCCTGCCACACGCTTGTTAAACTGCCGTGAGATTCATTTGTCTGGGAAGCATATGCGAGTCTGTACAAACCATGTAGTTGAGTTTAACATTATACAGTAAAATGATAACAAGCCCATACATCATCTTCTTTCTGTTCGGCTACTACCATAAGCAGAAATTATACCTTCATTGTTGTGTTGATGGATAGTGACTGGACTTGTTAAGGGATGAGTAGCCTACACACGTTTCTCAGGTGATTCAGCAGATTCAAGTGATCTGCTGCCACCTATCGTCTAATAAATATTACTGCAGCCTAATTGTTTTCATCAAAGCGGCACCCCGCGGGAAAAGGCAACGCCAGCTCCTCCCGACTCTGCAGACCTCTGTACAACACGCACATAGAACGAGTTATAAGCATGCTTGCGAAATTGGGAGACTAGGTGGGTTTCCATCCAAATGTATCGCAACTTTTAATCGAATTTTCAGAAAGTCGGCAAAAGGAAATGCAAAATAATGCGCGTTTCCATCCACTGCTATTTTGCGCATTATAGAGCTGTCAATCACCTCGTGTTTGAGGCTGTCTGAGCTGCTGATCAGCTGCTAGACGCGGTGATTTCATTGGATTGTGGAAGATTAAACTCTCCATCTGATTAGCTTTCTGAAAGACTGACTTCGCCCTGTGATTCGTCGACTTGTACAGACAAGCAGTGGTCAGCTACCCCGATATACAGTAGGCCTACAAGACAAAATATGAGAGTAGAACAACTTAATCTGTTCCCCACATTTCTGAGTAGCCAGATAGCAAAAGTAGCTGGCTATGGGATTATACAGTAGCACATGGACTATTCAAGTCGCACCTAGTTACAAACTTTACTTGATCAGAGGGAAATCAATCTTACACCACAATAATTCCACAATACACCACAATTATTCCACAATACACCACAATACACCACAATAATTCTCAAATCCACTTGACATCAGATGAATGAATGAAATAGCCTACGGTTTATTGACGTCTCTCCTCCACACCCCTCCCATAGATACGCTGGTGAACCCTAATTTCATCATTGCTGTTGCTGTATGTCACTTTATAATTATAATGATGTTGCACAATGTCCATTTTGGCCACATAGAACATGTGTGCTTGCTACAGCTGTAAATTACAGGTGCAATTTATTTTCTTATCTTATTTTATTTAGATAGGATAACTTAAATGCTGTGCTTTCTTGACATGTTTCTGACATGGTATCTATAGTGCCTTTTAAACATGAAGTCTGGATCATGTCAGGCTAGCCAGAACAGGATATTTTCAGGTTTTACCTTTTTAAACATGAGGGGTCTTTGTTTAGAAACAACTGGATATGAGCCATTTTTTATGCCAGTGGGCGGGGGGGGGGGGGGGGGTAGCATGTATCGATAACAAGAAATGTGATAGGAAACAGCTTTAGCGAATTTGTAACCAAACTCCATTCAAAAACATGCCGTTTTAACAGAGGGTCCATTCCTGGCATTGTGCCAAAAATGAGGCAGTCAAAATAGTGGTCGCACCGTCGTCAATCACTGTGGGTGATTTATTTTACAAGTGGCATTCAAGTCATATCTCACTAGTTTTAAATTTATTTCTCCCCACAAAAGTTAGGCTAGGCCTATATGTCTCGATATAGGCTATCAGTCAGTCAGCTCCTATCCTCTCCGCAGTGTGGACGCACAGTCACACAACACTGCCTGCCTCAAATGGCTGCCTCACACAATAGAATTGGCTGCATCCAACTCGAGAAAACTTCTCAGAAGAGACTAACGTTAGCGACAAATCTGGAGACTTCAAAAACATGCCGTTTTAACGGAGTCCATTCCGACTATGAGGGGTGGCAATGTGCCAAAAATGAGCGCTTCTGCCTTTGTTAGGCTACATAAAGCCGCCCAGTCAAAATAGTGGTCGGACTGTCGTCAATCACTGTGGGTGATTTATTTTACAAGTGGCATTCAAGTCATATCTGACTAGTTTTCAATGTATTTCTCCCCACAAAAGTTAGGCTTTTTCTGACATGGGAGCAAGCAAGCAGCGCAGCAGTAAGCATCCCTCCTGATGCACTGGACCTGGCTGCCTGCATAGCTGAAGCGCGTTGGGATCCCTCTGCCAAACAATTCAAGCCGTTTTTGCAGCACTTGAGGAAACCGTGAGCGATGACATCTGTCATGTCTTTTTAATGTCGTATTTTTTTTTATCTTTACAGAGAACTGTCAGCTAGCTGCCCCTCCTCATGCAGGTATTACACCTACCCTGCCGAACCCCCCCCCCCATGAGACATATACATTATGTCTCATGTATATATATATAATATATATATATATATATATATATGTAGCCTATTTGCAGCTCCAACAGTGATATTTGTCACATAAGCTTTAACTGAGCCACAAGAATTCTAATTAACAATGTCTCTAAAATGCTAACAAATAATGTATTTAATAAGAATGAACAAATATAGGCTACTAGGCTACTGGTACTATTTTTTCTCTTTCGTTACATGCAGCGGTTGCCGCGGCCGGCGGGCCTCGCTCGAAACTTTAGTCTCTGTGCTACAGTATGCAGCTCCAACAGTGATATTTGTCACATACTGTAAGCTTTAACTGAGCGGATTATCTTCTATCCAAATATTTTTTTCCACAAGAATTCTAATTAACAATGTCTCTAAATGTCTAAATGTCTCTGTAGCCTATGTTGCCGGAGTTTTGGCTATTAACTCATTCATGGCCAGTTTAGGACTGCCAATATTTAGCACAGGCCAAAGATTTTCATAATTGTTGGTCATCTTTCAAGACCCACAGTAAATTATCTATTAGCACCAAAGTGATTTGCAATACCTCAAAATGAAGATGTACGTCTCTGGGTTCACCAGGGAAAAAAAAGTGAGCTTTTAGCATGTTCTGTACTCTACTTATAGCCATTTATATACACCCTGTTTTCACCCAAAAGGTCTCTCTGAGAAAAGAAATTGCAGAAAATGGCATTTATGTACAGCACACAATCTCAGGCAGAACTCGCTCTCAATTCTTTTATTTTGAACTGTATTGACATCAGACATGTAAATATTATTCATTATGACACAAATGACAAAAAAAAAAAATATATATATATATATATATATACCGTAAATTCCGGACTATAAGCCGCGGCTTTTTTCCCGTTTTTTGGCCTTTTTTGGCCCCTGCGGCTTATATAACGGTGCGGCTTATCTATGGATTTTTTCCAAAAAAAAAAAAAAATCTCTCTTTTTTAGCACTCTTTCTAACTATAAATCCACTTGTTTTAATTTCCTCTCTTGCCCTCTTTTAACAACATAACATAACATAACATAACACAACACAGGTAAGCAGAAAGAAAAAGACGAAGCAATCACGCCATGAATGAGGAAATGACTCACCTGCTGGAGGCTGGAGATACACGGCTTGGGCTAAACTTTTACTCCGTGAAACACTATCGATTAAGTCCGACATCGCTCACAGGTTTTGAGCAGCTTGAAAACAAGTTTGAAAACGTGCAGAAGTCCATCCACTCACTAAAGAAACTAAGGCAACCGTGAACAGAGTTTATAATGCGGAAAAGCGCATCAGCGCACTGGAGGACAAAAACAACACAGTGAGTCCGAAAGTGGATAAAATGCAAAAACATCGAAACGCTGCACACGCAGGTTGATGACTTAATCAGCAGGAGTAAAAGAAATAACATTCGCCTGATCAATGTAAAAGAGGGAGCTGAGATTGGTGACATGGACGCTTTCGTGGCAAAATCCTGTGTTACATCCTGGACCTGAAGGAAGGCGAGAAACCACCAGAGGTGGACAGGGCACACCGGGCGCCTCGGCCACGTCCAGACCCCGGCCTGCCACCGAGGGCCATCTTCATCTGCCTACTCCGCTGGCCCGACCGTCAACTCATCCTCCAGGCTGCGGGGAAGAAGCCCCTCACCTGGGAGGGTACGCGCTTTTTCGTCCGGCAGGACCTCTCCGCGTTGGTGCAACAGAAACGCGCAACATACAACAGCATCATCGAGTCAATGGATATCGCTTTGGCGTACTGTACCCAGCGAGACTCGTCATAACCAGACCGGACTACCTTTAGCACTCTTTCTAACTATAAATCCACTTCTGTTTTAATTTCCTCTCTTGCCCTCTTTTCACCACACCGCGGACACTGTGTGCCCAGCGGCGGAACAAGAGCTCAAAGTGAAACTGCCGAATATCTTTTGAGTTGGACTGGTCAATAGTACTGTGAGTAACTAAAATAAAAAAATAAAAAACGGAATTCTCTCTTCTTTAGCACTCTTTCTAACTATAAATCCACTTCTGTTTTAATTTCCTCTCTTGCCCTCTTTTCACCACACCGCGGACACTGTGTGCACTGTAAAAAAAACAAAAAATACCATTAAAACACCCGCGGCTTATAGACCGGTGCGGCTTATATAAGAAAAAAATAGTCAACTTTGAAGGTGCGGCTTATAGACCGGTGCGCCTTATAGTCCGGAATTTACGGTATATATGAAGTGCTTTTTTTACATTCAACAATACAGTTTGCTCAGTGTGAGTGAGTGTGCAGACAGACAGACAGACAGACAGACACACAGACAGACAGACAGACACAGACACACACACACACACACACACACACACACACACACACACACACACACAGAGAGAGAGTTCTGTCCACAGCTGCTGCTAGATCGCACCTCCTTCCCCCGCACCTCCTTCCCCCTCCTTCCCCATCAGCGTTTTGCCTCCTCTGCCTCTGCTCGTTTTCCTCCTCTCGTTCGGGCTGGGACGAATGCTGCGACACGACACAGGAACGGGTCCGGCTTGGCTTTGGGACCAGGCGCTGCTGGAACCGGATCGATCATGTTCGTCACGGGTTTGACTAGGCAATCCAGGTTCGCCCTGCAGCAAGGCAGCAGTGCAGCGCGGCGAGGGGCGTTTCAATGGCGTTTTTTCCTCTCTACAAGGAAGCGCGTTTCTCTGTTTTTCCTCCTTTCCTCCTTCTTCCTCATTTCAAACAACAGCTGCGGTATGTGTTTGATCGCGTGGTGTCGGCTACCCTTTGAGGTTAGGGACCTGTGTCTGTGTCACAGGCTGGGAAAGTGTTTGCTGCACGCGCTGCACTAATAAAACCAAAAACACGTCAAACACGTCTTTGGCGTGGATGGCTATTTCTGATAACACGTCAAAGACGTCTTTGGCGGTGAATGAGTTAAACAAAAAGCAAAATTTAAACAATCACAGTTCACATGGCATTGGCAGGGCAAAATAAATTATGAATTATTATTAGGCTATTATTATTATTAAATTACAATAACAAAAATATAGGCTAATATACCGTAGTAAAATAAACACAAGGCCGCCACAAACAATAGAAGAATAACATTTTCAATTAGGCCTGGAATTATGGCAGGCAGGCCAGGCATTTGCAAAATTGAAACAACTAAAATAATTTTAGAATCACAGTTTACATGGCAGGGCAGCCTTATAGCGTGGGTCAAGGAGGGTAGTTTGCGCATCAGCTGAAGGGTTGTGTGACACACACACACACACACACACACACACACACACACACACACACACACACAGCATAGCTGACATGTTCCTCTCTCGCCCTCCTACCCATGCAGTGCGCAGGCAGTGATGGACACACATACATTTGCATATCTGTCCCATGATGCAACTCAAGCGTTTCATCAAGCGTTTCATCAAACGTTTCATCTACGTAAATAAGTGGTAGATAGTAATGGTATTTATTTTACCACATAGTGTAATTCTGGAATATTTAAATGTTGGACCAAATAAAAAATATTTTTTGACTATATGACTTAACACCATAACTGTAAAGCACATTTTCCCCAGCGGTATATATACAACACGCACATAGAACGAGTTATAAGCATGCTTGCGAAATTGGGAGACTAGGTGGGTTTCCATCCAAATGTATCGCAACTTTTAATCGAATTTTCAGAAAGTCGGCAAAAGGAAATGCAAAATAATGCGCGTTTCCATCCACTGCTATTTTGCGCATTATAGAGCTGTCAATCACCTCGTGTTTGAGGCTGTCTGAGCTGCTGATCAGCTGCTAGACGCGGTGATTTCATTGGATTGTGGAAGATTAAACTCTCCATCTGATTAGCTTTCTGAAAGACTGACTTCGCCCTGTGATTCGTCGACTTGTACAGACAAGCAGTGGTCAGCTACCCCGATATACAGTAGGCCTACAAGACAAAATATGAGAGTAGAACAACTTAATCTGTTCCCCACATTTCTGAGTAGCCAGATAGCAAAAGTAGCTGGCTATGGGATTATACAGTAGCACATGGACTATTCAAGTCGCACCTAGTTACAAACTTTACTTGATCAGAGGGAAATCAATCTTACACCACAATAATTCCACAATACACCACAATTATTCCACAATACACCACAATAATTCCACAATACACCACAATAATTCTCAAATCCACTTGACATCAGATGAATGAATGAAATAGCCTACGGTTTATTGACGTCTCTCCTCCACACCCCTCCCATAGATACGCTGGTGAACCCTAATTTCATCATTGCTGTTGCTGTATGTCACTTTATAATTATAATGATGTTGCACAATGTCCATTTTGGCCACATAGAACATGTGTGCTTGCTACAGCTGTAAATTACAGGTGCAATTTATTTTCTTATCTTATTTTATTTAGATAGGATAACTTAAATGCTGTGCTTTCTTGACATGTTTCTGACATGGTATCTATAGTGCCTTTTAAACATGAAGTCTGGATCATGTCAGGCTAGCCAGAACAGGATATTTTCAGGTTTTACCTTTTTAAACATGAGGGGTCTTTGTTTAGAAACAACTGGATATGAGCCATTTTTTATGCCAGTGGGCGGGGGGGGGGGGGGGGGGGGGGTAGCATGTATCGATAACAAGAAATGTGATAGGAAACAGCTTTAGCGAATTTGTAACCAAACTCCATTCAAAAACATGCCGTTTTAACAGAGGGTCCATTCCTGGCATTGTGCCAAAAATGAGGCAGTCAAAATAGTGGTCGCACCGTCGTCAATCACTGTGGGTGATTTATTTTACAAGTGGCATTCAAGTCATATCTCACTAGTTTTAAATGTATTTCTCCCCACAAAAGTTAGGCTAGGCCTATATGTCTCGATATAGGCTATCAGTCAGTCAGCTCCTGTCCTCTCCGCAGTGTGGACGCACAGTCACACAACACTGCCTGCCTCAAATGGCTGCCTCACACAATAGAATTGGCTGCATCCAACTCGAGAAAACTTCTCAGAAGAGACTAACGTTAGCGACAAATCTGGAGACTTCAAAAACATGCCGTTTTAACGGAGTCCATTCCGACTATGAGGGGTGGCAATGTGCCAAAAATGAGCGCTTCCGCCTTTGTTAGGCTACATAAAGCCGCCCAGTCAAAATAGTGGTCGGACTGTCGTCAATCACTGTGGGTGATTTATTTTACAAGTGGCATTCAAGTCATATCTGACTAGTTTTCAATGTATTTCTCCCCACAAAAGTTAGGCTTTTTCTGACATGGGAGCAAGCAAGCAGCGCAGCAGTAAGCATCCCTCCTGATGCACTGGACCTGGCTGCCTGCATAGCTGAAGCGCGTTGGGATCCCTCTGCCAAACAATTCAAGCTGTTTTTGCAGCACTTGAGGAAACCGTGAGTTTGCTCGTTGATATAAGCGATTGCCCAAACGATTCATTAATGAATAAACTACCACCACCCGCCCACATGACAGCTAGCCTACATGAACAGGATCATGAGCTGCCAGAGTTAAACAGCAGCTCCTTTTGCTCTAATCCGGATCTTACACCGGCGAGCGAGATGAATATGATACGGACTCGCGGGAGTGCGCGTAGGCCGGCTAATTGTTGTTTAACATGCAGGCCAACCGGCTAGGAGCAGGTTATAATACGGATTCCACTGCATGTTAAGAAGTGGCTTATGTCTGACATATTTTTGACATTGGCTTTTTCTTTTGTGTGTTTTTTACTGAGATGTACTGACATTGGCTTCTGCTGTAACACAATAATTTCCCCCAGGGGATTAATAAAGTACTCTATCTATCCATCTATCTATCTATCAAATATATCTATCTATCTATCTATCTATCTATCTATCTATCTATCTATCTATCTATCTATCTACATTATCTATCTATCTATCTATCTATCTATCTATCTATCTATCTACATTATCTATCTATCTATCTAAACACTATAAACGGTTACCCTCTACTGATGGTGTAGTGCTCTGAGAGGCTTATTTAGATAGTTACTATATAGTTGCTAGTCTGTACAAGTCGGCGAATCACAGGGCGAAGTCAGTCTTTCAGAAAGCTAATCAGACGGTGTGTTTTTGCGCCTCCTGGTGGGTGAAAACAGAAGTGGACTTCCAGGGTGGAAAAAAAATATCGGCACCGCAGCAGCGCCGCACTTTGCATGCAGGACAGTCGCGGTGCATTGGTCCCACTTTGGCTGGCTGCATCTGTACGTCCGCCCTGCATGCAGGGCTACAGGAGAGAGACAGAGTACCTACAGCGGGGGGTTTGGAGTTCCAAGTTACTGACCAAACACTCTATTTCAGTGATTGCTGTCAGAATATAGAGCCATTTAACATTTAGGCTATTTTAACACAAAAACATCGCTGAATGGACCTTTAAACAATATTAATGTTGCCTTGTAATCTGCAAGTGGTTTTCTTAGCAGTTGGGTTTGGGTTTGGCCATGGTGAGGTGTAGCAGCACCTGGTGGAGATCTACAAAGCAAATGTTACTTTGTACTTGTGTTCTCCCCTGGAAGTGATTTTGGTATAGATGGGCCATTGTAAGCAAGCAGTATTCTACCATAAGTGTGAGATGGGCAGTATTTGAAATACTTGTATTTGAAATACGTATTTCAACTACTTTTTTGTATTTTGTAATTTGTATTTGGCTGGGCAGAGAAAAATGAGATGTAATTTGTATCAAGATACTTTCAGATCTTGTATTTTGTGTATTTCAAATACATAAAATACATTTATCTTTTTATTCTCAAATTGACACATGTAAACATTGACACAGGTTTACTAAAGATGGAGAAATGAGTTGTACTAAAAACAACTAAGTGAACTAAACTGAAACCTGATATGAATAAACAGAGAAATTACTTGTACTAAAAAACAACTAACTGGACTGAACTGAAACCTGATTTGAATAGGAGAAATTAGTTGTACTAAAAACAACTAAGTGAACTAAACTGAACTGAAACCTGATATGAAAAGATGGAGAAATAAGGTGTATTGAAAAACAACTAACTGAACTGAAACCTGATGTGAAAAGATGGAGAAATTAGTTGTACTAAAAACAACTAAGTGAACTAAACTGAAACCTGATTTGAATAGGAGAAATTAGTTGTACTAAAAACAACTAAGTGAACTAAACTGAACTGAAACCTGATGTGAAAAGATGGAGAAATTAGTTGTACTAAAAACAACTAAGTGAACTAAACTGAAACCTAATATGAATAGATGGAGAAATAAGTTGAAAAAACAACTAACTGAACTAAACTGAAAGCTGATGTGATTCAGAATAGATTGAGAAAGAAGTTGTATTGAAAAACTAACTAACTGAACTAAACTGAAACCTGATGTGAATAGCTGAAGAAATAAGTTGTACTGGAAAAACAACAACTAACTGAACTATACTAAAACCTGATATGAATAGATTGAGAAATAAGTTGTACTGAAAAAAAAACTAACTGAACTAAACTGAAACCTGATTTGAATAGGAGAAATTAGTTGTACTGAAAAACAACTAACTGTCATAAACCTGATTTGAATAGATGGAGAATTAGTTATACTGAAAAACTATAACTGAACACCAAAGTACCCTAATGAAAATCAAAAATGTCTTTCTGTTGCTACAAGGATGTCTGAGCTTCACTGTGCATAATGATGGCTGTGCAGATTTTGACACTAGAATGGTGTTATCACTGCTGATAGTGGAAAGTTGTATTCAGTGAGTGATTGTTCTTTAGTAATTATGTTCTAGATAGCCAGGTTGTTTTGGATTTTGTTTATGAAGCAGAAGGAGGGGAAGTCATTTTAAGGATGTAAGGATTTGAACAAGAGTCCAATTTCATGGAAGGCCTTTTTTGTTTGAGATGCAGTTTCTCATCGTTCCTCTCACCGATTCACAATTTCACAACCTTAGACAGGATGTGCATCAGGGCATTAAATTCCTGAAATGTAACCTTTTCTAGTTGTATAAATATGTTTGCATGTTAAATAAATACTGTGACGACAAGTTACTGACATGGTGGTGAATGTGAAGTTGTTTAAAGGGGACCTACTATGCCTTTTACCTATTTCAGTTATTTATATATTGTGTTATGATGTCAGATATCTATGGCTAAACATAGTCAAAGTTCCAAAACTTGAGGTTAACATGCAGAAATGCTGCCTTTAAGTCAAAAGCCCTCACAGAAGGTGATTAACAGCTGAGCTGAAGGAGAAATTAGTTCTACTGAAAAACAACTAAAACTAAAATGGAAGAACTGCAGTGTGTTAGGGAGTACACATACTGTGACAGAGGACTAAAGAGAGGATTTACTGTCTAAGGAAACCAGAAAATTTCACTTTTGAATAGCTGAAATCAGAGAATTAGGACATTTTCCTTAAAGAAATGTCTCTAAATGATTAATAGATCATCAAAATAGGCAATTAATTTAATATTTGGCAATTCATCTATGAATTGACTAATCGTTGCAGCTCTTTATAAGTTTTTATAAAATGTATTTTCATGTATTTTCAAAATACAAAATACGTATTTGTATCTCAAATACATTTTCAGACAGGTATTTTGTATTTGTATTGTGATACATTTTTTGAGCAAGTATTTGTAATTTGTATCAAAATACTTTATGATGTATTTTCGCCCATCTCTGTGACCTGTATGCCGAATATATATATAGGGAGCCAATATTTTTTTCATCATTGTAGAGCCACAGAACAGAAAAGAAGATATTTATTACATTAGAGTGTGAGTGTTTTTGAACATTTTCAGCACATTTTAACAACAATAATAATAATACTGATAACCATGATATGCCATTCAGCCTAGACATACCCAGATATGATCCCAAGCCGTATTTTCTATTAAATAAATTATTTTTGGGTCTTAAATTATGGTTGTTGAGGTCTCAAAAAGTCTTAAAAAGTCTTAAAAAGCATTACATTTGACTTTGGAAACAGTGCAAGAACCCTGAATGTGATGTGTGTAGTTCTTCATAGATGTAGCCTCTTCATTTTGCCCTCAAAATGCACCTGATACATTTTACTTTATGATGTACTTCTGTGTGTGTGTGTGTGTGTGTGTGTGTGTGTGTGTGTGTGTGTGCGCGTGTGCATGCGCGTGCGTGCGTGTGCGTGTGTGCATGCGTGCATGTGTGTGGGGAGGGGGGGGGGGCGGGGGGGGGGGGGTGTTTACGCCCCCGGACGCCCCAAGCGGGTCCGAGGTCAGCCACATTCTCATTGGGGGCTGAGCACCCCTAAAGGTCAGGGCCTACTTGCACAAAGCACCTTAGGTTAAGATTTCCTTCAGGGTCTGAGTTAAGGTGTCCATAAAATAGAATTGGCTGTACAAAACACCCTTAAATCTTGTGCTTATGTTTTCCCTAAAATGTTTAACCTTATGGAGAAGATTTAAGGGTGTTTTGTGCAGTCGATTCTATTTTATGGACACCTTAAATCGCCCCTGGTGTTCCGACATGTCTTCAGTGCCTACTCCCCACGTGGGCTATACCTCGCCAAAGGGCCTTTCTGTGTGGAGTTTGCATGTTCTCGCCGTGCTCCACTGGGGTTCTTCCATATATAAGCCCAACTAAAAAGATGCAGAAGGTCGTTGTCTGACTGGCAGCAGGTGGAAGAAGTTGGTCCCCGGGTGCTTGTGAAGCTGCTCACTGCTCCTGGCCTGACCATGAAGGAACGAGGGATGAGCCAGGATGGGTCAAACGAGGAGGACAAATTTCACAGTGCCTCCAAAAAAGTGTGTGTGTGTGTGTGTGTGTGTGTGTGTGTGTGTGTGTGTGTGTGTGTGTGACAGGGTTTGTCCGTCCGGTTTAATAAAATACATTTAGTCGCGACGGTCCACTGATGATAAATCTTGGCCGCCGCTCCTTCAAAATAATATGAAATGTCCTTAAAAATGTCATGAAGTCACAATGACATGGCTCTGCAGAGAGCTTTTATTTTGACTGAGATACATGTGTGGAAGCAACAAAACTCATAGGTGGAAAACAGCGACAGTTGTATGTTTTGGAGGAACTGACAATGATCAAAAACATGCGGTCGTCATGCACGGCTAAAGTAGAAACCACTTAGCGGATGGAGAAGCTTTTTACTACAGTCTGTAGTGAGCAGTCATGCTCACAAGAATGGAGTGGATGCAGGATCTCAATATATTCAATATACTGTATATCACTGATGTGACATCAAAGTAAGTTTACGTTCAGAACTACTCTCATACATTAGTGTTTAGACCCGAAACATGACTGAGTGTTATAGCAGGATTTTTTTAAATCAACTCCATACTTGCTGAAATATTCTTATCATACATGTGGGTCTCTTCTCCCTGTGTATTCCATACTCTCTGGCTTTACACAAAATATGGAGGAACCCCATCTACTAATTCAATATTTGCTTCATTTGAACTTTGCGTGTTTGTGTAACATTACATATCGTCGCTGTCCGATGAAAACCACTCATCTCCAAAACAGCAACTTTTCAGGAAATGAAAAAACCCTCTGCTCTTAAAATACTGGACACCACATCATCAAAGTTGGCACATGTCTTCATTATAGGTGTTATATTTGTAATATATGTCGTTACAATATTAATATATTACATGAATAAACTCAAATGATGTTCAAGGATTATCAATCTGAGTTTGATGCACTTTTTCCGGGGTGCGCAGCTCCGCAAAGCCTCCCGCCGTCTGGAGCACACGGCCAACCTCCAGCCGGCTCCTCCAGCAGCGACCTCGAGCGCGCTCTCATGCCGAGTCTTGGGGGAACAGAGCCTGCCAGTAACGCTAACATTACTCTCCACAGAAATCACTTTGATCTCCACAGTTTAAATGACTTTGCAGCCCAGGGACAATTCGAAGAAGAAACATTTTTTATCTATTTATGTCAGACAATGTCAGAAACAAACAAAACAAAGCCAGTTTATACAGCAGCGTTTGGTTGGGCTCTATTTGTGTGTGTGTGAGGTATTTCCTCATACCTGTAGGGGTTCAGATGGAGGTATAGGGGAGGAGCATGGAGGTTCTGCTGTCACATACGCGATGTGATGGGCAGGTCTTGCATCAAATGGTACACAGATTACCCAATAAAACATGTTTTCATTGGTCATTTAGACGTCAAAATCTACCAGTAGATAGAGGAGAATAGATATAGTCCAGCTATAGTAAAAAATAAAAATAATTAAAACACGACTGAAGTGGTTTTCATCAGACAGCAATATCAACTAGAATGTCTACATTTCCTACCGAAAATGTAATTGTGCTTGCCGTCCTCGCCATGCACCGCCTGCCTTGCAAGGTCCCTGCCCATGCAGCTCGGGGGACTAAGTAGTTATGGGTGTGTTAATTTCAAAGGACTCTTACACCCAAATACTACAGTACTTACAGTTTTAAAGGTGTATTACACCCAAATACTATATAATGTGGAAATTGTCAACGACGCTATTAGCAAAAATGTGCCTGAATTCTTTGGGAAGTATTTTGGCCATATCTCGGGAACGGAAGCAGCTACAGACACGGGACTGGTGGCATTGGAAAGCTCGTCGAATTTTACATCTAGTAGAAGGTGCCTTGAAGTTACGAAATCAACGATGGGGGCGCTGAGCAATGTACCCTTTTTTACATGAAATAGTTACAACATCAGATGCTCATAACTCCTAGGAAAATGGCTTAAACTGCATGAAACTTTGTGCGTGAAGACATCTCCCGACATATACTTCGGTTTAAAATTGGTGCAATTTGGAGAAAAAAAAAAAAAAAAAAAATTTGGACGTTGTTTTTTGGCCATATCTCGGGGACGGAAGCAGCTACAGACACGGGACTGACGCCGTTGGAAAGCTCGTCGAATTTTACATCTAGTAGAAGGTGCCTTGAAGTTACGAAATCAACGATGGGGGCGCTGAGCAATGTACCCATTTTTTACACAAAGCACCCCTACAGGTCAGTGGCAGCAACTGACCTGTGGGGAAAATGGACTGATAATAGTCCCTGGTCACCAAAGTAATGTTACCCTTTTAGTTTTGTTACAGAGTTGCTGATCGGTTGTCATGTATCCAGTCAGCCAAAGAAGCTGCTTGGGTAGCATGCTAACTAACGCCTAATGCTACCATTAGCTCAATTAGCTTGTTGCAACTAGTCCCAAACATTGATGAACAGTGTGTCCTAACACCAGGGGGACAAGGTGTTTGTTTTGGCTGGCTGAGGTTAGCCTATAAGGCACAGTTGTTGTGGCTAACAGCCTCCATTCACACTAGGCTATTCACACTAGGCTATCTCTTCCATTATGTTTTCAAACCCAGCTGGCTCTATATAATGAACAACCACAAAGTGGTGACACTTACCCATGGGTTCCGTTCATTGTTTTCTGGACATGTTTCCATGCTATAGTAACACAGCAGCTAACAGAACAGACAGGCCTCCCATGCCATACATGAACACAACAGGTTTCCTGCAGGCAGCTGAGGGGGCGGGCTCTGGGCGGCCCTGTGAATTTTTTATTGGTTGGCGACAAGTGACCTAGAAAATCCAAGGAACTCTGATTCACTCTGATTTGCCCTCTGCTGGGGCTCCCACTTGCACCAGGGAGGGAGAGGAATGACTGTAGTAAGTGATGTCATACTTTTACAGATGGAGGAATGACTGTAGTAAGTTATTTCATACTTTTTTTGTCTACAAATTGAAAAAACGGTGGAGCTACTAGGAGTATTTTTATATAGCAATATTTAATGCGAAGTAATATATCTGTGTACAGGCAGTTACAAAAACTTTTTTACTTTTTACTTTTTTTGTCTACATCATTCTCTCTACCCAACATCCAACACTCCTGCTCAGAGTTAGTGTTGAGCTATATGTATCTGGTCAAATCACAGTGGATTTTGCATGTGTTTTTTAACAGAGAAGAGCTGCAGCTGCTCAAATGTAAAATGTATGAGAGTGAGACCATGAGTGATATAGCACTTGTAATACAGGTATAGGTGTGTCTGATGTCTACATAATAGCGTGCGTGCGTCAAGTCAAGTGTCAAGTGTCATACAAGAAGGAAGGCTGGCCATAATGAGAATGAATCCGCACTTCCTGCCTCCCTTCAAAATAAAACAATTGAGAAGGGACAGGCACTGAATGCTGCTATAGCGCCCCCTAAAGGCTAAATGACAAAATACTTCTCCTATAGGCTCAGAGTACATCCGTCCACACCTGTACAAAGTTTGGTTAGCATCGGACGATCTTTGTGAAATAGGCCCCACCCACAGAAAGTTGGAAGTAAATTATATCGCAAGGGTGCATTTTTTTCAAAAACTTCCAAATCAGTCTTGTGCAGGACAGTCCCCACGTGATGTGTGCGTTGGTTTGGTGAAGATTGGACGAAATTTCAAGGAGAAATGGCAAAAAAACGGTTTTGGACAAAATGCAAAATGGCGGAAAATCTAGTCAGACGCAAATGGGCGTGGCCTAGTTGAGTAGATGCGGGAGGACCCAAGGAATCCAGGGAAAAAATAATTTTGATGATAGACCCTACGGTTCAAAAGTTATGGACCAAAAGGTAAGGAGGGCTGTTATAGCGCCACCATCTGGTCAATTGGTGCAATTTTTTCGGGGATAGTAAAAGACCCCTCAGTGCACCTCCCTACCAAGTTTCGTAGCTCTAGCTGTTATGGTTTCTGAATGACAGCTAATTTACTGCAAGATTTTGCAAGATTTTTCCAAACCCCATGCAAGTCAATGGGGAAAAAAATGGCGCTTAATGGCGAATTGCGGCCAAACCGCTTTCACAAACCCTTAGCAAAGTCATAGCATACATGTCCTCAATGAGCCGGTCATTTTGAGGTCTGGCATGTCTATGTGGCGCAAAAATTGAGGGAGTTATTACGCGCCAAACTTTTTGGCAGATAGAATAATAAGTATGTGGGATTTCAAGATTGTGCCTTGCTTGTCAGCAAGCACAATAATTATTGCTTTTATCTCGGAAACGGAAGGTGCAATCGTGATTCTGCCCACCACTAGTGTACTTTTTCACCCCGATTCCAACGCCGCCATCCGTGAGTCTCTACAAGTTACGGTTGCAGAGATACGTTGCTGTAGCGCCCCCCATAGGCAAACAATAGCGCCCCCTACACGCCAAATGACACTATCTCTTCTGAAATCAACTCAGAAGTGTCAAGTGTCATACAAGAAGGAAGGCTGGCCATAATGAGAATGAATCCGCACTTCCTGCCGCCCTTCAAAATAAAACAATTGAGAAGGGACAGGCACTGAATGCTGCTATAGCGCCCCCTAAAGGCTAAATGACAAAATACTTCTCCTATAGGCTCAGAGTACATCCGTCCACACCTGTACAAAGTTTGGTTAGCATCGGACGATCTTTGTGAAATAGGCCCCACCCACAGAAAGTTGGAAGTAAATTATATCGCAACGGTGCATTTTTTTCAAAAACTTCCAAATCAGTCTTGTGCAGGACAGTCCCCACGTGATGTGTGCGTTGGTTTGGTGAAGATTGGACGAAATTTCAAGGAGAAATGGCAAAAAAACGGTTTTGGACAAAATGCAAAATGGCGGAAAATCTAGTCAGACGCAAATGGGCGTGGCCTAGTTGAGTAGATGCGGGAGGACCCAAGGAATCCAGGGAAAAAATAATTTTGATGATAGACCCTACGGTTCAAAAGTTATGGACCAAAAGGTAAGGAGGGCTGTTATAGCGCCACCATCTGGTCAATTGGTGCAATTTTTTCGGGGATAGTAAAAGGCCCCTCGGTGCACCTCCCTACCAAGTTTCGTAGCTCTAGCTGTTATGGTTTCTGAATGACAGCTAATTTACTGCAAGATTTTGCAAGATTTTTCCAAACCCCATGCAAGTCAATGGGGAAAAAAATGGCGCTTAATGGCGAATTGCGGCCAAACCGCTTTCACAAACCCTTAGCAAAGTCATAGCATACATGTCCTCAATGAGCCGGTCATTTTGAGGTCTGGCATGTCTATGTGGCGCAAAAATTGAGGGAGTTATTACGCGCCAAACTTTTTGGCAGATAGAATAATAAGTATGTGGGATTTCAAGATTGTGCCTTGCTTGTCAGCAAGCACAATAATTATTGCTTTTATCTCGGAAACGGAAGGTGCAATCGTGATTCTGCCCACCACTAGCGTACTTTTTCACCCCGATTCCAACGCCGCCATCCGTGAGTCTCTACAAGTTACGGTTGCAGAGATACGTTGCTGTAGCGCCCCCCATAGGCAAACAATAGCGCCCCCTACACGCCAAATGACACTATCTCTTCTGAAATCAACTCAGAAGTGTCAAGTGTCATACAAGAAGGAAGGCTGGCCATAATGAGAATGAATCCGCACTTCCTGCCGCCCTTCAAAATAAAACAATTGAGAAGGGACAGGCACTGAATGCTGCTATAGCGCCCCCTAAAGGCTAAATGACAAAATACTTCTCCTATAGGCTCAGAGTACATCCGTCCACACCTGTACAAAGTTTGGTTAGCATCGGACGATCTTTGTGAAATAGGCCCCACCCACAGAAAGTTGGAAGTAAATTATATCGCAACGGTGCATTTTTTTCAAAAACTTCCAAATCAGTCTTGTGCAGGACAGTCCCCACGTGATGTGTGCGTTGGTTTGGTGAAGATTGGACGAAATTTCAAGGAGAAATGGCAAAAAAACGGTTTTGGACAAAATGCAAAATGGCGGAAAATCTAGTCAGACGCAAATGGGCGTGGCCTAGTTGAGTAGATGCGGGAGGACCCAAGGAATCCAGGGAAAAAATAATTTTGATGATAGACCCTACGGTTCAAAAGTTATGGACCAAAAGGTAAGGAGGGCTGTTATAGCGCCACCATCTGGTCAATTGGTGCAATTTTTTCGGGGATAGTAAAAGACCCCTCAGTGCACCTCCCTACCAAGTTTCGTAGCTCTAGCTGTTATGGTTTCTGAATGACAGCTAATTTACTGCAAGATTTTGCAAGATTTTTCCAAACCCCATGCAAGTCAATGGGGAAAAAAATGGCGCTTAATGGCGAATTGCGGCCAAACCGCTTTCACAAACCCTTAGCAAAGTCATAGCATACATGTCCTCAATGAGCCGGTCATTTTGAGGTCTGGCATGTCTATGTGGCGCAAAAATTGAGGGAGTTATTACGCGCCAAACTTTTTGGCAGATAGAATAATAAGTATGTGGGATTTCAAGATTGTGCCTTGCTTGTCAGCAAGCACAATAATTATTGCTTTTATCTCGGAAACGGAAGGTGCAATCGTGATTCTGCCCACCACTAGTGTACTTTTTCACCCCGATTCCAACGCCGCCATCCGTGAGTCTCTACAAGTTACGGTTGCAGAGATACGTTGCTGTAGCGCCCCCCATAGGCAAACAATAGCGCCCCCTACACGCCAAATGACACTATCTCTTCTGAAATCAACTCAGAAGTGTCAAGTGTCATACAAGAAGGAAGGCTGGCCATAATGAGAATGAATCCGCACTTCCTGCCGCCCTTCAAAATAAAACAATTGAGAAGGGACAGGCACTGAATGCTGCTATAGCGCCCCCTAAAGGCTAAATGACAAAATACTTCTCCTATAGGCTCAGAGTACATCCGTCCACACCTGTACAAAGTTTGGTTAGCATCGGACGATCTTTGTGAAATAGGCCCCACCCACAGAAAGTTGGAAGTAAATTATATCGCAACGGTGCATTTTTTTCAAAAACTTCCAAATCAGTCTTGTGCAGGACAGTCCCCACGTGATGTGTGCGTTGGTTTGGTGAAGATTGGACGAAATTTCAAGGAGAAATGGCAAAAAAACGGTTTTGGACAAAATGCAAAATGGCGGAAAATCTAGTCAGACGCAAATGGGCGTGGCCTAGTTGAGTAGATGCGGGAGGACCCAAGGAATCCAGGGAAAAAATAATTTTGATGATAGACCCTACGGTTCAAAAGTTATGGACCAAAAGGTAAGGAGGGCTGTTATAGCGCCACCATCTGGTCAATTGGTGCAATTTTTTCGGGGATAGTAAAAGGCCCCTCGGTGCACCTCCCTACCAAGTTTCGTAGCTCTAGCTGTTATGGTTTCTGAATGACAGCTAATTTACTGCAAGATTTTGCAAGATTTTTCCAAACCCCATGCAAGTCAATGGGGAAAAAAATGGCGCTTAATGGCGAATTGCGGCCAAACCGCTTTCACAAACCCTTAGCAAAGTCATAGCATACATGTCCTCAATGAGCCGGTCATTTTGAGGTCTGGCATGTCTATGTGGCGCAAAAATTGAGGGAGTTATTACGCGCCAAACTTTTTGGCAGATAGAATAATAAGTATGTGGGATTTCAAGATTGTGCCTTGCTTGTCAGCAAGCACAATAATTATTGCTTTTATCTCGGAAACGGAAGGTGCAATCGTGATTCTGCCCACCACTAGCGTACTTTTTCACCCCGATTCCAACGCCGCCATCCGTGAGTCTCTACAAGTTACGGTTGCAGAGATACGTTGCTGTAGCGCCCCCCATAGGCAAACAATAGCGCCCCCTACACGCCAAATGACACTATCTCTTCTGAAATCAACTCAGAAGTGTCAAGTGTCATACAAGAAGGAAGGCTGGCCATAATGAGAATGAATCCGCACTTCCTGCCGCCCTTCAAAATAAAACAATTGAGAAGGGACAGGCACTGAATGCTGCTATAGCGCCCCCTAAAGGCTAAATGACAAAATACTTCTCCTATAGGCTCAGAGTACATCCGTCCACACCTGTACAAAGTTTGGTTAGCATCGGACGATCTTTGTGAAATAGGCCCCACCCACAGAAAGTTGGAAGTAAATTATATCGCAACGGTGCATTTTTTTCAAAAACTTCCAAATCAGTCTTGTGCAGGACAGTCCCCACGTGATGTGTGCGTTGGTTTGGTGAAGATTGGACGAAATTTCAAGGAGAAATGGCAAAAAAACGGTTTTGGACAAAATGCAAAATGGCGGAAAATCTAGTCAGACGCAAATGGGCGTGGCCTAGTTGAGTAGATGCGGGAGGACCCAAGGAATCCAGGGAAAAAATAATTTTGATGATAGACCCTACGGTTCAAAAGTTATGGACCAAAAGGTAAGGAGGGCTGTTATAGCGCCACCATCTGGTCAATTGGTGCAATTTTTTCGGGGATAGTAAAAGACCCCTCAGTGCACCTCCCTACCAAGTTTCGTAGCTCTAGCTGTTATGGTTTCTGAATGACAGCTAATTTACTGCAAGATTTTGCAAGATTTTTCCAAACCCCATGCAAGTCAATGGGGAAAAAAATGGCGCTTAATGGCGAATTGCGGCCAAACCGCTTTCACAAACCCTTAGCAAAGTCATAGCATACATGTCCTCAATGAGCCGGTCATTTTGAGGTCTGGCATGTCTATGTGGCGCAAAAATTGAGGGAGTTATTACGCGCCAAACTTTTTGGCAGATAGAATAATAAGTATGTGGGATTTCAAGATTGTGCCTTGCTTGTCAGCAAGCACAATAATTATTGCTTTTATCTCGGAAACGGAAGGTGCAATCGTGATTCTGCCCACCACTAGCGTACTTTTTCACCCCGATTCCAACGCCGCCATCCGTGAGTCTCTACAAGTTACGGTTGCAGAGATACGTTGCTGTAGCGCCCCCCATAGGCAAACAATAGCGCCCCCTACACGCCAAATGACACTATCTCTTCTGAAATCAACTCAGAAGTGTCAAGTGTCATACAAGAAGGAAGGCTGGCCATAATGAGAATGAATCCGCACTTCCTGCCGCCCTTCAAAATAAAACAATTGAGAAGGGACAGGCACTGAATGCTGCTATAGCGCCCCCTAAAGGCTAAATGACAAAATACTTCTCCTATAGGCTCAGAGTACATCCGTCCACACCTGTACAAAGTTTGGTTAGCATCGGACGATCTTTGTGAAATAGGCCCCACCCACAGAAAGTTGGAAGTAAATTATATCGCAACGGTGCATTTTTTTCAAAAACTTCCAAATCAGTCTTGTGCAGGACAGTCCCCACGTGATGTGTGCGTTGGTTTGGTGAAGATTGGACGAAATTTCAAGGAGAAATGGCAAAAAAACGGTTTTGGACAAAATGCAAAATGGCGGAAAATCTAGTCAGACGCAAATGGGCGTGGCCTAGTTGAGTAGATGCGGGAGGACCCAAGGAATCCAGGGAAAAAATAATTTTGATGATAGACCCTACGGTTCAAAAGTTATGGACCAAAAGGTAAGGAGGGCTGTTATAGCGCCACCATCTGGTCAATTGGTGCAATTTTTTCGGGGATAGTAAAAGACCCCTCAGTGCACCTCCCTACCAAGTTTCGTAGCTCTAGCTGTTATGGTTTCTGAATGACAGCTAATTTACTGCAAGATTTTGCAAGATTTTTCCAAACCCCATGCAAGTCAATGGGGAAAAAAATGGCGCTTAATGGCGAATTGCGGCCAAACCGCTTTCACAAACCCTTAGCAAAGTCATAGCATACATGTCCTCAATGAGCCGGTCATTTTGAGGTCTGGCATGTCTATGTGGCGCAAAAATTGAGGGAGTTATTACGCGCCAAACTTTTTGGCAGATAGAATAATAAGTATGTGGGATTTCAAGATTGTGCCTTGCTTGTCAGCAAGCACAATAATTATTGCTTTTATCTCGGAAACGGAAGGTGCAATCGTGATTCTGCCCACCACTAGCGTACTTTTTCACCCCGATTCCAACGCCGCCATCCGTGAGTCTCTACAAGTTACGGTTGCAGAGATACGTTGCTGTAGCGCCCCCCATAGGCAAACAATAGCGCCCCCTACACGCCAAATGACACTATCTCTTCTGAAATCAACTCAGAAGTGTCAAGTGTCATACAAGAAGGAAGGCTGGCCATAATGAGAATGAATCCGCACTTCCTGCCGCCCTTCAAAATAAAACAATTGAGAAGGGACAGGCACTGAATGCTGCTATAGCGCCCCCTAAAGGCTAAATGACAAAATACTTCTCCTATAGGCTCAGAGTACATCCGTCCACACCTGTACAAAGTTTGGTTAGCATCGGACGATCTTTGTGAAATAGGCCCCACCCACAGAAAGTTGGAAGTAAATTATATCGCAACGGTGCATTTTTTTCAAAAACTTCCAAATCAGTCTTGTGCAGGACAGTCCCCACGTGATGTGTGCGTTGGTTTGGTGAAGATTGGACGAAATTTCAAGGAGAAATGGCAAAAAAACGGTTTTGGACAAAATGCAAAATGGCGGAAAATCTAGTCAGACGCAAATGGGCGTGGCCTAGTTGAGTAGATGCGGGAGGACCCAAGGAATCCAGGGAAAAAATAATTTTGATGATAGACCCTACGGTTCAAAAGTTATGGACCAAAAGGTAAGGAGGGCTGTTATAGCGCCACCATCTGGTCAATTGGTGCAATTTTTTCGGGGATAGTAAAAGACCCCTCAGTGCACCTCCCTACCAAGTTTCGTAGCTCTAGCTGTTATGGTTTCTGAATGACAGCTAATTTACTGCAAGATTTTGCAAGATTTTTCCAAACCCCATGCAAGTCAATGGGGAAAAAAATGGCGCTTAATGGCGAATTGCGGCCAAACCGCTTTCACAAACCCTTAGCAAAGTCATAGCATACATGTCCTCAATGAGCCGGTCATTTTGAGGTCTGGCATGTCTATGTGGCGCAAAAATTGAGGGAGTTATTACGCGCCAAACTTTTTGGCAGATAGAATAATAAGTATGTGGGATTTCAAGATTGTGCCTTGCTTGTCAGCAAGCACAATAATTATTGCTTTTATCTCGGAAACGGAAGGTGCAATCGTGATTCTGCCCACCACTAGCGTACTTTTTCACCCCGATTCCAACGCCGCCATCCGTGAGTCTCTACAAGTTACGGTTGCAGAGATACGTTGCTGTAGCGCCCCCCATAGGCAAACAATAGCGCCCCCTACACGCCAAATGACACTATCTCTTCTGAAATCAACTCAGAAGTGTCAAGTGTCATACAAGAAGGAAGGCTGGCCATAATGAGAATGAATCCGCACTTCCTGCCGCCCTTCAAAATAAAACAATTGAGAAGGGACAGGCACTGAATGCTGCTATAGCGCCCCCTAAAGGCTAAATGACAAAATACTTCTCCTATAGGCTCAGAGTACATCCGTCCACACCTGTACAAAGTTTGGTTAGCATCGGACGATCTTTGTGAAATAGGCCCCACCCACAGAAAGTTGGAAGTAAATTATATCGCAACGGTGCATTTTTTTCAAAAACTTCCAAATCAGTCTTGTGCAGGACAGTCCCCACGTGATGTGTGCGTTGGTTTGGTGAAGATTGGACGAAATTTCAAGGAGAAATGGCAAAAAAACGGTTTTGGACAAAATGCAAAATGGCGGAAAATCTAGTCAGACGCAAATGGGCGTGGCCTAGTTGAGTAGATGCGGGAGGACCCAAGGAATCCAGGGAAAAAATAATTTTGATGATAGACCCTACGGTTCAAAAGTTATGGACCAAAAGGTAAGGAGGGCTGTTATAGCGCCACCATCTGGTCAATTGGTGCAATTTTTTCGGGGATAGTAAAAGACCCCTCAGTGCACCTCCCTACCAAGTTTCGTAGCTCTAGCTGTTATGGTTTCTGAATGACAGCTAATTTACTGCAAGATTTTGCAAGATTTTTCCAAACCCCATGCAAGTCAATGGGGAAAAAAATGGCGCTTAATGGCGAATTGCGGCCAAACCGCTTTCACAAACCCTTAGCAAAGTCATAGCATACATGTCCTCAATGAGCCGGTCATTTTGAGGTCTGGCATGTCTATGTGGCGCAAAAATTGAGGGAGTTATTACGCGCCAAACTTTTTGGCAGATAGAATAATAAGTATGTGGGATTTCAAGATTGTGCCTTGCTTGTCAGCAAGCACAATAATTATTGCTTTTATCTCGGAAACGGAAGGTGCAATCGTGATTCTGCCCACTACTAGCGTACTTTTTCACCCCGATTCCAACGCCGCCATCCGTGAGTCTCTACAAGTTACGGTTGCAGAGATACGTTGCTGTAGCGCCCCCCATAGGCAAACAATAGCGCCCCCTACACGCCAAATGACACTATCTCTTCTGAAATCAACTCAGAAGTGTCAAGTGTCATACAAGAAGGAAGGCTGGCCATAATGAGAATGAATCCGCACTTCCTGCCGCCCTTCAAAATAAAACAATTGAGAAGGGACAGGCACTGAATGCTGCTATAGCGCCCCCTAAAGGCTAAATGACAAAATACTTCTCCTATAGGCTCAGAGTACATCCGTCCACACCTGTACAAAGTTTGGTTAGCATCGGACGATCTTTGTGAAATAGGCCCCACCCACAGAAAGTTGGAAGTAAATTATATCGCAACGGTGCATTTTTTTCAAAAACTTCCAAATCAGTCTTGTGCAGGACAGTCCCCACGTGATGTGTGCGTTGGTTTGGTGAAGATTGGACGAAATTTCAAGGAGAAATGGCAAAAAAACGGTTTTGGACAAAATGCAAAATGGCGGAAAATCTAGTCAGACGCAAATGGGCGTGGCCTAGTTGAGTAGATGCGGGAGGACCCAAGGAATCCAGGGAAAAAATAATTTTGATGATAGACCCTACGGTTCAAAAGTTATGGACCAAAAGGTAAGGAGGGCTGTTATAGCGCCACCATCTGGTCAATTGGTGCAATTTTTTCGGGGATAGTAAAAGACCCCTCAGTGCACCTCCCTACCAAGTTTCGTAGCTCTAGCTGTTATGGTTTCTGAATGACAGCTAATTTACTGCAAGATTTTGCAAGATTTTTCCAAACCCCATGCAAGTCAATGGGGAAAAAAATGGCGCTTAATGGCGAATTGCGGCCAAACCGCTTTCACAAACCCTTAGCAAAGTCATAGCATACATGTCCTCAATGAGCCGGTCATTTTGAGGTCTGGCATGTCTATGTGGCGCAAAAATTGAGGGAGTTATTACGCGCCAAACTTTTTGGCAGATAGAATAATAAGTATGTGGGATTTCAAGATTGTGCCTTGCTTGTCAGCAAGCACAATAATTATTGCTTTTATCTCGGAAACGGAAGGTGCAATCGTGATTCTGCCCACCACTAGCGTACTTTTTCACCCCGATTCCAACGCCGCCATCCGTGAGTCTCTACAAGTTACGGTTGCAGAGATACGTTGCTGTAGCGCCCCCCATAGGCAAACAATAGCGCCCCCTACACGCCAAATGACACTATCTCTTCTGAAATCAACTCAGAAGTGTCAAGTGTCATACAAGAAGGAAGGCTGGCCATAATGAGAATGAATCCGCACTTCCTGCCGCCCTTCAAAATAAAACAATTGAGAAGGGACAGGCACTGAATGCTGCTATAGCGCCCCCTAAAGGCTAAATGACAAAATACTTCTCCTATAGGCTCAGAGTACATCCGTCCACACCTGTACAAAGTTTGGTTAGCATCGGACGATCTTTGTGAAATAGGCCCCACCCACAGAAAGTTGGAAGTAAATTATATCGCAACGGTGCATTTTTTTCAAAAACTTCCAAATCAGTCTTGTGCAGGACAGTCCCCACGTGATGTGTGCGTTGGTTTGGTGAAGATTGGACGAAATTTCAAGGAGAAATGGCAAAAAAACGGTTTTGGACAAAATGCAAAATGGCGGAAAATCTAGTCAGACGCAAATGGGCGTGGCCTAGTTGAGTAGATGCGGGAGGACCCAAGGAATCCAGGGAAAAAATAATTTTGATGATAGACCCTACGGTTCAAAAGTTATGGACCAAAAGGTAAGGAGGGCTGTTATAGCGCCACCATCTGGTCAATTGGTGCAATTTTTTCGGGGATAGTAAAAGACCCCTCAGTGCACCTCCCTACCAAGTTTCGTAGCTCTAGCTGTTATGGTTTCTGAATGACAGCTAATTTACTGCAAGATTTTGCAAGATTTTTCCAAACCCCATGCAAGTCAATGGGGAAAAAAATGGCGCTTAATGGCGAATTGCGGCCAAACCGCTTTCACAAACCCTTAGCAAAGTCATAGCATACATGTCCTCAATGAGCCGGTCATTTTGAGGTCTGGCATGTCTATGTGGCGCAAAAATTGAGGGAGTTATTACGCGCCAAACTTTTTGGCAGATAGAATAATAAGTATGTGGGATTTCAAGATTGTGCCTTGCTTGTCAGCAAGCACAATAATTATTGCTTTTATCTCGGAAACGGAAGGTGCAATCGTGATTCTGCCCACCACTAGCGTACTTTTTCACCCCGATTCCAACGCCGCCATCCGTGAGTCTCTACAAGTTACGGTTGCAGAGATACGTTGCTGTAGCGCCCCCCATAGGCAAACAATAGCGCCCCCTACACGCCAAATGACACTATCTCTTCTGAAATCAACTCAGAAGTGTCAAGTGTCATACAAGAAGGAAGGCTGGCCATAATGAGAATGAATCCGCACTTCCTGCCGCCCTTCAAAATAAAACAATTGAGAAGGGACAGGCACTGAATGCTGCTATAGCGCCCCCTAAAGGCTAAATGACAAAATACTTCTCCTATAGGCTCAGAGTACATCCGTCCACACCTGTACAAAGTTTGGTTAGCATCGGACGATCTTTGTGAAATAGGCCCCACCCACAGAAAGTTGGAAGTAAATTATATCGCAACGGTGCATTTTTTTCAAAAACTTCCAAATCAGTCTTGTGCAGGACAGTCCCCACGTGATGTGTGCGTTGGTTTGGTGAAGATTGGACGAAATTTCAAGGAGAAATGGCAAAAAAACGGTTTTGGACAAAATGCAAAATGGCGGAAAATCTAGTCAGACGCAAATGGGCGTGGCCTAGTTGAGTAGATGCGGGAGGACCCAAGGAATCCAGGGAAAAAATAATTTTGATGATAGACCCTACGGTTCAAAAGTTATGGACCAAAAGGTAAGGAGGGCTGTTATAGCGCCACCATCTGGTCAATTGGTGCAATTTTTTCGGGGATAGTAAAAGACCCCTCAGTGCACCTCCCTACCAAGTTTCGTAGCTCTAGCTGTTATGGTTTCTGAATGACAGCTAATTTACTGCAAGATTTTGCAAGATTTTTCCAAACCCCATGCAAGTCAATGGGGAAAAAAATGGCGCTTAATGGCGAATTGCGGCCAAACCGCTTTCACAAACCCTTAGCAAAGTCATAGCATACATGTCCTCAATGAGCCGGTCATTTTGAGGTCTGGCATGTCTATGTGGCGCAAAAATTGAGGGAGTTATTACGCGCCAAACTTTTTGGCAGATAGAATAATAAGTATGTGGGATTTCAAGATTGTGCCTTGCTTGTCAGCAAGCACAATAATTATTGCTTTTATCTCGGAAACGGAAGGTGCAATCGTGATTCTGCCCACCAGTAGCGTACTTTTTCACCCCGATTCCAACGCCGCCATCCGTGAGTCTCTACAAGTTACGGTTGCAGAGATACGTTGCTGTAGCGCCCCCCATAGGCAAACAATAGCGCCCCCTACACGCCAAATGACACTATCTCTTCTGAAATCAACTCAGAAGTGTCAAGTGTCATACAAGAAGGAAGGCTGGCCATAATGAGAATGAATCCGCACTTCCTGCCGCCCTTCAAAATAAAACAATTGAGAAGGGACAGGCACTGAATGCTGCTATAGCGCCCCCTAAAGGCTAAATGACAAAATACTTCTCCTATAGGCTCAGAGTACATCCGTCCACACCTGTACAAAGTTTGGTTAGCATCGGACGATCTTTGTGAAATAGGCCCCACCCACAGAAAGTTGGAAGTAAATTATATCGCAACGGTGCATTTTTTTCAAAAACTTCCAAATCAGTCTTGTGCAGGACAGTCCCCACGTGATGTGTGCGTTGGTTTGGTGAAGATTGGACGAAATTTCAAGGAGAAATGGCAAAAAAACGGTTTGGACAAAATGCAAAATGGCGGAAAATCTAGTCAGACGCAAATGGGCGTGGCCTAGTTGAGTAGATGCGGGAGGACCCAAGGAATCCAGGGAAAAATAATTTTGATGATAGACCCTACGGTTCAAAAGTTATGGACCAAAAGGTAAGGAGGGCTGTTATAGCGCCACCATCTGGTCAATTGGTGCAATTTTTTCGGGGATAGTAAAAGACCCCTCGGTGCACCTCCCTACCAAGTTTCGTAGCTCTAGCTGTTATGGTTTCTGAATGACAGCTAATTTACTGCAAGATTTTGCAAGATTTTTCCAAACCCCATGCAAGTCAATGGGGAAAAAAATGGCGCTTAATGGCGAATTGCGGCCAAACCGCTTTCACAAACCCTTAGCAAAGTCATAGCATACATGTCCTCAATGAGCCGGTCATTTTGAGGTCTGGCATGTCTATGTGGCGCAAAAATTGAGGGAGTTATTACGCGCCAAACTTTTTGGCAGATAGAATAATAAGTATGTGGGATTTCAAGATTGTGCCTTGCTTGTCAGCAAGCACAATAATTATTGCTTTTATCTCGGAAACGGAAGGTGCAATCGTGATTCTGCCCACCACTAGCGTACTTTTTCACCCCGATTCCAACGCCGCCATCCGTGAGTCTCTACAAGTTACGGTTGCAGAGATACGTTGCTGTAGCGCCCCCCATAGGCAAACAATAGCGCCCCCTACACGCCAAATGACACTATCTCTTCTGAAATCAACTCAGAAGTGTCAAGTGTCATACAAGAAGGAAGGCTGGCCATAATGAGAATGAATCCGCACTTCCTGCCGCCCTTCAAAATAAAACAATTGAGAAGGGACAGGCACTGAATGCTGCTATAGCGCCCCCTAAAGGCTAAATTACAAAATACTTCTCCTATAGGCTCAGAGTACATCCGTCCACACCTGTACAAAGTTTGGTTAGCATCGGACGATCTTTGTGAAATAGGCCCCACCCACAGAAAGTTGGAAGTAAATTATATCGCAACGGTGCATTTTTTTCAAAAACTTCCAAATCAGTCTTGTGCAGGACAGTCCCCACGTGATGTGTGCGTTGGTTTGGTGAAGATTGGACGAAATTTCAAGGAGAAATGGCAAAAAAACGGTTTTGGACAAAATGCAAAATGGCGGAAAATCTAGTCAGACGCAAATGGGCGTGGCCTAGTTGAGTAGATGCGGGAGGACCCAAGGAATCCAGGGAAAAAATTATTTTGATGATAGACCCTACGGTTCAAAAGTTATGGACCAAAAGGTAAGGAGGGCTGTTATAGCGCCACCATCTGGTCAATTGGTGCAATTTTTTCGGGGATAGTAAAAGACCCCTCAGTGCACCTCCCTACCAAGTTTCGTAGCTCTAGCTGTTATGGTTTCTGAATGACAGCTAATTTACTGCAAGATTTTGCAAGATTTTTCCAAACCCCATGCAAGTCAATGGGGAAAAAAATGGCGCTTAATGGCGAATTGCGGCCAAACCGCTTTCACAAACCCTTAGCAAAGTCATAGCATACATGTCCTCAATGAGCCGGTCATTTTGAGGTCTGGCATGTCTATGTGGCGCAAAAATTGAGGGAGTTATTACACGCCAAACTTTTTGGCAGATAGAATAATAAGTATGTGGGATTTCAAGATTGTGCCTTGCTTGTCAGCAAGCACAATAATTATTGCTTTTATCTCGGAAACGGAAGGTGCAATCGTGATTCTGCCCACCACTAGCGTACTTTTTCACCCCGATTCCAACGCCGCCATCCGTGAGTCTCTACAAGTTACGGTTGCAGAGATACGTTGCTGTAGCGCCCCCCATAGGCAAACAATAGCGCCCCCTACACGCCAAATGACACTATCTCTTCTGAAATCAACTCAGAAGTGTCAAGTGTCATACAAGAAGGAAGGCTGGCCATAATGAGAATGAATCCGCACTTCCTGCCGCCCTTCAAAATAAAACAATTGAGAAGGGACAGGCACTGAATGCTGCTATAGCGCCCCCTAAAGGCTAAATGACAAAATACTTCTCCTATAGGCTCAGAGTACATCCGTCCACACCTGTACAAAGTTTGGTTAGCATCGGACGATCTTTGTGAAATAGGCCCCACCCACAGAAAGTTGGAAGTAAATTATATCGCAACGGTGCATTTTTTTCAAAAACTTCCAAATCAGTCTTGTGCAGGACAGTCCCCACGTGATGTGTGCGTTGGTTTGGTGAAGATTGGACGAAATTTCAAGGAGAAATGGCAAAAAAACGGTTTTGGACAAAATGCAAAATGGCGGAAAATCTAGTCAGACGCAAATGGGCGTGGCCTAGTTGAGTAGATGCGGGAGGACCCAAGGAATCCAGGGAAAAAATAATTTTGATGATAGACCCTACGGTTCAAAAGTTATGGACCAAAAGGTAAGGAGGGCTGTTATAGCGCCACCATCTGGTCAATTGGTGCAATTTTTTCGGGGATAGTAAAAGACCCCTCAGTGCACCTCCCTACCAAGTTTCGTAGCTCTAGCTGTTATGGTTTCTGAATGACAGCTAATTTACTGCAAGATTTTGCAAGATTTTTCCAAACCCCATGCAAGTCAATGGGGAAAAAAATGGCGCTTAATGGCGAATTGCGGCCAAACCGCTTTCACAAACCCTTAGCAAAGTCATAGCATACATGTCCTCAATGAGCCGGTCATTTTGAGGTCTGGCATGTCTATGTGGCGCAAAAATTGAGGGAGTTATTACGCGCCAAACTTTTTGGCAGATAGAATAATAAGTATGTGGGATTTCAAGATTGTGCCTTGCTTGTCAGCAAGCACAATAATTATTGCTTTTATCTCGGAAACGGAAGGTGCAATCGTGATTCTGCCCACCACTAGCGTACTTTTTCACCCCGATTCCAACGCCGCCATCCGTGAGTCTCTACAAGTTACGGTTGCAGAGATACGTTGCTGTAGCGCCCCCCATAGGCAAACAATAGCGCCCCCTACACGCCAAATGACACTATCTCTTCTGAAATCAACTCAGAAGTGTCAAGTGTCATACAAGAAGGAAGGCTGGCCATAATGAGAATGAATCCGCACTTCCTGCCGCCCTTCAAAATAAAACAATTGAGAAGGGACAGGCACTGAATGCTGCTATAGCGCCCCCTAAAGGCTAAATGACAAAATACTTCTCCTATAGGCTCAGAGTACATCCGTCCACACCTGTACAAAGTTTGGTTAGCATCGGACGATCTTTGTGAAATAGGCCCCACCCACAGAAAGTTGGAAGTAAATTATATCGCAACGGTGCATTTTTTTCAAAAACTTCCAAATCAGTCTTGTGCAGGACAGTCCCCACGTGATGTGTGCGTTGGTTTGGTGAAGATTGGACGAAATTTCAAGGAGAAATGGCAAAAAAACGGTTTTGGACAAAATGCAAAATGGCGGAAAATCTAGTCAGACGCAAATGGGCGTGGCCTAGTTGAGTAGATGCGGGAGGACCCAAGGAATCCAGGGAAAAAATAATTTTGATGATAGACCCTACGGTTCAAAAGTTATGGACCAAAAGGTAAGGAGGGCTGTTATAGCGCCACCATCTGGTCAATTGGTGCAATTTTTTCGGGGATAGTAAAAGACCCCTCAGTGCACCTCCCTACCAAGTTTCGTAGCTCTAGCTGTCATGGTTTCTGAATGACAGCTAATTTACTGCAAGATTTTGCAAGATTTTTCCAAACCCCATGCAAGTCAATGGGGAAAAAAATGGCGCTTAATGGCGAATTGCGGCCAAACCGCTTTCACAAACCCTTAGCAAAGTCATAGCATACATGTCCTCAATGAGCCGGTCATTTTGAGGTCTGGCATGTCTATGTGGCGCAAAAATTGAGGGAGTTATTACGCGCCAAACTTTTTGGCAGATAGAATAATAAGTATGTGGGATTTCAAGATTGTGCCTTGCTTGTCAGCAAGCACAATAATTATTGCTTTTATCTCGGAAACGGAAGGTGCAATCGTGATTCTGCCCACCACTAGCGTACTTTTTCACCTCGATTCCAACGCCGCCATCCGTGAGTCTCTACAAGTTACGGTTGCAGAGATACGTTGCTGTAGCGCCCCCCATAGGCAAACAATAGCGCCCCCTACACGCCAAATGACACTATCTCTTCTGAAATCAACTCAGAAGTGTCAAGTGTCATACAAGAAGGAAGGCTGGCCATAATGAGAATGAATCCGCACTTCCTGCCGCCCTTCAAAATAAAACAATTGAGAAGGGACAGGCACTGAATGCTGCTATAGCGCCCCCTAAAGGCTAAATGACAAAATACTTCTCCTATAGGCTCAGAGTACATCCGTCCACACCTATACAAAGTTTGGTTAGCATCGGACGATCTTTGTGAAATAGGCCCCACCCACAGAAAGTTGGAAGTAAATTATATCGCAACGGTGCATTTTTTTCAAAAACTTCCAAATCAGTCTTGTGCAGGACAGTCCCCACGTGATGTGTGCGTTGGTTTGGTGAAGATTGGACGAAATTTCAAGGAGAAATGGCAAAAAAACGGTTTTGGACAAAATGCAAAATGGCGGAAAATCTAGTCAGACGCAAATGGGCGTGGCCTAGTTGAGTAGATGCGGGAGGACCCAAGGAATCCAGGGAAAAAATAATTTTGATGATAGACCCTACGGTTCAAAAGTTATGGACCAAAAGGTAAGGAGGGCTGTTATAGCGCCACCATCTGGTCAATTGGTGCAATTTTTTCGGGGATAGTAAAAGACCCCTCAGTGCACCTCCCTACCAAGTTTCGTAGCTCTAGCTGTTATGGTTTCTGAATGACAGCTAATTTACTGCAAGATTTTGCAAGATTTTTCCAAACCCCATGCAAGTCAATGGGGAAAAAAATGGCGCTTAATGGCGAATTGCGGCCAAACCGCTTTCACAAACCCTTAGCAAAGTCATAGCATACATGTCCTCAATGAGCCGGTCATTTTGAGGTCTGGCATGTCTATGTGGCGCAAAAATTGAGGGAGTTATTACGCGCCAAACTTTTTGGCAGATAGAATAATAAGTATGTGGGATTTCAAGATTGTGCCTTGCTTGTCAGCAAGCACAATAATTATTGCTTTTATCTCGGAAACGGAAGGTGCAATCGTGATTCTGCCCATCACTAGCGTACTTTTTCACCCCGATTCCAACGCCGCCATCCGTGAGTCTCTACAAGTTACGGTTGCAGAGATACGTTGCTGTAGCGCCCCCCATAGGCAAACAATAGCGCCCCCTACACGCCAAATGACACTATCTCTTCTGAAATCAACTCAGAAGTGTCAAGTGTCATACAAGAAGGAAGGCTGGCCATAATGAGAATGAATCCGCACTTCCTGCCGCCCTTCAAAATAAAACAATTGAGAAGGGACAGGCACTGAATGCTGCTATAGCGCCCCCTAAAGGCTAAATGACAAAATACTTCTCCTATAGGCTCAGAGTACATCCGTCCACACCTGTACAAAGTTTGGTTAGCATCGGACGATCTTTGTGAAATAGGCCCCACCCACAGAAAGTTGGAAGTAAATTATATCGCAACGGTGCATTTTTTTCAAAAACTTCCAAATCAGTCTTGTGCAGGACAGTCCCCACGTGATGTGTGCGTTGGTTTGGTGAAGATTGGACGAAATTTCAAGGAGAAATGGCAAAAAAACGGTTTTGGACAAAATGCAAAATGGCGGAAAATCTAGTCAGACGCAAATGGGCGTGGCCTAGTTGAGTAGATGCGGGAGGACCCAAGGAATCCAGGGAAAAAATAATTTTGATGATAGACCCTACGGTTCAAAAGTTATGGACCAAAAGGTAAGGAGGGCTGTTATAGCGCCACCATCTGGTCAATTGGTGCAATTTTTTCGGGGATAGTAAAAGACCCCTCAGTGCACCTCCCTACCAAGTTTCGTAGCTCTAGCTGTTATGGTTTCTGAATGACAGCTAATTTACTGCAAGATTTTGCAAGATTTTTCCAAACCCCATGCAAGTCAATGGGGAAAAAAATGGCGCTTAATGGCGAATTGCGGCCAAACCGCTTTCACAAACCCTTAGCAAAGTCATAGCATACATGTCCTCAATGAGCCGGTCATTTTGAGGTCTGGCATGTCTATGTGGCGCAAAAATTGAGGGAGTTATTACGCGCCAAACTTTTTGGCAGATAGAATAATAAGTATGTGGGATTTCAAGATTGTGCCTTGCTTGTCAGCAAGCACAATAATTATTGCTTTTATCTCGGAAACGGAAGGTGCAATCGTGATTCTGCCCACCACTAGCGTACTTTTTCACCCCGATTCCAACGCCGCCATCCGTGAGTCTCTACAAGTTACGGTTGCAGAGATACGTTGCTGTAGCGCCCCCCATAGGCAAACAATAGCGCCCCCTACACGCCAAATGACACTATCTCTTCTGAAATCAACTCAGAAGTGTCAAGTGTCATACAAGAAGGAAGGCTGGCCATAATGAGAATGAATCCGCACTTCCTGCCGCCCTTCAAAATAAAACAATTGAGAAGGGACAGGCACTGAATGCTGCTATAGCGCCCCCTAAAGGCTAAATGACAAAATACTTCTCCTATAGGCTCAGAGTACATCCGTCCACACCTGTACAAAGTTTGGTTAGCATCGGACGATCTTTGTGAAATAGGCCCCACCCACAGAAAGTTGGAAGTAAATTATATCGCAACGGTGCATTTTTTTCAAAAACTTCCAAATCAGTCTTGTGCAGGACAGTCCCCACGTGATGTGTGCGTTGGTTTGGTGAAGATTGGACGAAATTTCAAGGAGAAATGGCAAAAAAACGGTTTTGGACAAAATGCAAAATGGCGGAAAATCTAGTCAGACGCAAATGGGCGTGGCCTAGTTGAGTAGATGCGGGAGGACCCAAGGAATCCAGGGAAAAAATAATTTTGATGATAGACCCTACGGTTCAAAAGTTATGGACCAAAAGGTAAGGAGGGCTGTTATAGCGCCACCATCTGGTCAATTGGTGCAATTTTTTCGGGGATAGTAAAAGACCCCTCAGTGCACCTCCCTACCAAGTTTCGTAGCTCTAGCTGTTATGGTTTCTGAATGACAGCTAATTTACTGCAAGATTTTGCAAGATTTTTCCAAACCCCATGCAAGTCAATGGGGAAAAAAATGGCGCTTAATGGCGAATTGCGGCCAAACCGCTTTCACAAACCCTTAGCAAAGTCATAGCATACATGTCCTCAATGAGCCGGTCATTTTGAGGTCTGGCATGTCTATGTGGCGCAAAAATTGAGGGAGTTATTACGCGCCAAACTTTTTGGCAGATAGAATAATAAGTATGTGGGATTTCAAGATTGTGCCTTGCTTGTCAGCAAGCACAATAATTATTGCTTTTATCTCGGAAACGGAAGGTGCAATCGTGATTCTGCCCACCACTAGCGTACTTTTTCACCTCGATTCCAACGCCGCCATCCGTGAGTCTCTACAAGTTACGGTTGCAGAGATACGTTGCTGTAGCGCCCCCCATAGGCAAACAATAGCGCCCCCTACACGCCAAATGACACTATCTCTTCTGAAATCAACTCAGAAGTGTCAAGTGTCATACAAGAAGGAAGGCTGGCCATAATGAGAATGAATCCGCACTTCCTGCCGCCCTTCAAAATAAAACAATTGAGAAGGGACAGGCACTGAATGCTGCTATAGCGCCCCCTAAAGGCTAAATGACAAAATACTTCTCCTATAGGCTCAGAGTACATCCGTCCACACCTGTACAAAGTTTGGTTAGCATCGGACGATCTTTGTGAAATAGGCCCCACCCACAGAAAGTTGGAAGTAAATTATATCGCAACGGTGCATTTTTTTCAAAAACTTCCAAATCAGTCTTGTGCAGGACAGTCCCCACGTGATGTGTGCGTTGGTTTGGTGAAGATTGGACGAAATTTCAAGGAGAAATGGCAAAAAAACGGTTTTGGACAAAATGCAAAATGGCGGAAAATCTAGTCAGACGCAAATGGGCGTGGCCTAGTTGAGTAGATGCGGGAGGACCCAAGGAATCCAGGGAAAAAATAATTTTGATGATAGACCCTACGGTTCAAAAGTTATGGACCAAAAGGTAAGGAGGGCTGTTATAGCGCCACCATCTGGTCAATTGGTGCAATTTTTTCGGGGATAGTAAAAGACCCCTCAGTGCACCTCCCTACCAAGTTTCGTAGCTCTAGCTGTTATGGTTTCTGAATGACAGCTAATTTACTGCAAGATTTTGCAAGATTTTTCCAAACCCCATGCAAGTCAATGGGGAAAAAAATGGCGCTTAATGGCGAATTGCGGCCAAACCGCTTTCACAAACCCTTAGCAAAGTCATAGCATACATGTCCTCAATGAGCCGGTCATTTTGAGGTCTGGCATGTCTATGTGGCGCAAAAATTGAGGGAGTTATTACGCGCCAAACTTTTTGGCAGATAGAATAATAAGTATGTGGGATTTCAAGATTGTGCCTTGCTTGTCAGCAAGCACAATAATTATTGCTTTTATCTCGGAAACGGAAGGTGCAATCGTGATTCTGCCCACCACTAGCGTACTTTTTCACCCCGATTCCAACGCCGCCATCCGTGAGTCTCTACAAGTTACGGTTGCAGAGATACGTTGCTGTAGCGCCCCCCATAGGCAAACAATAGCGCCCCCTACACGCCAAATGACACTATCTCTTCTGAAATCAACTCAGAAGTGTCAAGTGTCATACAAGAAGGAAGGCTGGCCATAATGAGAATGAATCCGCACTTCCTGCCGCCCTTCAAAATAAAACAATTGAGAAGGGACAGGCACTGAATGCTGCTATAGCGCCCCCTAAAGGCTAAATGACAAAATACTTCTCCTATAGGCTCAGAGTACATCCGTCCACACCTGTACAAAGTTTGGTTAGCATCGGACGATCTTTGTGAAATAGGCCCCACCCACAGAAAGTTGGAAGTAAATTATATCGCAACGGTGCATTTTTTTCAAAAACTTCCAAATCAGTCTTGTGCAGGACAGTCCCCACGTGATGTGTGCGTTGGTTTGGTGAAGATTGGACGAAATTTCAAGGAGAAATGGCAAAAAAACGGTTTTGGACAAAATGCAAAATGGCGGAAAATCTAGTCAGACGCAAATGGGCGTGGCCTAGTTGAGTAGATGCGGGAGGACCCAAGGAATCCAGGGAAAAAATAATTTTGATGATAGACCCTACGGTTCAAAAGTTATGGACCAAAAGGTAAGGAGGGCTGTTATAGCGCCACCATCTGGTCAATTGGTGCAATTTTTTCGGGGATAGTAAAAGACCCCTCAGTGCACCTCCCTACCAAGTTTCGTAGCTCTAGCTGTTATGGTTTCTGAATGACAGCTAATTTACTGCAAGATTTTGCAAGATTTTTCCAAACCCCATGCAAGTCAATGGGGAAAAAAATGGCGCTTAATGGCGAATTGCGGCCAAACCGCTTTCACAAACCCTTAGCAAAGTCATAGCATACATGTCCTCAATGAGCCGGTCATTTTGAGGTCTGGCATGTCTATGTGGCGCAAAAATTGAGGGAGTTATTACGCGCCAAACTTTTTGGCAGATAGAATAATAAGTATGTGGGATTTCAAGATTGTGCCTTGCTTGTCAGCAAGCACAATAATTATTGCTTTTATCTCGGAAACGGAAGGTGCAATCGTGATTCTGCCCACCACTAGCGTACTTTTTCACCCCGATTCCAACGCCGCCATCCGTGAGTCTCTACAAGTTACGGTTGCAGAGATACGTTGCTGTAGCGCCCCCCATAGGCAAACAATAGCGCCCCCTACACGCCAAATGACACTATCTCTTCTGAAATCAACTCAGAAGTGTCAAGTGTCATACAAGAAGGAAGGCTGGCCATAATGAGAATGAATCCGCACTTCCTGCCGCCCTTCAAAATAAAACAATTGAGAAGGGACAGGCACTGAATGCTGCTATAGCGCCCCCTAAAGGCTAAATGACAAAATACTTCTCCTATAGGCTCAGAGTACATCCGTCCACACCTGTACAAAGTTTGGTTAGCATCGGACGATCTTTGTGAAATAGGCCCCACCCACAGAAAGTTGGAAGTAAATTATATCGCAACGGTGCATTTTTTTCAAAAACTTCCAAATCAGTCTTGTGCAGGACAGTCCCCACGTGATGTGTGCGTTGGTTTGGTGAAGATTGGACGAAATTTCAAGGAGAAATGGCAAAAAAACGGTTTTGGACAAAATGCAAAATGGCGGAAAATCTAGTCAGACGCAAATGGGCGTGGCCTAGTTGAGTAGATGCGGGAGGACCCAAGGAATCCAGGGAAAAAATAATTTTGATGATAGACCCTACGGTTCAAAAGTTATGGACCAAAAGGTAAGGAGGGCTGTTATAGCGCCACCATCTGGTCAATTGGTGCAATTTTTTCGGGGATAGTAAAAGACCCCTCAGTGCACCTCCCTACCAAGTTTCGTAGCTCTAGCTGTTATGGTTTCTGAATGACAGCTAATTTACTGCAAGATTTTGCAAGATTTTTCCAAACCCCATGCAAGTCAATGGGGAAAAAAATGGCGCTTAATGGCGAATTGCGGCCAAACCGCTTTCACAAACCCTTAGCAAAGTCATAGCATACATGTCCTCAATGAGCCGGTCATTTTGAGGTCTGGCATGTCTATGTGGCGCAAAAATTGAGGGAGTTATTACGCGCCAAACTTTTTGGCAGATAGAATAATAAGTATGTGGGATTTCAAGATTGTGCCTTGCTTGTCAGCAAGCACAATAATTATTGCTTTTATCTCGGAAACGGAAGGTGCAATCGTGATTCTGCCCACCACTAGCGTACTTTTTCACCCCGATTCCAACGCCGCCATCCGTGAGTCTCTACAAGTTACGGTTGCAGAGATACGTTGCTGTAGCGCCCCCCATAGGCAAACAATAGCGCCCCCTACACGCCAAATGACACTATCTCTTCTGAAATCAACTCAGAAGTGTCAAGTGTCATACAAGAAGGAAGGCTGGCCATAATGAGAATGAATCCGCACTTCCTGCCGCCCTTCAAAATAAAACAATTGAGAAGGGACAGGCACTGAATGCTGCTATAGCGCCCCCTAAAGGCTAAATGACAAAATACTTCTCCTATAGGCTCAGAGTACATCCGTCCACACCTGTACAAAGTTTGGTTAGCATCGGACGATCTTTGTGAAATAGGCCCCACCCACAGAAAGTTGGAAGTAAATTATATCGCAACGGTGCATTTTTTTCAAAAACTTCCAAATCAGTCTTGTGCAGGACAGTCCCCACGTGATGTGTGCGTTGGTTTGGTGAAGATTGGACGAAATTTCAAGGAGAAATGGCAAAAAAACGGTTTTGGACAAAATGCAAAATGGCGGAAAATCTAGTCAGACGCAAATGGGCGTGGCCTAGTTGAGTAGATGCGGGAGGACCCAAGGAATCCAGGGAAAAAATAATTTTGATGATAGACCCTACGGTTCAAAAGTTATGGACCAAAAGGTAAGGAGGGCTGTTATAGCGCCACCATCTGGTCAATTGGTGCAATTTTTTCGGGGATAGTAAAAGACCCCTCAGTGCACCTCCCTACCAAGTTTCGTAGCTCTAGCTGTTATGGTTTCTGAATGACAGCTAATTTACTGCAAGATTTTGCAAGATTTTTCCAAACCCCATGCAAGTCAATGGGGAAAAAAATGGCGCTTAATGGCGAATTGCGGCCAAACCGCTTTCACAAACCCTTAGCAAAGTCATAGCATACATGTCCTCAATGAGCCGGTCATTTTGAGGTCTGGCATGTCTATGTGGCGCAAAAATTGAGGGAGTTATTACGCGCCAAACTTTTTGGCAGATAGAATAATAAGTATGTGGGATTTCAAGATTGTGCCTTGCTTGTCAGCAAGCACAATAATTATTGCTTTTATCTCGGAAACGGAAGGTGCAATCGTGATTCTGCCCACCACTAGCGTACTTTTTCACCCCGATTCCAACGCCGCCATCCGTGAGTCTCTACAAGTTACGGTTGCAGAGATACGTTGCTGTAGCGCCCCCCATAGGCAAACAATAGCGCCCCCTACACGCCAAATGACACTATCTCTTCTGAAATCAACTCAGAAGTGTCAAGTGTCATACAAGAAGGAAGGCTGGCCATAATGAGAATGAATCCGCACTTCCTGCCGCCCTTCAAAATAAAACAATTGAGAAGGGACAGGCACTGAATGCTGCTATAGCGCCCCCTAAAGGCTAAATGACAAAATACTTCTCCTATAGGCTCAGAGTACATCCGTCCACACCTGTACAAAGTTTGGTTAGCATCGGACGATCTTTGTGAAATAGGCCCCACCCACAGAAAGTTGGAAGTAAATTATATCGCAACGGTGCATTTTTTTCAAAAACTTCCAAATCAGTCTTGTGCAGGACAGTCCCCACGTGATGTGTGCGTTGGTTTGGTGAAGATTGGACGAAATTTCAAGGAGAAATGGCAAAAAAACGGTTTTGGACAAAATGCAAAATGGCGGAAAATCTAGTCAGACGCAAATGGGCGTGGCCTAGTTGAGTAGATGCGGGAGGACCCAAGGAATCCAGGGAAAAAATAATTTTGATGATAGACCCTACGGTTCAAAAGTTATGGACCAAAAGGTAAGGAGGGCTGTTATAGCGCCACCATCTGGTCAATTGGTGCAATTTTTTCGGGGATAGTAAAAGACCCCTCAGTGCACCTCCCTACCAAGTTTCGTAGCTCTAGCTGTTATGGTTTCTGAATGACAGCTAATTTACTGCAAGATTTTGCAAGATTTTTCCAAACCCCATGCAAGTCAATGGGGAAAAAAATGGCGCTTAATGGCGAATTGCGGCCAAACCGCTTTCACAAACCCTTAGCAAAGTCATAGCATACATGTCCTCAATGAGCCGGTCATTTTGAGGTCTGGCATGTCTATGTGGCGCAAAAATTGAGGGAGTTATTACGCGCCAAACTTTTTGGCAGATAGAATAATAAGTATGTGGGATTTCAAGATTGTGCCTTGCTTGTCAGCAAGCACAATAATTATTGCTTTTATCTCGGAAACGGAAGGTGCAATCGTGATTCTGCCCACCACTAGCGTACTTTTTCACCCCGATTCCAACGCCGCCATCCGTGAGTCTCTACAAGTTACGGTTGCAGAGATACGTTGCTGTAGCGCCCCCCATAGGCAAACAATAGCGCCCCCTACACGCCAAATGACACTATCTCTTCTGAAATCAACTCAGAAGTGTCAAGTGTCATACAAGAAGGAAGGCTGGCCATAATGAGAATGAATCCGCACTTCCTGCCGCCCTTCAAAATAAAACAATTGAGAAGGGACAGGCACTGAATGCTGCTATAGCGCCCCCTAAAGGCTAAATGACAAAATACTTCTCCTATAGGCTCAGAGTACATCCGTCCACACCTGTACAAAGTTTGGTTAGCATCGGACGATCTTTGTGAAATAGGCCCCACCCACAGAAAGTTGGAAGTAAATTATATCGCAACGGTGCATTTTTTTCAAAAACTTCCAAATCAGTCTTGTGCAGGACAGTCCCCACGTGATGTGTGCGTTGGTTTGGTGAAGATTGGACGAAATTTCAAGGAGAAATGGCAAAAAAACGGTTTTGGACAAAATGCAAAATGGCGGAAAATCTAGTCAGACGCAAATGGGCGTGGCCTAGTTGAGTAGATGCGGGAGGACCCAAGGAATCCAGGGAAAAAATAATTTTGATGATAGACCCTACGGTTCAAAAGTTATGGACCAAAAGGTAAGGAGGGCTGTTATAGCGCCACCATCTGGTCAATTGGTGCAATTTTTTCGGGGATAGTAAAAGACCCCTCAGTGCACCTCCCTACCAAGTTTCGTAGCTCTAGCTGTTATGGTTTCTGAATGACAGCTAATTTACTGCAAGATTTTGCAAGATTTTTCCAAACCCCATGCAAGTCAATGGGGAAAAAAATGGCGCTTAATGGCGAATTGCGGCCAAACCGCTTTCACAAACCCTTAGCAAAGTCATAGCATACATGTCCTCAATGAGCCGGTCATTTTGAGGTCTGGCATGTCTATGTGGCGCAAAAATTGAGGGAGTTATTACGCGCCAAACTTTTTGGCAGATAGAATAATAAGTATGTGGGATTTCAAGATTGTGCCTTGCTTGTCAGCAAGCACAATAATTATTGCTTTTATCTCGGAAACGGAAGGTGCAATCGTGATTCTGCCCACCACTAGCGTACTTTTTCACCCCGATTCCAACGCCGCCATCCGTGAGTCTCTACAAGTTACGGTTGCAGAGATACGTTGCTGTAGCGCCCCCCATAGGCAAACAATAGCGCCCCCTACACGCCAAATGACACTATCTCTTCTGAAATCAACTCAGAAGTGTCAAGTGTCATACAAGAAGGAAGGCTGGCCATAATGAGAATGAATCCGCACTTCCTGCCGCCCTTCAAAATAAAACAATTGAGAAGGGACAGGCACTGAATGCTGCTATAGCGCCCCCTAAAGGCTAAATGACAAAATACTTCTCCTATAGGCTCAGAGTACATCCGTCCACACCTGTACAAAGTTTGGTTAGCATCGGACGATCTTTGTGAAATAGGCCCCACCCACAGAAAGTTGGAAGTAAATTATATCGCAACGGTGCATTTTTTTCAAAAACTTCCAAATCAGTCTTGTGCAGGACAGTCCCCACGTGATGTGTGCGTTGGTTTGGTGAAGATTGGACGAAATTTCAAGGAGAAATGGCAAAAAAACGGTTTTGGACAAAATGCAAAATGGCGGAAAATCTAGTCAGACGCAAATGGGCGTGGCCTAGTTGAGTAGATGCGGGAGGACCCAAGGAATCCAGGGAAAAAATAATTTTGATGATAGACCCTACGGTTCAAAAGTTATGGACCAAAAGGTAAGGAGGGCTGTTATAGCGCCACCATCTGGTCAATTGGTGCAATTTTTTCGGGGATAGTAAAAGACCCCTCAGTGCACCTCCCTACCAAGTTTCGTAGCTCTAGCTGTCATGGTTTCTGAATGACAGCTAATTTACTGCAAGATTTTGCAAGATTTTTCCAAACCCCATGCAAGTCAATGGGGAAAAAAATGGCGCTTAATGGCGAATTGCGGCCAAACCGCTTTCACAAACCCTTAGCAAAGTCATAGCATACATGTCCTCAATGAGCCGGTCATTTTGAGGTCTGGCATGTCTATGTGGCGCAAAAATTGAGGGAGTTATTACGCGCCAAACTTTTTGGCAGATAGAATAATAAGTATGTGGGATTTCAAGATTGTGCCTTGCTTGTCAGCAAGCACAATAATTATTGCTTTTATCTCGGAAACGGAAGGTGCAATCGTGATTCTGCCCACCACTAGCGTACTTTTTCACCTCGATTCCAACGCCGCCATCCGTGAGTCTCTACAAGTTACGGTTGCAGAGATACGTTGCTGTAGCGCCCCCCATAGGCAAACAATAGCGCCCCCTACACGCCAAATGACACTATCTCTTCTGAAATCAACTCAGAAGTGTCAAGTGTCATACAAGAAGGAAGGCTGGCCATAATGAGAATGAATCCGCACTTCCTGCCGCCCTTCAAAATAAAACAATTGAGAAGGGACAGGCACTGAATGCTGCTATAGCGCCCCCTAAAGGCTAAATGACAAAATACTTCTCCTATAGGCTCAGAGTACATCCGTCCACACCTGTACAAAGTTTGGTTAGCATCGGACGATCTTTGTGAAATAGGCCCCACCCACAGAAAGTTGGAAGTAAATTATATCGCAACGGTGCATTTTTTTCAAAAACTTCCAAATCAGTCTTGTGCAGGACAGTCCCCACGTGATGTGTGCGTTGGTTTGGTGAAGATTGGACGAAATTTCAAGGAGAAATGGCAAAAAAACGGTTTTGGACAAAATGCAAAATGGCGGAAAATCTAGTCAGACGCAAATGGGCGTGGCCTAGTTGAGTAGATGCGGGAGGACCCAAGGAATCCAGGGAAAAAATAATTTTGATGATAGACCCTACGGTTCAAAAGTTATGGACCAAAAGGTAAGGAGGGCTGTTATAGCGCCACCATCTGGTCAATTGGTGCAATTTTTTCGGGGATAGTAAAAGACCCCTCAATGCACCTCCCTACCAAGTTTCGTAGCTCTAGCTGTTATGGTTTCTGAATGACAGCTAATTTACTGCAAGATTTTGCAAGATTTTTCCAAACCCCATGCAAGTCAATGGGGAAAAAAATGGCGCTTAATGGCGAATTGCGGCCAAACCGCTTTCACAAACCCTTAGCAAAGTCATAGCATACATGTCCTCAATGAGCCGGTCATTTTGAGGTCTGGCATGTCTATGTGGCGCAAAAATTGAGGGAGTTATTACGCGCCAAACTTTTTGGCAGATAGAATAATAAGTATGTGGGATTTCAAGATTGTGCCTTGCTTGTCAGCAAGCACAATAATTATTGCTTTTATCTCGGAAACGGAAGGTGCAATCGTGATTCTGCCCACCACTAGCGTACTTTTTCACCCCGATTCCAACGCCGCCATCCGTGAGTCTCTACAAGTTACGGTTGCAGAGATACGTTGCTGTAGCGCCCCCCATAGGCAAACAATAGCGCCCCCTACACGCCAAATGACACTATCTCTTCTGAAATCAACTCAGAAGTGTCAAGTGTCATACAAGAAGGAAGGCTGGCCATAATGAGAATGAATCCGCACTTCCTGCCGCCCTTCAAAATAAAACAATTGAGAAGGGACAGGCACTGAATGCTGCTATAGCGCCCCCTAAAGGCTAAATGACAAAATACTTCTCCTATAGGCTCAGAGTACATCCGTCCACACCTGTACAAAGTTTGGTTAGCATCGGACGATCTTTGTGAAATAGGCCCCACCCACAGAAAGTTGGAAGTAAATTATATCGCAACGGTGCATTTTTTTCAAAAACTTCCAAATCAGTCTTGTGCAGGACAGTCCCCACGTGATGTGTGCGTTGGTTTGGTGAAGATTGGACGAAATTTCAAGGAGAAATGGCAAAAAAACGGTTTTGGACAAAATGCAAAATGGCGGAAAATCTAGTCAGACGCAAATGGGCGTGGCCTAGTTGAGTAGATGCGGGAGGACCCAAGGAATCCAGGGAAAAAATAATTTTGATGATAGACCCTACGGTTCAAAAGTTATGGACCAAAAGGTAAGGAGGGCTGTTATAGCGCCACCATCTGGTCAATTGGTGCAATTTTTTCGGGGATAGTAAAAGACCCCTCAGTGCACCTCCCTACCAAGTTTCGTAGCTCTAGCTGTTATGGTTTCTGAATGACAGCTAATTTACTGCAAGATTTTGCAAGATTTTTCCAAACCCCATGCAAGTCAATGGGGAAAAAAATGGCGCTTAATGGCGAATTGCGGCCAAACCGCTTTCCCAAACCCTTAGCAAAGTCATAGCATACATGTCCTCAATGAGCCGGTCATTTTGAGGTCTGGCATGTCTATGTGGCGCAAAAATTGAGGGAGTTATTACGCGCCAAACTTTTTGGCAGATAGAATAATAAGTATGTGGGATTTCAAGATTGTGCCTTGCTTGTCAGCAAGCACAATAATTATAAGTATGTGGGATTTCAAGATTGTGCCTTGCTTGTCAGCAAGCACAATAATTATTGCTTTTATCTCGGAAACGGAAGGTGCAATCGTGATTCTGCCCACCACTAGCGTACTTTTTCACCCCGATTCCAACGCCGCCATCCGTGAGTCTCTACAAGTTACGGTTGCAGAGATACGTTGCTGTAGCGCCCCCCATAGGCAAACAATAGCGCCCCCTACACGCCAAATGACACTATCTCTTCTGAAATCAACTCAGAAGTGTCAAGTGTCATACAAGAAGGAAGGCTGGCCATAATGAGAATGAATCCGCACTTCCTGCCGCCCTTCAAAATAAAACAATTGAGAAGGGACAGGCACTGAATGCTGCTATAGCGCCCCCTAAAGGCTAAATGACAAAATACTTCTCCTATAGGCTCAGAGTACATCCGTCCACACCTGTACAAAGTTTGGTTAGCATCGGACGATCTTTGTGAAATAGGCCCCACCCACAGAAAGTTGGAAGTAAATTATATCGCAACGGTGCATTTTTTTCAAAAACTTCCAAATCAGTCTTGTGCAGGACAGTCCCCACGTGATGTGTGCGTTGGTTTGGTGAAGATTGGACGAAATTTCAAGGAGAAATGGCAAAAAAACGGTTTTGGACAAAATGCAAAATGGCGGAAAATCTAGTCAGACGCAAATGGGCGTGGCCTAGTTGAGTAGATGCGGGAGGACCCAAGGAATCCAGGGAAAAAATAATTTTGATGATAGACCCTACGGTTCAAAAGTTATGGACCAAAAGGTAAGGAGGGCTGTTATAGCGCCACCATCTGGTCAATTGGTGCAATTTTTTCGGGGATAGTAAAAGACCCCTCAGTGCACCTCCCTACCAAGTTTCGTAGCTCTAGCTGTTATGGTTTCTGAATGACAGCTAATTTACTGCAAGATTTTGCAAGATTTTTCCAAACCCCATGCAAGTCAATGGGGAAAAAAATGGCGCTTAATGGCGAATTGCGGCCAAACCGCTTTCACAAACCCTTAGCAAAGTCATAGCATACATGTCCTCAATGAGCCGGTCATTTTGAGGTCTGGCATGTCTATGTGGCGCAAAAATTGAGGGAGTTATTACGCGCCAAACTTTTTGGCAGATAGAATAATAAGTATGTGGGATTTCAAGATTGTGCCTTGCTTGTCAGCAAGCACAATAATTATTGCTTTTATCTCGGAAACGGAAGGTGCAATCGTGATTCTGCCCACCACTAGCGTACTTTTTCACCTCGATTCCAACGCCGCCATCCGTGAGTCTCTACAAGTTACGGTTGCAGAGATACGTTGCTGTAGCGCCCCCCATAGGCAAACAATAGCGCCCCCTACACGCCAAATGACACTATCTCTTCTGAAATCAACTCAGAAGTGTCAAGTGTCATACAAGAAGGAAGGCTGGCCATAATGAGAATGAATCCGCACTTCCTGCCGCCCTTCAAAATAAAACAATTGAGAAGGGACAGGCACTGAATGCTGCTATAGCGCCCCCTAAAGGCTAAATGACAAAATACTTCTCCTATAGGCTCAGAGTACATCCGTCCACACCTGTACAAAGTTTGGTTAGCATCGGACGATCTTTGTGAAATAGGCCCCACCCACAGAAAGTTGGAAGTAAATTATATCGCAACGGTGCATTTTTTTCAAAAACTTCCAAATCAGTCTTGTGCAGGACAGTCCCCACGTGATGTGTGCGTTGGTTTGGTGAAGATTGGACGAAATTTCAAGGAGAAATGGCAAAAAAACGGTTTTGGACAAAATGCAAAATGGCGGAAAATCTAGTCAGACGCAAATGGGCGTGGCCTAGTTGAGTAGATGCGGGAGGACCCAAGGAATCCAGGGAAAAAATAATTTTGATGATAGACCCTACGGTTCAAAAGTTATGGACCAAAAGGTAAGGAGGGCTGTTATAGCGCCACCATCTGGTCAATTGGTGCAATTTTTTCGGGGATAGTAAAAGACCCCTCAGTGCACCTCCCTACCAAGTTTCGTAGCTCTAGCTGTTATGGTTTCTGAATGACAGCTAATTTACTGCAAGATTTTGCAAGATTTTTCCAAACCCCATGCAAGTCAATGGGGAAAAAAATGGCGCTTAATGGCGAATTGCGGCCAAACCGCTTTCACAAACCCTTAGCAAAGTCATAGCATACATGTCCTCAATGAGCCGGTCATTTTGAGGTCTGGCATGTCTATGTGGCGCAAAAATTGAGGGAGTTATTACGCGCCAAACTTTTTGGCAGATAGAATAATAAGTATGTGGGATTTCAAGATTGTGCCTTGCTTGTCAGCAAGCACAATAATTATTGCTTTTATCTCGGAAACGGAAGGTGCAATCGTGATTCTGCCCACCACTAGCGTACTTTTTCACCCCGATTCCAACGCCGCCATCCGTGAGTCTCTACAAGTTACGGTTGCAGAGATACGTTGCTGTAGCGCCCCCCATAGGCAAACAATAGCGCCCCCTACACGCCAAATGACACTATCTCTTCTGAAATCAACTCAGAAGTGTCAAGTGTCATACAAGAAGGAAGGCTGGCCATAATGAGAATGAATCCGCACTTCCTGCCGCCCTTCAAAATAAAACAATTGAGAAGGGACAGGCACTGAATGCTGCTATAGCGCCCCCTAAAGGCTAAATGACAAAATACTTCTCCTATAGGCTCAGAGTACATCCGTCCACACCTGTACAAAGTTTGGTTAGCATCGGACGATCTTTGTGAAATAGGCCCCACCCACAGAAAGTTGGAAGTAAATTATATCGCAACGGTGCATTTTTTTCAAAAACTTCCAAATCAGTCTTGTGCAGGACAGTCCCCACGTGATGTGTGCGTTGGTTTGGTGAAGATTGGACGAAATTTCAAGGAGAAATGGCAAAAAAACGGTTTTGGACAAAATGCAAAATGGCGGAAAATCTAGTCAGACGCAAATGGGCGTGGCCTAGTTGAGTAGATGCGGGAGGACCCAAGGAATCCAGGGAAAAAATAATTTTGATGATAGACCCTACGGTTCAAAAGTTATGGACCAAAAGGTAAGGAGGGCTGTTATAGCGCCACCATCTGGTCAATTGGTGCAATTTTTTCGGGGATAGTAAAAGACCCCTCAGTGCACCTCCCTACCAAGTTTCGTAGCTCTAGCTGTTATGGTTTCTGAATGACAGCTAATTTACTGCAAGATTTTGCAAGATTTTTCCAAACCCCATGCAAGTCAATGGGGAAAAAAATGGCGCTTAATGGCGAATTGCGGCCAAACCGCTTTCACAAACCCTTAGCAAAGTCATAGCATACATGTCCTCAATGAGCCGGTCATTTTGAGGTCTGGCATGTCTATGTGGCGCAAAAATTGAGGGAGTTATTACGCGCCAAACTTTTTGGCAGATAGAATAATAAGTATGTGGGATTTCAAGATTGTGCCTTGCTTGTCAGCAAGCACAATAATTATTGCTTTTATCTCGGAAACGGAAGGTGCAATCGTGATTCTGCCCACCACTAGCGTACTTTTTCACCCCGATTCCAACGCCGCCATCCGTGAGTCTCTACAAGTTACGGTTGCAGAGATACGTTGCTGTAGCGCCCCCCATAGGCAAACAATAGCGCCCCCTACACGCCAAATGACACTATCTCTTCTGAAATCAACTCAGAAGTGTCAAGTGTCATACAAGAAGGAAGGCTGGCCATAATGAGAATGAATCCGCACTTCCTGCCGCCCTTCAAAATAAAACAATTGAGAAGGGACAGGCACTGAATGCTGCTATAGCGCCCCCTAAAGGCTAAATGACAAAATACTTCTCCTATAGGCTCAGAGTACATCCGTCCACACCTGTACAAAGTTTGGTTAGCATCGGACGATCTTTGTGAAATAGGCCCCACCCACAGAAAGTTGGAAGTAAATTATATCGCAACGGTGCATTTTTTTCAAAAACTTCCAAATCAGTCTTGTGCAGGACAGTCCCCACGTGATGTGTGCGTTGGTTTGGTGAAGATTGGACGAAATTTCAAGGAGAAATGGCAAAAAAACGGTTTTGGACAAAATGCAAAATGGCGGAAAATCTAGTCAGACGCAAATGGGCGTGGCCTAGTTGAGTAGATGCGGGAGGACCCAAGGAATCCAGGGAAAAAATAATTTTGATGATAGACCCTACGGTTCAAAAGTTATGGACCAAAAGGTAAGGAGGGCTGTTATAGCGCCACCATCTGGTCAATTGGTGCAATTTTTTCGGGGATAGTAAAAGACCCCTCAGTGCACCTCCCTACCAAGTTTCGTAGCTCTAGCTGTTATGGTTTCTGAATGACAGCTAATTTACTGCAAGATTTTGCAAGATTTTTCCAAACCCCATGCAAGTCAATGGGGAAAAAAATGGCGCTTAATGGCGAATTGCGGCCAAACCGCTTTCACAAACCCTTAGCAAAGTCATAGCATACATGTCCTCAATGAGCCGGTCATTTTGAGGTCTGGCATGTCTATGTGGCGCAAAAATTGAGGGAGTTATTACGCGCCAAACTTTTTGGCAGATAGAATAATAAGTATGTGGGATTTCAAGATTGTGCCTTGCTTGTCAGCAAGCACAATAATTATTGCTTTTATCTCGGAAACGGAAGGTGCAATCGTGATTCTGCCCACCACTAGCGTACTTTTTCACCCCGATTCCAACGCCGCCATCCGTGAGTCTCTACAAGTTACGGTTGCAGAGATACGTTGCTGTAGCGCCCCCCATAGGCAAACAATAGCGCCCCCTACACGCCAAATGACACTATCTCTTCTGAAATCAACTCAGAAGTGTCAAGTGTCATACAAGAAGGAAGGCTGGCCATAATGAGAATGAATCCGCACTTCCTGCCGCCCTTCAAAATAAAACAATTGAGAAGGGACAGGCACTGAATGCTGCTATAGCGCCCCCTAAAGGCTAAATGACAAAATACTTCTCCTATAGGCTCAGAGTACATCCGTCCACACCTGTACAAAGTTTGGTTAGCATCGGACGATCTTTGTGAAATAGGCCCCACCCACAGAAAGTTGGAAGTAAATTATATCGCAACGGTGCATTTTTTTCAAAAACTTCCAAATCAGTCTTGTGCAGGACAGTCCCCACGTGATGTGTGCGTTGGTTTGGTGAAGATTGGACGAAATTTCAAGGAGAAATGGCAAAAAAACGGTTTTGGACAAAATGCAAAATGGCGGAAAATCTAGTCAGACGCAAATGGGCGTGGCCTAGTTGAGTAGATGCGGGAGGACCCAAGGAATCCAGGGAAAAAATAATTTTGATGATAGACCCTACGGTTCAAAAGTTATGGACCAAAAGGTAAGGAGGGCTGTTATAGCGCCACCATCTGGTCAATTGGTGCAATTTTTTCGGGGATAGTAAAAGACCCCTCAGTGCACCTCCCTACCAAGTTTCGTAGCTCTAGCTGTTATGGTTTCTGAATGACAGCTAATTTACTGCAAGATTTTGCAAGATTTTTCCAAACCCCATGCAAGTCAATGGGGAAAAAAATGGCGCTTAATGGCGAATTGCGGCCAAACCGCTTTCCCAAACCCTTAGCAAAGTCATAGCATACATGTCCTCAATGAGCCGGTCATTTTGAGGTCTGGCATGTCTATGTGGCGCAAAAATTGAGGGAGTTATTACGCGCCAAACTTTTTGGCAGATAGAATAATAAGTATGTGGGATTTCAAGATTGTGCCTTGCTTGTCAGCAAGCACAATAATTATAAGTATGTGGGATTTCAAGATTGTGCCTTGCTTGTCAGCAAGCACAATAATTATTGCTTTTATCTCGGAAACGGAAGGTGCAATCGTGATTCTGCCCACCACTAGCGTACTTTTTCACCCCGATTCCAACGCCGCCATCCGTGAGTCTCTACAAGTTACGGTTGCAGAGATACGTTGCTGTAGCGCCCCCCATAGGCAAACAATAGCGCCCCCTACACGCCAAATGACACTATCTCTTCTGAAATCAACTCAGAAGTGTCAAGTGTCATACAAGAAGGAAGGCTGGCCATAATGAGAATGAATCCGCACTTCCTGCCGCCCTTCAAAATAAAACAATTGAGAAGGGACAGGCACTGAATGCTGCTATAGCGCCCCCTAAAGGCTAAATGACAAAATACTTCTCCTATAGGCTCAGAGTACATCCGTCCACACCTGTACAAAGTTTGGTTAGCATCGGACGATCTTTGTGAAATAGGCCCCACCCACAGAAAGTTGGAAGTAAATTATATCGCAACGGTGCATTTTTTTCAAAAACTTCCAAATCAGTCTTGTGCAGGACAGTCCCCACGTGATGTGTGCGTTGGTTTGGTGAAGATTGGACGAAATTTCAAGGAGAAATGGCAAAAAAACGGTTTTGGACAAAATGCAAAATGGCGGAAAATCTAGTCAGACGCAAATGGGCGTGGCCTAGTTGAGTAGATGCGGGAGGACCCAAGGAATCCAGGGAAAAAATAATTTTGATGATAGACCCTACGGTTCAAAAGTTATGGACCAAAAGGTAAGGAGGGCTGTTATAGCGCCACCATCTGGTCAATTGGTGCAATTTTTTCGGGGATAGTAAAAGACCCCTCAGTGCACCTCCCTACCAAGTTTCGTAGCTCTAGCTGTTATGGTTTCTGAATGACAGCTAATTTACTGCAAGATTTTGCAAGATTTTTCCAAACCCCATGCAAGTCAATGGGGAAAAAAATGGCGCTTAATGGCGAATTGCGGCCAAACCGCTTTCACAAACCCTTAGCAAAGTCATAGCATACATGTCCTCAATGAGCCGGTCATTTTGAGGTCTGGCATGTCTATGTGGCGCAAAAATTGAGGGAGTTATTACGCGCCAAACTTTTTGGCAGATAGAATAATAAGTATGTGGGATTTCAAGATTGTGCCTTGCTTGTCAGCAAGCACAATAATTATTGCTTTTATCTCGGAAACGGAAGGTGCAATCGTGATTCTGCCCACCACTAGCGTACTTTTTCACCTCGATTCCAACGCCGCCATCCGTGAGTCTCTACAAGTTACGGTTGCAGAGATACGTTGCTGTAGCGCCCCCCATAGGCAAACAATAGCGCCCCCTACACGCCAAATGACACTATCTCTTCTGAAATCAACTCAGAAGTGTCAAGTGTCATACAAGAAGGAAGGCTGGCCATAATGAGAATGAATCCGCACTTCCTGCCGCCCTTCAAAATAAAACAATTGAGAAGGGACAGGCACTGAATGCTGCTATAGCGCCCCCTAAAGGCTAAATGACAAAATACTTCTCCTATAGGCTCAGAGTACATCCGTCCACACCTGTACAAAGTTTGGTTAGCATCGGACGATCTTTGTGAAATAGGCCCCACCCACAGAAAGTTGGAAGTAAATTATATCGCAACGGTGCATTTTTTTCAAAAACTTCCAAATCAGTCTTGTGCAGGACAGTCCCCACGTGATGTGTGCGTTGGTTTGGTGAAGATTGGACGAAATTTCAAGGAGAAATGGCAAAAAAACGGTTTTGGACAAAATGCAAAATGGCGGAAAATCTAGTCAGACGCAAATGGGCGTGGCCTAGTTGAGTAGATGCGGGAGGACCCAAGGAATCCAGGGAAAAAATAATTTTGATGATAGACCCTACGGTTCAAAAGTTATGGACCAAAAGGTAAGGAGGGCTGTTATAGCGCCACCATCTGGTCAATTGGTGCAATTTTTTCGGGGATAGTAAAAGACCCCTCAGTGCACCTCCCTACCAAGTTTCGTAGCTCTAGCTGTTATGGTTTCTGAATGACAGCTAATTTACTGCAAGATTTTGCAAGATTTTTCCAAACCCCATGCAAGTCAATGGGGAAAAAAATGGCGCTTAATGGCGAATTGCGGCCAAACCGCTTTCACAAACCCTTAGCAAAGTCATAGCATACATGTCCTCAATGAGCCGGTCATTTTGAGGTCTGGCATGTCTATGTGGCGCAAAAATTGAGGGAGTTATTACGCGCCAAACTTTTTGGCAGATAGAATAATAAGTATGTGGGATTTCAAGATTGTGCCTTGCTTGTCAGCAAGCACAATAATTATTGCTTTTATCTCGGAAACGGAAGGTGCAATCGTGATTCTGCCCACCACTAGCGTACTTTTTCACCCCGATTCCAACGCCGCCATCCGTGAGTCTCTACAAGTTACGGTTGCAGAGATACGTTGCTGTAGCGCCCCCCATAGGCAAACAATAGCGCCCCCTACACGCCAAATGACACTATCTCTTCTGAAATCAACTCAGAAGTGTCAAGTGTCATACAAGAAGGAAGGCTGGCCATAATGAGAATGAATCCGCACTTCCTGCCGCCCTTCAAAATAAAACAATTGAGAAGGGACAGGCACTGAATGCTGCTATAGCGCCCCCTAAAGGCTAAATGACAAAATACTTCTCCTATAGGCTCAGAGTACATCCGTCCACACCTGTACAAAGTTTGGTTAGCATCGGACGATCTTTGTGAAATAGGCCCCACCCACAGAAAGTTGGAAGTAAATTATATCGCAACGGTGCATTTTTTTCAAAAACTTCCAAATCAGTCTTGTGCAGGACAGTCCCCACGTGATGTGTGCGTTGGTTTGGTGAAGATTGGACGAAATTTCAAGGAGAAATGGCAAAAAAACGGTTTTGGACAAAATGCAAAATGGCGGAAAATCTAGTCAGACGCAAATGGGCGTGGCCTAGTTGAGTAGATGCGGGAGGACCCAAGGAATCCAGGGAAAAAATAATTTTGATGATAGACCCTACGGTTCAAAAGTTATGGACCAAAAGGTAAGGAGGGCTGTTATAGCGCCACCATCTGGTCAATTGGTGCAATTTTTTCGGGGATAGTAAAAGACCCCTCAGTGCACCTCCCTACCAAGTTTCGTAGCTCTAGCTGTTATGGTTTCTGAATGACAGCTAATTTACTGCAAGATTTTGCAAGATTTTTCCAAACCCCATGCAAGTCAATGGGGAAAAAAATGGCGCTTAATGGCGAATTGCGGCCAAACCGCTTTCCCAAACCCTTAGCAAAGTCATAGCATACATGTCCTCAATGAGCCGGTCATTTTGAGGTCTGGCATGTCTATGTGGCGCAAAAATTGAGGGAGTTATTACGCGCCAAACTTTTTGGCAGATAGAATAATAAGTATGTGGGATTTCAAGATTGTGCCTTGCTTGTCAGCAAGCACAATAATTATAAGTATGTGGGATTTCAAGATTGTGCCTTGCTTGTCAGCAAGCACAATAATTATTGCTTTTATCTCGGAAACGGAAGGTGCAATCGTGATTCTGCCCACCACTAGCGTACTTTTTCACCCCGATTCCAACGCCGCCATCCGTGAGTCTCTACAAGTTACGGTTGCAGAGATACGTTGCTGTAGCGCCCCCCATAGGCAAACAATAGCGCCCCCTACACGCCAAATGACACTATCTCTTCTGAAATCAACTCAGAAGTGTCAAGTGTCATACAAGAAGGAAGGCTGGCCATAATGAGAATGAATCCGCACTTCCTGCCGCCCTTCAAAATAAAACAATTGAGAAGGGACAGGCACTGAATGCTGCTATAGCGCCCCCTAAAGGCTAAATGACAAAATACTTCTCCTATAGGCTCAGAGTACATCCGTCCACACCTGTACAAAGTTTGGTTAGCATCGGACGATCTTTGTGAAATAGGCCCCACCCACAGAAAGTTGGAAGTAAATTATATCGCAACGGTGCATTTTTTTCAAAAACTTCCAAATCAGTCTTGTGCAGGACAGTCCCCACGTGATGTGTGCGTTGGTTTGGTGAAGATTGGACGAAATTTCAAGGAGAAATGGCAAAAAAACGGTTTTGGACAAAATGCAAAATGGCGGAAAATCTAGTCAGACGCAAATGGGCGTGGCCTAGTTGAGTAGATGCGGGAGGACCCAAGGAATCCAGGGAAAAAATAATTTTGATGATAGACCCTACGGTTCAAAAGTTATGGACCAAAAGGTAAGGAGGGCTGTTATAGCGCCACCATCTGGTCAATTGGTGCAATTTTTTCGGGGATAGTAAAAGACCCCTCAGTGCACCTCCCTACCAAGTTTCGTAGCTCTAGCTGTTATGGTTTCTGAATGACAGCTAATTTACTGCAAGATTTTGCAAGATTTTTCCAAACCCCATGCAAGTCAATGGGGAAAAAAATGGCGCTTAATGGCGAATTGCGGCCAAACCGCTTTCACAAACCCTTAGCAAAGTCATAGCATACATGTCCTCAATGAGCCGGTCATTTTGAGGTCTGGCATGTCTATGTGGCGCAAAAATTGAGGGAGTTATTACGCGCCAAACTTTTTGGCAGATAGAATAATAAGTATGTGGGATTTCAAGATTGTGCCTTGCTTGTCAGCAAGCACAATAATTATTGCTTTTATCTCGGAAACGGAAGGTGCAATCGTGATTCTGCCCACCACTAGCGTACTTTTTCACCCCGATTCCAACGCCGCCATCCGTGAGTCTCTACAAGTTACGGTTGCAGAGATACGTTGCTGTAGCGCCCCCCATAGGCAAACAATAGCGCCCCCTACACGCCAAATGACACTATCTCTTCTGAAATCAACTCAGAAGTGTCAAGTGTCATACAAGAAGGAAGGCTGGCCATAATGAGAATGAATCCGCACTTCCTGCCGCCCTTCAAAATAAAACAATTGAGAAGGGACAGGCACTGAATGCTGCTATAGCGCCCCCTAAAGGCTAAATGACAAAATACTTCTCCTATAGGCTCAGAGTACATCCGTCCACACCTGTACAAAGTTTGGTTAGCATCGGACGATCTTTGTGAAATAGGCCCCACCCACAGAAAGTTGGAAGTAAATTATATCGCAACGGTGCATTTTTTTCAAAAACTTCCAAATCAGTCTTGTGCAGGACAGTCCCCACGTGATGTGTGCGTTGGTTTGGTGAAGATTGGACGAAATTTCAAGGAGAAATGGCAAAAAAACGGTTTTGGACAAAATGCAAAATGGCGGAAAATCTAGTCAGACGCAAATGGGCGTGGCCTAGTTGAGTAGATGCGGGAGGACCCAAGGAATCCAGGGAAAAAATAATTTTGATGATAGACCCTACGGTTCAAAAGTTATGGACCAAAAGGTAAGGAGGGCTGTTATAGCGCCACCATCTGGTCAATTGGTGCAATTTTTTCGGGGATAGTAAAAGACCCCTCAGTGCACCTCCCTACCAAGTTTCGTAGCTCTAGCTGTTATGGTTTCTGAATGACAGCTAATTTACTGCAAGATTTTGCAAGATTTTTCCAAACCCCATGCAAGTCAATGGGGAAAAAAATGGCGCTTAATGGCGAATTGCGGCCAAACCGCTTTCACAAACCCTTAGCAAAGTCATAGCATACATGTCCTCAATGAGCCGGTCATTTTGAGGTCTGGCATGTCTATGTGGCGCAAAAATTGAGGGAGTTATTACGCGCCAAACTTTTTGGCAGATAGAATAATAAGTATGTGGGATTTCAAGATTGTGCCTTGCTTGTCAGCAAGCACAATAATTATTGCTTTTATCTCGGAAACGGAAGGTGCAATCGTGATTCTGCCCACCACTAGCGTACTTTTTCACCTCGATTCCAACGCCGCCATCCGTGAGTCTCTACAAGTTACGGTTGCAGAGATACGTTGCTGTAGCGCCCCCCATAGGCAAACAATAGCGCCCCCTACACGCCAAATGACACTATCTCTTCTGAAATCAACTCAGAAGTGTCAAGTGTCATACAAGAAGGAAGGCTGGCCATAATGAGAATGAATCCGCACTTCCTGCCGCCCTTCAAAATAAAACAATTGAGAAGGGACAGGCACTGAATGCTGCTATAGCGCCCCCTAAAGGCTAAATGACAAAATACTTCTCCTATAGGCTCAGAGTACATCCGTCCACACCTGTACAAAGTTTGGTTAGCATCGGACGATCTTTGTGAAATAGGCCCCACCCACAGAAAGTTGGAAGTAAATTATATCGCAACGGTGCATTTTTTTCAAAAACTTCCAAATCAGTCTTGTGCAGGACAGTCCCCACGTGATGTGTGCGTTGGTTTGGTGAAGATTGGACGAAATTTCAAGGAGAAATGGCAAAAAAACGGTTTTGGACAAAATGCAAAATGGCGGAAAATCTAGTCAGACGCAAATGGGCGTGGCCTAGTTGAGTAGATGCGGGAGGACCCAAGGAATCCAGGGAAAAAATAATTTTGATGATAGACCCTACGGTTCAAAAGTTATGGACCAAAAGGTAAGGAGGGCTGTTATAGCGCCACCATCTGGTCAATTGGTGCAATTTTTTCGGGGATAGTAAAAGACCCCTCGGTGCACCTCCCTACCAAGTTTCGTAGCTCTAGCTGTTATGGTTTCTGAATGACAGCTAATTTACTGCAAGATTTTGCAAGATTTTTCCAAACCCCATGCAAGTCAATGGGGAAAAAAATGGCGCTTAATGGCGAATTGCGGCCAAACCGCTTTCACAAACCCTTAGCAAAGTCATAGCATACATGTCCTCAATGAGCCGGTCATTTTGAGGTCTGGCATGTCTATGTGGCGCAAAAATTGAGGGAGTTATTACGCGCCAAACTTTTTGGCAGATAGAATAATAAGTATGTGGGATTTCAAGATTGTGCCTTGCTTGTCAGCAAGCACAATAATTATAAGTATGTGGGATTTCAAGATTGTGCCTTGCTTGTCAGCAAGCACAATAATTATTGCTTTTATCTCGGAAACGGAAGGTGCAATCGTGATTCTGCCCACCACTAGCGTACTTTTTCACCCCGATTCCAACGCCGCCATCCGTGAGTCTCTACAAGTTACGGTTGCAGAGATACGTTGCTGTAGCGCCCCCCATAGGCAAACAATAGCGCCCCCTACACGCCAAATGACACTATCTCTTCTGAAATCAACTCAGAAGTGTCAAGTGTCATACAAGAAGGAAGGCTGGCCATAATGAGAATGAATCCGCACTTCCTGCCGCCCTTCAAAATAAAACAATTGAGAAGGGACAGGCACTGAATGCTGCTATAGCGCCCCCTAAAGGCTAAATGACAAAATACTTCTCCTATAGGCTCAGAGTACATCCGTCCACACCTGTACAAAGTTTGGTTAGCATCGGACGATCTTTGTGAAATAGGCCCCACCCACAGAAAGTTGGAAGTAAATTATATCGCAACGGTGCATTTTTTTCAAAAACTTCCAAATCAGTCTTGTGCAGGACAGTCCCCACGTGATGTGTGCGTTGGTTTGGTGAAGATTGGACGAAATTTCAAGGAGAAATGGCAAAAAAACGGTTTTGGACAAAATGCAAAATGGCGGAAAATCTAGTCAGACGCAAATGGGCGTGGCCTAGTTGAGTAGATGCGGGAGGACCCAAGGAATCCAGGGAAAAAATAATTTTGATGATAGACCCTACGGTTCAAAAGTTATGGACCAAAAGGTAAGGAGGGCTGTTATAGCGCCACCATCTGGTCAATTGGTGCAATTTTTTCGGGGATAGTAAAAGACCCCTCAGTGCACCTCCCTACCAAGTTTCGTAGCTCTAGCTGTTATGGTTTCTGAATGACAGCTAATTTACTGCAAGATTTTGCAAGATTTTTCCAAACCCCATGCAAGTCAATGGGGAAAAAAATGGCGCTTAATGGCGAATTGCGGCCAAACCGCTTTCACAAACCCTTAGCAAAGTCATAGCATACATGTCCTCAATGAGCCGGTCATTTTGAGGTCTGGCATGTCTATGTGGCGCAAAAATTGAGGGAGTTATTACGCGCCAAACTTTTTGGCAGATAGAATAATAAGTATGTGGGATTTCAAGATTGTGCCTTGCTTGTCAGCAAGCACAATAATTATTGCTTTTATCTCGGAAACGGAAGGTGCAATCGTGATTCTGCCCACCACTAGCGTACTTTTTCACCCCGATTCCAACGCCGCCATCCGTGAGTCTCTACAAGTTACGGTTGCAGAGATACGTTGCTGTAGCGCCCCCCATAGGCAAACAATAGCGCCCCCTACACGCCAAATGACACTATCTCTTCTGAAATCAACTCAGAAGTGTCAAGTGTCATACAAGAAGGAAGGCTGGCCATAATGAGAATGAATCCGCACTTCCTGCCGCCCTTCAAAATAAAACAATTGAGAAGGGACAGGCACTGAATGCTGCTATAGCGCCCCCTAAAGGCTAAATGACAAAATACTTCTCCTATAGGCTCAGAGTACATCCGTCCACACCTGTACAAAGTTTGGTTAGCATCGGACGATCTTTGTGAAATAGGCCCCACCCACAGAAAGTTGGAAGTAAATTATATCGCAACGGTGCATTTTTTTCAAAAACTTCCAAATCAGTCTTGTGCAGGACAGTCCCCACGTGATGTGTGCGTTGGTTTGGTGAAGATTGGACGAAATTTCAAGGAGAAATGGCAAAAAAACGGTTTTGGACAAAATGCAAAATGGCGGAAAATCTAGTCAGACGCAAATGGGCGTGGCCTAGTTGAGTAGATGCGGGAGGACCCAAGGAATCCAGGGAAAAAATAATTTTGATGATAGACCCTACGGTTCAAAAGTTATGGACCAAAAGGTAAGGAGGGCTGTTATAGCGCCACCATCTGGTCAATTGGTGCAATTTTTTCGGGGATAGTAAAAGACCCCTCAGTGCACCTCCCTACCAAGTTTCGTAGCTCTAGCTGTTATGGTTTCTGAATGACAGCTAATTTACTGCAAGATTTTGCAAGATTTTTCCAAACCCCATGCAAGTCAATGGGGAAAAAAATGGCGCTTAATGGCGAATTGCGGCCAAACCGCTTTCACAAACCCTTAGCAAAGTCATAGCATACATGTCCGCAATGAGCCGGTCATTTTGAGGTCTGGCATGTCTATGTGGCGCAAAAATTGAGGGAGTTATTACGCGCCAAACTTTTTGGCAGATAGAATAATAAGTATGTGGGATTTCAAGATTGTGCCTTGCTTGTCAGCAAGCACAATAATTATTGCTTTTATCTCGGAAACGGAAGGTGCAATCGTGATTCTGCCCACCACTAGCGTACTTTTTCACCCCGATTCCAACGCCGCCATCCGTGAGTCTCTACAAGTTACGGTTGCAGAGATACGTTGCTGTAGCGCCCCCCATAGGCAAACAATAGCGCCCCCTACACGCCAAATGACACTATCTCTTCTGAAATCAACTCAGAAGTGTCAAGTGTCATACAAGAAGGAAGGCTGGCCATAATGAGAATGAATCCGCACTTCCTGCCGCCCTTCAAAATAAAACAATTGAGAAGGGACAGGCACTGAATGCTGCTATAGCGCCCCCTAAAGGCTAAATGACAAAATACTTCTCCTATAGGCTCAGAGTACATCCGTCCACACCTGTACAAAGTTTGGTTAGCATCGGACGATCTTTGTGAAATAGGCCCCACCCACAGAAAGTTGGAAGTAAATTATATCGCAACGGTGCATTTTTTTCAAAAACTTCCAAATCAGTCTTGTGCAGGACAGTCCCCACGTGATGTGTGCGTTGGTTTGGTGAAGATTGGACGAAATTTCAAGGAGAAATGGCAAAAAAACGGTTTTGGACAAAATGCAAAATGGCGGAAAATCTAGTCAGACGCAAATGGGCGTGGCCTAGTTGAGTAGATGCGGGAGGACCCAAGGAATCCAGGGAAAAAATAATTTTGATGATAGACCCTACGGTTCAAAAGTTATGGACCAAAAGGTAAGGAGGGCTGTTATAGCGCCACCATCTGGTCAATTGGTGCAATTTTTTCGGGGATAGTAAAAGACCCCTCAGTGCACCTCCCTACCAAGTTTCGTAGCTCTAGCTGTTATGGTTTCTGAATGACAGCTAATTTACTGCAAGATTTTGCAAGATTTTTCCAAACCCCATGCAAGTCAATGGGGAAAAAAATGGCGCTTAATGGCGAATTGCGGCCAAACCGCTTTCACAAACCCTTAGCAAAGTCATAGCATACATGTCCTCAATGAGCCGGTCATTTTGAGGTCTGGCATGTCTATGTGGCGCAAAAATTGAGGGAGTTATTACGCGCCAAACTTTTTGGCAGATAGAATAATAAGTATGTGGGATTTCAAGATTGTGCCTTGCTTGTCAGCAAGCACAATAATTATAAGTATGTGGGATTTCAAGATTGTGCCTTGCTTGTCAGCAAGCACAATAATTATTGCTTTTATCTCGGAAACGGAAGGTGCAATCGTGATTCTGCCCACCACTAGCGTACTTTTTCACCCCGATTCCAACGCCGCCATCCGTGAGTCTCTACAAGTTACGGTTGCAGAGATCCGTTGCTGTAGCGCCCCCCATAGGCAAACAATAGCGCCCCCTACACGCCAAATGACACTATCTCTTCTGAAATCAACTCAGAAGTGTCAAGTGTCATACAAGAAGGAAGGCTGGCCATAATGAGAATGAATCCGCACTTCCTGCCGCCCTTCAAAATAAAACAATTGAGAAGGGACAGGCACTGAATGCTGCTATAGCGCCCCCTAAAGGCTAAATGACAAAATACTTCTCCTATAGGCTCAGAGTACATCCGTCCACACCTGTACAAAGTTTGGTTAGCATCGGACGATCTTTGTGAAATAGGCCCCACCCACAGAAAGTTGGAAGTAAATTATATCGCAACGGTGCATTTTTTTCAAAAACTTCCAAATCAGTCTTGTGCAGGACAGTCCCCACGTGATGTGTGCGTTGGTTTGGTGAAGATTGGACGAAATTTCAAGGAGAAATGGCAAAAAAACGGTTTTGGACAAAATGCAAAATGGCGGAAAATCTAGTCAGACGCAAATGGGCGTGGCCTAGTTGAGTAGATGCGGGAGGACCCAAGGAATCCAGGGAAAAAATAATTTTGATGATAGACCCTACGGTTCAAAAGTTATGGACCAAAAGGTAAGGAGGGCTGTTATAGCGCCACCATCTGGTCAATTGGTGCAATTTTTTCGGGGATAGTAAAAGACCCCTCAGTGCACCTCCCTACCAAGTTTCGTAGCTCTAGCTGTTATGGTTTCTGAATGACAGCTAATTTACTGCAAGATTTTGCAAGATTTTTCCAAACCCCATGCAAGTCAATGGGGAAAAAAATGGCGCTTAATGGCGAATTGCGGCCAAACCGCTTTCACAAACCCTTAGCAAAGTCATAGCATACATGTCCTCAATGAGCCGGTCATTTTGAGGTCTGGCATGTCTATGTGGCGCAAAAATTGAGGGAGTTATTACGCGCCAAACTTTTTGGCAGATAGAATAATAAGTATGTGGGATTTCAAGATTGTGCCTTGCTTGTCAGCAAGCACAATAATAACTAATGCCTCAAATACACTACCCAACTCTGACCAACTCTGAACATCTTTCACAGATTTTGAAAGACTGGGGAGTTTACACTACAAGACTTTTTCATTAAGATTTTTTATTAAGACTGAACAACTGATTGAAATACACTATACGACTCAGACCGCCTGGAAATCACTGTTTGAAATACACTAGCCGATTGTCTCCATGACGACTCCCTCCAACTGAACACCACCTCACCAAAACTCTCGCGAGAGCGAGAGTTAAGCCGTCAGCCCAGCATTGACAGACACTGAGAACTGTGTAAAAGCCCCGCTGTCAGGACTGCTCTGTGCTCATCTGCGACACACAGTTAGATTTTAGTTTTAAAATGCAGTTCTCGGCTTACTACCACAGCTTATCGCCTAGTGCTAAGCAATGTTATGCATCGAAATTAACGTTGGTTAATGGGATATGTCTTACAGACCCATACGCACTGGCGCTGTCAATTGGCCAAGCCTAGTGGCCAGCAATACATATCGTGCATTCCTTTATAACTGGGGATAGCGTAGATAATTATTCTGTAACTTGCAAAGATATATTGTTATGTTGATAATGCACACAACTCAATAATGACATTATGTAACGTTACTTGGTCGTTAACTAACCGAGCGATGTTGAGCAGCCTACAGTTTCAGGCAGCTTACCTGATTATGAAATGAGCACTACAAAGTCGGGCATTTTTAATGATGTCCTCGTTCCAATCAGTTCAATTCAATAATGACATTATTTAACGTTACTTGGTTGTTAACTAACCGAGCGATGTGGCTGTCACTAGCAGCCTACAGCTACAGCTTCTGATATGAAATGAGCGAGCACTGCAAAGTCGGGCATTTTTAACGATTTCCTCTTTCGGCTTGCAACCAAAGACACCTACGGTTAGCATTAAAAGCAGTATGAGTTGACAGGATTGGATTCGGTAAAACTTTAGTCCTTGCTTTGTTGATAGTGTAACAGACTGTTCAGTGTTGTGTTGTGTTCTATTGCGTGTGTGCGAGGCTGTGTATGTTCCCTCGAGTTGCGTAGAACAGGATATGTGGGGAGAAGCTTGTTATAACCTTACAGCCTGGCTCTATCGTTTATTATTTTATTAACCAAGTGTGAATAGGCGGACCCGAATACTCTGCTACAATAGCTTTCCGATTCTGGCATCGCACTGCACAACACAAAGACATGTCTTGCGCGAATAGTTTTCGGGCCACTGGAAAACTACTTGACAGGGCTGCGCGGAGTCATTTTTTTTATTCACCCTTTGTGTACCGCCCATGGTACCGCCCTCCTCTGTTTTCATTGGCTGTTGATGGAACATTGAGTTGAGTCCAGTTGGGTTGAGTCGGTGGAGCAGTATACACTTAGTCTCGGCTCCCAGACGTTTGGTGAGCTGCACCACCAAACGTCTGGGAATTTCACTGTCAGAAACTGTCTGTCAGAGCCCGGCGAGAACGGCCGGCAGCAGACACGCCTACATTTATTATTAGAATTTTATTTGGCAGCGGCAATGTCATTTATCATAGTTCCAATATAGAGCAAGACACCGATGTGCTGCAAAGAGAGTTTATACCTGTTGTTTATTTTACAATAATTTTTCCTACCCGGAAGTGGTCCGCTTGCTACTGTGAGTCATCAGCAGGCTCTGTAACGTTAGCCTCGGGAGTCGGGCTTATCGCTGGGGAAAAGACCTCTAGCCGCCGGGGCCGGATGAAACACGCCCTATTAACAGGTTATGTTTGTTTCTAAGTGATTAATATGTTTCTCCGCAAACGCGGCGATGTTTTGCGAGACACCCGTTCTGCATGAGCGTCACTGCCCCCAGAAAGCAGGCCCGCCCACAACACTCATGATTGGTTCTCCGATGCAAGGCTTCCAACAGCGCCACCTAACGTTATGCAAAGATTTAAATAGTAATATTCTCAGTCTTACAGGAGTGAAACGGATTAAGACTGAGGGCTGAGTCTAGTATACACTATGCGATATCAGCGGCTGGATTTCAAACATGTTTGAAATAATCGTGTGGCTCCGACTGGCGTCATCTGGCAGTTTACACTAGACGATTAGAAATCTGCACCCAGTTTACACTAACCGATTTCGGTGCTAATTGGTGCTAAGACTGCAGACAACTGGCCACATCTGGGGACAACTAGAGCCAACTAGAGCCATCTGAGCCCAACTGGAAATCCTATGTAAAATCCTAGGAAATGTCTTGTAGTGTAATCTCAGCTTAAAGGAAAACAACCAAATCTAAAGGGAACTTCACTGTGTTACATATTATGGATAAATAATGGGGGGGGGGCTAATTATTTAAATTTTTCGACTGCCGGACAGTGAAAATATAGAAGTGGCCAGTAGAACTCTGATCTACTGGCCAAGTGGGTCAGTGGGGGAAAATATTGATATTCACAATGACATGAGATCAAAGCATGGAGGATCTTCTCTCAGTCCTCCAGGTTCAGAGCTGTGTATGAATGTTGGTCAAGACAAAACACATTCTGGAAAACCCTAACTTTATTTTCAGTGAAAATTACAATGTAAAATGTGACACCCGCTAGTAATTTGAGTACAATCTCGCCGAGGTCATTTTTCTGTTTTTTGCAGATTATGAAACTACAGACTGTAAGCTTGCAAATAATGTGTCACACATCAACATCTGAAAATAATTGAAGAAGATATGCTCATTTGAATGTTGTTACACCTCAAACCAAGTTTCCTAGAAAATCAGCCTGAAAGGTGAGTACTTATCAGCCCCTGGGCCAGCCAGATAATGGGGGGAGTGAACAATAGCTGCTCATTTACATTAAACACTGCCCATGCACTCCAGCTGTCATCTGTCACAGGTCCCCAGCAAAAAGCGGGATACTTATTTCCACTATAATTCCATCCACAAGTAACATAATGATACAATGTAGGACTATTTTGGTCATGGGTTTCATAGACTTTCTGTAATAAAACATCTAAAAGCAAAACTATTATCAAAGGGGGATCCGTGGTCAAAATTGTTTCATTAGGCCTACATTACATTATAGGGGTGCACCGATCGATCGGCAAGCAATCTGTATCGGCCGATATTGACCTCAAATATGCGATCGGCGATCGGCAATTTTTTCATAATAAAAAAAAAAAAAAAAATGTATAAATAAAAAAAAGCCCTATCACTAATCAGGCTTTCCAACGATATTAAATACAATGCCAATTGGTATTATTAAAGGGGAGAAATAATCAACCTAAAATAACGTTTCCAAACTTTCTTTAAGGAGTTTATATATCAGTGATCGGTGATCGGTGATCGGTAATCGGTCATCGGTCGATGATCGGTTGGGCAGATATTTCCCATAGGCGATCGGCAATCGGTGATCGGTGGCAAAAAACGTGATCGGTGCACCCCTATTACATTACATTACATTACGTCATTTGGCAGAGGCTTTTATCCAAAGAAAGCGACTTACAATAACACATTTTTGTCAGCAATAGAGCAATCAACTATGGAGCACAGTCTATGACAACTACAAATTCTGAAGGAATTCTTGTGCGCTTTTGTCACTGTCTAGTGATTGCTCTATTGTTATTAAATCTGCTGACAAGGGAGGGGCCATTGTTGTCCAAAATAAAGAATCCTATAGAACAGAGATTTTGAGACAGCTTGGTATGTGTGAATTCTACACTCCTTTGATGGGGGACCCCACTGTTAAATTTCTACAGAGGGTCGATGCTTTTTTAAGTTCAGCTTTGAGTTCTTCATTTATTAGTCCAGATGAACATAAATTCATGCTACAGAAACATCCTGTGCGCCCTGTGTTTTACACTCTGCCTAAGATCCACAAGAGCTGTACAGAAACGGTCCCTGGGAGGCCCATTGTCGCTGTAAGCCAATCCATCACTGAACCCATTTAACAATATATTGACCGACACATCAGAAGTATGGTGGCCACACTTCCTTCTTTTGTCAAAGACACCACTGATTTTCTTAATAAGTTGAGTTCTTTACAACACACTGTAGAAAATAGCATTCTATGCACAATGGATGTTAATAGTCTGTATACAAATGTGCCCCATGTGGAGGGTTTGCAAGCCCTGGCACACTTTCTAGACAAAAGACACACTCCGACACCCCCTACTGGTTTCTTGACGGATCTGGCTAGACTGGTATTAGAGATGAATTATTTTAGGTTTGAAAATGCATTTTACTTGCAGTGTCAGGGTGTTAGTATGGGAAGTCCTTGTTCTCCAAACTATGCCAACCTGTTCATGGGTAAATTTGAAGAAGACTTTGTATATCTTAATAACCCCTTTTCAGAATTATTACTTTGTTGGTTTAGATTTATGGATGATATCTTCTTCATTTTCACGGGCTCTCTCAGTGAACTCGAGGGATTCAGGAATTACATTAACTCGAGACTGCCATCGATTAAGTTTTCTTTAGAATACAGTTATGAATCAGTTTCTTTTTTGGATGTTTTGGTCCACAACACTGCACCACTGACCACCAATCTGTTTAGAAAACAGACTGATAGAAATAGCTTTTTGCATTTTTCTAGTTTTCACTCCCCCAGTCTCAAAAGGGGTTTACCCTACAGCCAGCTCCTTCGAGTTAAACGAATCTGTAGTAATGACACACTTTTTGAGCAACACGCTTCAGATTTATGTGACCGTTTCCGGGCCAAGGGCTACAACAGCCATGACCTGGATGTGAGCCTTCAGAAGGTCAGGGATTTAAACAGACATGACCTGCTCACTCCCAAATCTCCCTCGGGCCACGGCACTAAAATTGTATGTGCCACAACTTTTTCTCCGGTGTCGCATGAAATAAAAAACGCTGTTCTCAGCCACTGGCATATTTTATGCAGTGACCCCTTGGTAGGACACGCGTTCACAAGTTCCCCTATTTTTGCTCAGAAGCGGGCTCGAAACCTGAGAGATATGTTAGTCAGGGCAGATTGTTATACACGCCCTACACATTTTTTATCCAATTTACCTAATGGTAATTTTCCTTGTTCGAGCTGTTTGCAGTGTAATGTGATGATCAGAGGTGAATCCTTCACTCACCCACACTCTGGCAAGAAGTACAACATTAAAAGTAGAATTTCTTGTAGATCTAAATTCGTTGTGTACTTGTTAAAATGTCCTTGTTCAAATGTTTATGTGGGGAAAACTCGTAGAGAACTCAAAACCCGCATCTCCGAGCACAAAAGCAAAATTCGCAATAAGGATGAAAAATCTTCTGTAGCGAGACATTTCAATGCTATGGGACATGAGGTTTGCACCCTGAGGTTCCAGGGCATTGAAACTGTCAGTCCATTGAAAAGAGGTGGGGATAGAGATAGGGCCTTGCTACAAAGAGAGGCTTTTTGGATTCACACTCTTCAGACAGAGCATCCGAAAGGACTTAATGAGGAACTGTTATTGGGCTGTTTTCTTTGAATGTGCAATTTTGCAACATATTTGTATTGTCTATTTTTAATGTACTTAGTAATATGCATTCCAGCCCTAGCTTAATCTCTCCTGTCTGTTATCACAATACAGCTGGACCTCTTTCTAGGCCATTATAGTGGAAACGTGCAATTATTTAAGCATAATTCTTGTTTTAAAACATTTCTATTGTATTCTGTATTTTGTTTTGTATCTATCTGTAGTCCAGACCTGGCTTACTCCGCCTACCTGTCACTTTGAATACAGCAGGGCCTTTACCTAGGCCTGGTTCTGCTCTCCCACATAGTGGGATTGACCAAACTATTGTATTTATATATGCATACATTGTGGTATGTAGACATTTTCTTTGATAATGGAACTTTTGTGTTGTGTATTGCTTGGTTCTTGAATTCTTTATATATTGTAACTGAATTTTGACATTTCGTTTATTGAAAGTACTTCCGTTCTTGGTGTATTTAAACGTCATCTCCGCCTGACACAGCAACACGCTGAAGAAGGCCGTTAGGCTGAAACGTCCGTGTGTGTGCTGTACCTGGTGTTAAGCTGGAATAAACCAAACGAAAGGACATTTTTGTGTGCTGGCTCACTCTCTCCTACCAAGTATCTCCTGTGCCGTGCACCGAAACTTTGAAAACACCGGTGCTCGCTGCTGGCTTATGCCAGTTTGTTTGAACTGGATCACATTTTTAACAAACGGGTGCTTAAAAAGGCCATGTCCATCCGCATGGACGACATTCATCCTCTCCGCTCAGAATATATGCTGCTCCCTTCGCTAAAGGTTCCGAGGGCCACGAAAAACAGATACAAGTTTTCTTTCGTTCCTGTTTCCATCACAGCTCTAAACGCTGCTGGGTGGAGGAGACGAGGCACTCTCTCTGTCTCTCTCTCTCTCAGTCCCTCATCACAGCCTTATTAGATGCTGGGCGGAGGAGTTTGAGTGCATAGTCTAGCTGTGATCTATGCCTCTTAAGGCCTTAAGTATGCACTTTTTTCTTTCTCTTAGGTAGGTAACGTTGCTGTAGAGATATATTTTATTTACTTTTACCTACCTATCTATGCGAGCTCAAATAGTCCCTGACTTTTATTACTTTTAAGTACATTGTACGTGTCTTTTACTACTTTTAAGTACATTGTACGGATCCTTTGAGGTGTGACTTTTACTATTTCTGTGTTCACTCGATCCATTCTGCTGTAAAACTGCTGCACATGCTCCATGTTGTTTCACTTGTCCATGTTTTTGTTTTACATGTATTCGCTATGTTTTTATATCTGCTTGCACACAAATTGCCCTTCTGGGACAAATAATAAACTTTAATCTTGAATCTTGAGCTGTGGTCTGCAGAGCTGTTGTAAACATAAATCTTCGTACACTTCTTTTCTAACCCAGTGGGCTTTCGAATGAAACCGTCCATGAGTCTCTACGACCTCGGGAAGTGGGTGAAATTGACATTTTTGGGTATTTTTATAGGTTTTTAAGTGTCAACGGTGTAATAATTATTTATCCCTAAACAGTAGATGGGTGGGGTTACTCCCCTAAGGCTTTGCAGATGGGGCGGTTCACTTGGGATCAATTGTGAGTTTCGAGGATTTGGGGAAATAGAAGAATTGGGAGGGGTTTCAGTTTGAAAAGTGATAATTATTACTTACATTTTCTAAATGATCTTATGAACCACTAACAACTCATAAAGAAATGGTTTGTAATTGATATGATACTTGTTTATAAATGGTGAATATCATTTACAAAGTATGAGAATACAATCATTAAACACATTACAGATTAGGTTATTAATCGGGAATCAAACGTTTATAACTGTGTTTATGACTTACTAATGCTTAGTAATGTATGAATAATGCATTATACATTATGAATTCATGGTGAATTAAGTATTTAATAATGCTTTATTAATGCTTTATAGCAGTGGTGCCCAACCAGTCGATCGCGGTCTACTGGTCGACCGCGGACTGATCCCAGGTCGATCGCGAGGGGTGTAGGAAAAAAAGAAAAAAATGAAAGTTTTTTTTGTTTTTGTTTGTGTGTGTGTAATAAAGTTTTATTGAATGTGAGTCCTTGCCTGTGCACCCGTCTCTTAACACGAAAAAAAAAGAAGTAGATCACGTTTGACGTAACCTACGTTAGCGCGTATGCTGGGGTCAAATGCGTGACAGAAAGTTGACAGCTGTAAACAGTAGCTAGCGAGCAGACGAAGCTCTTCAGCAGTCCAAAACGTCAACATGGCTGAGGGGAAACGAGCGAAAACCTATCATTTTCACACTGAATGGGAGGAAGAATATTTTTTTGTTTATTCTCATGCAAAGCCTGTTTGTTTGATCTGCAATGCAACGGTGGCGTTGGCAAAGAAAGGGAATCTGGAGCATCATTTTAAAATGGTACACGGGAGGTACGAGACGGATTTCCCTGCAAAAACGCCTCTACGCACCACTAAAGTGCGGGATTTGAAAGCGCAGCTTGCAAGGCAGTCTATCTTCACCAAACCAAACACCCAGGTTAAGGCCACCAGCCGTCACTGGGCACAATTGTATGTTTTCATCAGGATGGTTTTTGAAGACATGAGCGCCAAGGAAGAGCAACTCACCATTTTGCCATTGAAAGGACACACCAGAGGTGAGGATATTTTCAAGGCTTTCATGGGATTTGTTAACGAGACAAAACTGCCTCTCTTCAAGCTGATTTCCATCACAACTGACAGGGCACCTGCTATGATTGGCCACACCAGTGGGTTTGTTGCGCTGTGCAAAGAAAGTGAATCTTTCCTGGATATCCTGAATTATCATTGTATAATTCACCAGCAGGCGTTGTGTGGAAAGATTTTAAATATGAAAGAAGTGATGGATGTTGTGATGAAGATTGTGTGTTCAGTTCGGGCCAGGAGTCTGCAGAGAAGGCTCTTCCGTGCTCATTTGGAGGAGCATGATGCCGAGCACACAGACCTGCTGCTTCACACAGATGTCAGGTGGTTAAGCAGAGGTACATTTTTGGCCAGATTTACGGAGCTGTTGCCTGAAATCAAAGACTTCCTGATGCTTTCAAAACATGTGCAGTACCATGCAAAGCTAGAGGACCACCAGTGGCTTTTAGATTGATCTTTCCTCACTGATCTCACTGGCAAGCTCAATGAACTGAATTTAGAGCTGCAAGGGTGGTAAAGATGTAGTCAACATGATGAGTTCAGTGAACATGTTTAAAAGCAAGCTACAACTGATGTCAAGGAGGCTGCATGTTGTAACACAGCTTGACAGTGCACGTTATGAGGAGCATGTTCAGAGCATCTCGTCAGAGTTTGAGAGGCGTTTTACTGATTTAAATTATTACTGTTAAATTGTAAGTCTGGTTCTCTACCATCTGAGCTAACCAGCCTGTTATTTGGAAGAGCCATACTATAGGTCTGTAGAGTCAGAGACTAAGTATTATGTCCTATCCACATACTACTTTCTGTTCAAGTACTTATAGTTTTTAAGATATATTCCACCCAAATACTACCTTCTCTCCAAATACTTATAATTTTGAAGGTATATTCCATCTAAATACTACTTCATGTCCAAGTACTTAGGTATGTTTCAGCCAAATACTACTTATGTCTAAGTACTTGTAAGTACTTGGACAGAAAGTAGTATTTGGGTGGAATATACCTTTAAACTATAATACTTGGTCTCCGGCTCTACATTCGATAGTATGGCTCTAACAAGCAACAGGCTGGTTAGCTCAGATGGTAGAGAACCAGACTTACAATTTAACAATCTTGGGGTTCAGGGTTCGAATCTCACCTGGAGGGAGTGTTTATTGATAAGGATATCTTTCACTTTATATTAGGGTGCAAAAAGAGTAACAAATGGACAGGTAATGATTCAGTACTCATAAACTACAGAGTATGATGCACCACTTTACAATAGGGTACACAAAAAGAGTAACTAATGGACAGGTAATAATTAAGTAATGATTCAGTATTCATAAACTACTGAGTATGATGCACCACTTTACAATAGGGTACACAAAAAGACTAACTAATAGACAGATAATAATTAAGTAATGATTCAGTATTCATAAACTACTGAGTATGATGCACCACTTTACAATAGGGTACACAAAAAGAGTAACTAATGGATAGGTAATAATTAAGTAATTAAGTAATGAATAACTAACAATTAACTATATACTCCCAAACTGACCATTGACTAACCATTAACTAATGAGTAATTACTCTACTAAGGAACTAACAACTAATCATGAACTAATGATGAACTACTATACTCACAATGTGACCTTAACTAATGATTAACTAATGATTAACTAATACATTCACGCACTGACATTTTGGAATCATTAAGTAATGATTAACTACTCTATTCATGAGCTGACATTTAGTAATCATTAGGTAATAATTAACTACTCTACTCAGGAAATTAGATACTAATCATTAACTAATGACTACCTACTCATTAACTATGATTAACTAGTGATTGACTAATGCCAAGTTTTTCATTAGCTACTCATTAACTGGCTATTAGTTAATGGTTAGTTTACTAGTAACTACTATAGTATTTGTGTACGTTATTGTAAAGTGTTACCGGATTATCAACACGTGGAACGTGTTTGTTAGTATAACGTTAAATTCACAACATTTCATGCCGAGAACACGCACAACACTACTGGAGTTTTTATTTTGAGCAGTTGAGGAGCAGATGAGCGTTTTGTCAGGAGAAGCCTGGAAGGAACGGTGCTGAGCTGAGAGTGGTTTCAACTCTGTGAGTAGCCTACAACATGTTTGTTTGTTCCCCATTGGGATCGCCACAGCCAAGAACACGCACAACACAACTGGACTTTTTATGCCTCCACCGGCGATAGCCAGGCCGGAGGCATTATGGATCCGGGTAGTCCGTCCGTCTGTACGTCCCGATGTTCGTTAGCGTGATATCTGAGGAACGCCATGACGGAATTTCATCAAATTTGCCTCGAACATCGACCTAGACTCAAGGATGAAGCGATTAGATTTTGATGGTTAAAGGTCAAAGTTCAAGGTCACTGTGACCTCACACACCCAATTTCCAAGCTCTTTAACGCAACATCTCAGGAGCGCCTTGACGGAGTTTCTTCCAATTTGCCTCAAATGGCGATTTGACTTAAGAATGAACTAATGGCGGAGGCATAAATCCGCGGTGCGGTCGTTCTAGTTATTATTGTGTCCCCCCCCCCCCCCCCCCCAAAAAAAGAAAAGAAAAAGAAGGAAAAAAAATAATAAATGAACCGGAGTAGAAGCTTTGATTCAAGATTCAAGATTCAAGATTTTTATTGTCACTCCATGGTACAAGTATCACGTGTGAAATTCTTGTGCTGTGGACTCCGTTTACAACATAGTACAAATATAACAGGGCATTTGAGTGCAAAAACAACAAGAGACACAACAAGCAATAAGGCAGTATAGTGATAAGACAAGTCAGAGACAGTGGCATATTCACTGCACATAGGTGCACATGTCGTGTGCATACTTTAGACGTGCTTAAACATTTTAAATTCGGCGTATTTGACATACAGGTGCAAATAGCATATTCCTTATTAAACATACAATTAAACTATGCGTTTTAAATTCGGCGTATTTTACATACAGGTGCAAATAGCATATTCCTTATTAAACATACAATTAAACATTAGACATATGTAATGGTAGCAGCTACAGTACGGTACAGTACGGCTACTTCACTATTTGTGTATGTTAAGGAGTCTCGTGGCCTGCGGGAAGAAACTGTTCCTCAAGCGATTTGTGCGTGCTTTTGGAACCCTGTATCTTCTCCCTGAGGGTAACAGGGAGAACAGGCTGTTGTGGGGATGGTTTGTGTCTTTGATGATCTTCAGGGACCTCCTGAGGCACCGCTGTTTATACAGTTCATGCAGTTCTGACAACTCACATCCTGTTACGCGCTGGGCCGCGCGTCTCACTCTCCGTAGCGCCCTGCGGTCCATGGTGGTACAGTTCCCGTACCAGGTGGTGAAGCAGCCAGTCAGCAGGCTTTCAATGGTGCCTCTGTAGAAGTCCGTAAGGATTTCTGGCCTTAGCCCAAATTTCTTCAGGCGCCTGAGTCCGTGTATTCGCTGTTGGGCCTTTTTGACAACAGTGGCGGTGTGGCCGGCCCAAGTCAGGTCCTGGTGGATGTTGACTCCCAGGTACTTGAAGCTGTCCACCCTTTCCACCACTGTGCCGTTGATGGTGATTGGGGGGTGTGTGCCCTCCCCCCCTCCTGTAGTCTACAATGATCTCCTTGGTCTTGGAGACGTTCAGAGAGAGGTGGTTGTCCTGGCACCATTGTTCCAGGGCCCCCACCTCCTCTCTGTAGGCCGTCTCGTCGCCCCCTGAGATCAGCCCCACGACTGCTGTGTCGTCTGCAAACTTCACGATGGTGTTCGAAGTTTGAGTCGCCACGCAGTCGTGGGTGTAGAGGTCGTACCAGAAGGGGCTGGAGACGCACCCCTGGGGCGCTCCTATGCTGATGGTCAGTGGGGAGGAGGTGAGGTTGCCCACCCTCACCACCTGGCGGCGGTCTGTCAGGAAATCCAGGATCCAGTCGCACATTCCTGTGTTTAGTCCCAGATCCTTGAGCTTGTGTACCAGCCTGGAGGGTACTATGGTGTTGAATGCTGAGCTGTAGTCCACGAACAGCATTCTTACATAGGTGTCCTTCCCCTCCAGGTGGGACAGGGCGGTGTGGAGCACGTGTGCTACTGCATCCGCTGTGCTCCTGTTGGGGCGGTATGCAAATTGTAGCCGGTCATGGTCCGGGGGGAGTGTGGGGCGGATCTGTGATATGACCAGCTTTTCAAAGCACTTGCTGGCTATTGGCGTGAGGGCTATTGGGCGCCAGTCATTGAGGCTGGTCACTTTCTGCTGCTTGGGAATGGGGATGATTGTCGCTGCTTTGAAGCAGGAGGGAACTCGTCGGAGGGAGAGAGACTGGTTGAAAATGTCTGTGAATACGCCTGCCAGCTGGTGAGCGCAGGCCTTGAGGACCCGCCCGGGGATGCCGGCCGCCTTGCGTGGGTTGATGCGCAGGAACGACCGGCGCACCTCATCCTCAGTGATGGTGAGAGGGGTCTGGGTCTGTGGGGGGTGGGAGGTGGGGGGGATTGGTTGTTGGGTGGGAATGGGGGTGCTGAGGGGTGGGGGGGGGGGATGAGGAGGGGTGGAGGGGGGGCGGAGAGGAGGAGGGGTGATGGGGGGGAGAGGTGGCAGGGGGGGGAGGAGAGGAGGGGGGGAGGAGAGAGGGGGGGTGATGGGGGGGAGGAGAGGAGGAGGGGTGGTGGGGGGGAGGAGAGAGGGGGGGGTGATGAGGGGGAGGAGAGGAGGAGGGGTGGTGGGGGGGAGGAGAGAGGGGGGGTGATGGGGGGGAGGAGAGGAGGGGGGGTGATGGGGGGGAGAGGTGGCTGAGGGGGGGGGGTGGAGGGGGGGTGGTGGGGAGGAGAGGGGTAGGGGAGGAGGGGGGGAGGAGGGGAGGCGCTCTGGCAGAGGGGTCGAACCTGGCGTAGAACGCGTTGAGTTCGTCTGGCAGGGTGGGTGACACGTTGGCGTTTTGCTGCCTTTCCCCTTTGAAGTCTGTGGCAGCATGGAGGCCTCTCCACAGGTGTCTGGGGTTGTTGGAGTCCAGTTTTGCCTCCAGCTGCCTTCCATATTCTCTCCGCGCTTTTTTTATTGTAGCTCGGAGGGCGTATTTCGTCTGCTTGTATTGTTCTGGCGTCCCGGACTTGAAGGCGGTGGTCCGGGCGTGAAGTGCAGCCCGGACATCACAGTTAATCCAGGGTTTCTGGTTTGGCATTGTTTTAACTGTTTTTGTGGGGACTATGTCCTCTGTGCATTTTTTTATAAAACATGACACCGTTTCAGCATATTCTTCCAGGTTTGCTGTGTTGAATTCTCCCCATAACATTTGGTCGAAACAGTCTCTCAGGATGTCATCTGATTCGTCTGACCAGCGTTGGGTGGTTCGGTAGACTGGGGGGTGTCGTTTAAGCTTTGGTTTGTGTCTGGGGACGAGCCAGATAGAGGCGTGGTCCGATTTGCCGAATGGGGGGCGGGGTGTTGCTTTGTAGCAGCAAGGAATGTCCGTGTTGCACTGGTCCAGAGTGTTTTTACCCCGTGTGCTACAGTGTATATTCTGGTAGAGGGTGGGCATTCTCTTCCTCAGGTTCGCTCTATTAAAATCTCCTGCTACCACCAGTGCCGTCTCCGGCTGTCTTGCTTTCTGTGCGCTGATTGCGTGGTCCAGTTCTCTGAGAGCGTTCTTTGTGTCTGCCTGTGGTGGAATATACACAGCTGTGAGGGTGACTGTGGTATATTCCCGCGGGCTGTAGTGGGGTACGCACTGAATCATGACATACTCTAGGTCTGCTGAGCAAAACGTCCCGATATTAGTGTTGTTGGTACTCCAGTTCTTATTAATCATCAAACAAACACCGCCCCCTCTTTTCTTACCGGAACGTTTTGGGTCCCTGTCTGCCCTGTGCAGGCTAAATCCAGGTATTGTAATGGCGTGGTCTGCTGTCTCAGGTGAGAGCCAGGTTTCAGTCAAACACATAACGTTGCAGCTCGCTATGTCCTTTTGAAATTGTGCCCGTGCTCTTAATTCACACATCTTGTTTTCGATCGATTGAACATTAGCCAGGAGGACGCTCGGCAAAGGTGGTCTGTTTGCCCGTCTCCTAAGGCGGACGTCCAATCCTCCTCGCCTCCCTCTTCTCCGTTGCTGTTGTTTGAGTTCGGGGAATTTGGCGAGGTCCGGGGCCAACCAGTCCTGGTTGGGGTGATTTCGGTGTTTATTCCTGATGTTTATTAGAGTGTCCCTGTCGTATCTGTGCGTGGAAGCACTGGTGAGGGTCCTATTGTTGATGTCCTCCATTTGGCGCGCAGCGAGAGCAACAATAGTCCCCGTCTTTTGTTCGCTGTGCGCTGTTGTCCGCTGTGTTCTTTTCCCGCAAAAGTGCAAATACGCTACTATGTGCACTATATAAAAGACGTTGATATATACACTGGATATTTACAAAGCGAATAGACGCAACGAAATTATAAAAAAAAACGAAATTACTCTAAGAAAAAAGCTTATATCCTACGAAGTTTACGGAGCTCTCTAGCTGGTCGCCTTCTCTCTCCCGGCACCCACTCACTCAGATTATGATCGATTTTAGTCATCTGTTGTTTGCCTAACATTATGTAATGATTGGTGGTTGTGATTGTGAACGTTCACATCACTATGATCACATTTTAATACAGTTAATATATCCAGTTTAATTGTCACCTACAAAGCTTTATTGGATGTGTGAAAGTTGTTTTCCGGTATAAGCGCGACCCCGTCATCGCGGACATTTCACCACTTCGGAGATTGTCATAAGAGCGGTATGTCTGCTTCATGTGTGGGCGTGCCGATTTCCCCACCCTCCCCTCTCTGCTTGCTCTCTGGCCAGTCCTTCAGTCCTCCGCAGCAGCCCGACACACAGGACAGACACAGCGAAAATGGCAGCGGCTTGTTCTAGTCTGAAGCCGCCCAACGCTTGTTGAGAAAGCAAATGCACGAAGCAAAATGTGGAAGTATTTTGCTTACGTTGCCGACAGCGAAGGCAAGCTCCTGGACACATCAAATGAAGCCAGTCTGTAAAAAGTGCTTCAACGCGACGCAGGTGAACAGATAAACATCGAACCAGCCAGGCTATTTCTCTCAGACAGGGATTCCAACTTCTTCAAAGATTTCAGTTCAAAGACTGGTTAGCGAATGTGAAGGATACAACATACATGCCCTCTTAAGTCAAACGAGTGTGATTTAAGGCCGTTTCACACAGATGCGGTGCGAATGCAGAGGCGGAATGTGGTACGAAATTCCGTAGAAATTTTCCGCATTGCAACCTATACACACAGGTCCGGCGCGAATTATTCGCAGTCCCACATTCATTTTCCGCAGCGGAAAAACAGTGTTCAGTATAACCAGTAGTTAGTGTCCCTCCCGGGCTCCCATCTCGTAGGACAGCACCGGCTACCCGCAAGCTAGCTACTAGTCGGCTAACGTCAGACAGACAGACACAGCAGACAGACACAGCAGACAGACACAGCAGCGAGACGAGCCATGAAAAGAAACTGGAGGCAGTGAAATTTTCGTCAGCTGAAAAAACAATGAGAAGAGAAAATGGAGGCAGTAGCATCGCCGCGGACCCCAAATTTGATGCTAAACTGCTAGTTAGCACTTGGATACAAGTGGCTAATGTTAGCTTCATCCATTTACAACAGTGGTTTACAACGTTAGCAAGTAGGAATTTGTTACGTAACAGCTGCATTACCATCTTCAGTGGATCCCAGCTGCTGGGCGATCTGAAGATCTATTGTCCTTGATTTCGGTGTTGATCGTTATGTTTTTCATATAAAATTGGATGTTGAGAAACCAAATTGATGAGCCGGGTTTGGCAAGAGTAGTGGAGGTATGACATCAGCTGTAAACAAAGGATTTCATTGGTCAAACGTATTTTCCGCAGGCGTTTACGTGCATACGTCAATGTCCATCCGGAAAAATAAAATGCCACACGAATGTTCGGCTGCGGTGTGCAAGCTTCAATTACAACTAATAAAAAAAAAGAAATTGGGAATGTCCGTGCAGATTATTCGCATGGAGATCCGCACCGGTGTGAAACGGCCTTTATTGTGTGACAAGCAAACTTATTTCACCATCGGAGTTTTTGCCATTTAGCCATACAGGCTAATTTTCATCTGCAGTCCCATCATGTGATCCCTCAGGTGAAATTCCGGGAAATAGCCAGTCTTGATTTACAGGTAATTTCCCTGTCTGTATGTGTGAAAACAGCGTAAGAGTATGTCAATTCTGGATGTGAGTCATCTGTTATCCCCGCCTGCTGTCTTCCTCCGTTAAAACGTTTGATTAAAGATTCGCTAAAGCCGTTTCCAGGCATGCACTTACTAATGCTTAGTAATGTATGAATAATGCTTTATAAATTTTCAGTTCATGGTGAATTAAGTATTTACTAATGCTTTATTAATGCTTTATAGTGTATAGTAATTATAAAGTGTTACTCCTAACGTTGCTTACTATTTGTTTAAGTATTCAAAATGACGAGATCAAAGCCTGGATGATCTTCTCTCAGTCCTCCAGGTTCAGAGCTGTGTATGAATGTTGGTCAAGACAAAACACATTCTGGAAAATCCTAACTTTATTTTCAGTGAAAATGACAAAATGTTCTGGAGTCCTGATGTCAAACTTGCAGAGTCTCCCTTTGCAGATTGAGGAATACTGACCTGAGAGTTTTGAGAGCAGGGACCTTATTTTGGAGAAATCAACGTGTCAAATCACATGAGGAAAGCTGTGAATGGATCTTACCTGAGAGTCTCCAGTCTGCAGTGTGGACTCTGCAGTCCAACAGATACCAGCTTCACCCCGGAATCGTGAAGCTCGTTGTTACTTAGGTCCAGCTCTCTCAGACTGCAGGACTGGGAGCTGAGAAGTGAGGCCAGAGCTTCACAGCTTCTCTCTGACAGCTGACAGCCACTCAGTCTGCATGAGAATTAGTGATGGAGACAAACAACTTTAAAATGTTTTCCATTTAGTACTCACGTCACATTTTGATAAAGCGCTTTTTGTTTTTGCCAGTGTAGGTGGTGCTATGCAGAATATCACGAAATTAGTAGGGCTGACCAAAAAAAAGATCGACGTTTCGAAGCTTCAATCATTGCCATGGTAATCGACGCTCAAATCAGCAATCAACGCTTTGTTGTTATTGTTTTTTTTTTCCTCCTCTCCTCTCTCTTTCTCTCTCCATAATATCTAACGTGGAGTGTAGCTTTGTGAGACAGTCTCTAGTTTCCTGGCTGGGCGGGTCATTCAGGCCAATACTGTTTTTAACACGGGGAACTCACACCGGCACGCCTGACGTTGAGCTGTGGTCTGCAGAGCTGTTGTCAACATGAATCTTCGTACACTTCTTTTCTAACCCAGTGTGAGTAACGTTACAAGTGAATTCAAGTCCTTTAATTTTTGTTTATAATGTTATGAATTAGCAGCAGTCACAGATACTAACGTGAACGTAATGGCTGTAACGTAACGTATTCTCATGATGCACCATGGATTTCTTACCACCATGACTAGATGCAGCTCATTGGCTATTGTTTTCATTAAATTATCATCAACGATTAACTTAGTCATCTGGGCCCAGTTGCACCAACTGGTCTTACGACTGGTCTTAAGCTAAGCCGGTCGTAACAGCTACGCCGGTTGCACCAACAGTAAGCCTTTTTCTCACTAAGACCGGTCGTAAATATTACGCCTGGTCAGGAGGAGGCGTAAGGTGCCTGTAAGAGATCTCCGTGGTAGTCTATCAGCGGAGACCTGCTGTGATTGAGTCCTCACCGTCCTCATCGTCGTAAAGTTGCCTTCGAAGCATGACGGTCGATTATAACGAACTAGTTGTGTGGCTTAGCCTTCCCAAATGTTGAGGGTCATTTTTAGAATTTAATACATAGAATTGGGAACGTTACATTCAATTTCATTCAGACTGCCTGCCACTCAATCGCCGCCATTTTCCCCCGGAGCTTCCACAGGAGGAGGAAGGGGTGGGAGGAGGGAGGATGTAGTGACGCACATACAGTAGTGGCCATAGACTTTATTAGAGCGTAGTGGCACAGTGACGGCACGAGGCACATTTTTGGGCCAATCAGGGGGCATTCCCCGGCAATTCACATGGACGCGCATTGCTACGACCAGCGTAGTTAAGACCAGACATAAGCCCTGTTGGTGCAACAGGCGTAAATCCACTCTAAAGACTGGTCTTAACTAAGACCGACGTAGGAGTTATGACCAGGCATAGTTAAGACCACTTGGTGCAACTGGCCCCTGCGTTATGTAATGATTGGTGGTTGTGATTGTGAACGTTCACGTCACTATGATCACATTTTAATACAGTTAATATATCCAGTTTTATTGTCACCTACAAAGCTTTACTGGAGGCGTTGACCACTGGCAGCAGCCTCAGAAGAGCCTCCTCTGAAGCAGAGTATTTCTTCAGGTCAAACTCGTCCAGCTTCTCTTCTGATGACAGTAAGATGAAGACCAGAGCCGACCACTGAGCAGGGGAGAGTTCGTCTGTTGAGAGACTTCCTGATCTCAGGTGCTGTTGGATCTCTTCCACTAGAGAATGATCATTCAGCTCATTCAGACAGTGGAACAGATTGATGCTTCTCTCTGCAGACGGTTCCTTTCTGATCTTCTCCTTGATGTACTGGACTATTTTCTGATTGGTCTGTGAGCTACTGGGTGTCTGTGTCAGGATATTCTTTAGGAGCTTCTGATTGGTCTCCAGTGAAAGTCCCAGGAGGAATCGGAGGAACAAGTCCAGGTGTCCATTTGGACTCTGTAAGGCCTTGTCAATAGCAATCCTGTAGACTTGTGTGGCAGATGTTTTGCTGAAAAACATCCTCAGATTTTTGAAAGTCAGTCGTGGCTTAGGCATTACGTTTGTGTTGCTGTTGTTGAGTGACAGGAGCACATGAAGAGCAGCCAGAAACTCTTGAATGCTCAGATGGACAAAGCTGAACATCTTGTAGCTGTCCTTTGGCCCATCCTCCTCTTTGAAGATCTCTGTGAACACACCTGAGTACACTGAGGCTTCATTGAAGTTAATGCCACTCTTTTTTACGTCATCCTCATAGAAGATCAGGTTGCCTTGTTCCAGCTGCTGAAATGCCAGTTTTGCAAGTGACTGAATCCAGTCTTTACCATCATACTTCTTTTTCGTCTGATCGATCTGAAACAACAAGAATTTGATGTACATCTCAGTCAGGGTCTTGGGCAGGTCTTCTCTGTCACTGGTTTTCAACAGAGCCTTCAGAACTAGAGCAGTGATCCAGCAGAAGACTGGGATGTGGCACATTGTGTGGAGGATTCGTGAAGTCTTGATGTGGGAGATGATGCTGCTGGCCTCCTCCTCATTTGTGCATCTCTTCCTGAAGTACTCCTCTTTCTGTGGGTCGGTGAAGCCTCTCACCTCTGTCACCATGTCAACAAAGTCTCCAGGGATCTGACTGGCTGCTGCAGGTCGTGTGGTCACCAAGAGGCGAGCAGCGGGAAGCAGTTTGCCCTTGATGAGGTTTGTCAGCAGTACTTCTACTCTGGTTGACACATCAATAGAGCACTTTTCATTGGCAGTGAAGTCTAGTTGAAGGCGGCTCTCATCCAGACCATCCAACACGAACAGGAGTTTGAAGTTACTCTTGTCATAGCTGGTGTTTGCTGACTTTTGCAGTTCTGTGAAGATGTAATTAAGAGCCTCCTTGTTGATGACTTTGGTTGCCCAGATACATTCGTGAATTAGTTCTGCCAAACTAAAACTCTTTCCCTTCCATGAATTCAGCTGGCGGAAGGTGAAGGGGAATATGAGATGGACATCTTGATTGGTTCTTCCTTCACTCCAGTCCAGGATGAACTTGGCCACAAGGAACGTTTTGCCGATTCCTGCAATCCCAGTGGTCAACACTGTTCTTATGTCTTTTCCAGAAGGGTGTTTGAAGATGTCACTGAGTTTGATGGATTCCTCTGTGCCTGCTATCATTCTTGCTGTCATCTCAATCTGCCATATCTCATGCTGCCTGTGTATGTCACGTCCATATGTGATGTAGAGCCATGTGTAGATATCAACCAGATTCTGATCATTATTGTCGTACCATCCTACTTGTACCCACTTAAACAGGTCCTTCAAGTGAGGTTGGAGTTCTTGTTGGTACCATGTGATGAGTTGTGGAGGCTCTGTTCTCACCAGCAAATCTGTGTAGAACAAAGTAACATCCATGAAATCTAAACTGCAACTAAAAGTATTAGGCTATTTGACAGGTAGCATATTAAACAGATGCTTGTGAGCTTATAATAAAAATATATTTTTTGTGAAAATAAACATTGTTGAAATACTGAATTACTTTATTTGATTTAACAGTCAGTTGTTACTGTAACTACATGCAGATGTTAATAGAACTATTAGGCTACTTCAATATATATGCTATAGGGCTAGGGCTGCAACAACTAATCGATTAAATCGATTAAAATCGATGATTAAATTTGTTGGCAACGAATTTGATTATCGATTCGTTGCCTCGCGATTAGTTGGACCGCAGAGCCATCTGTTTTGTTGTATTAACAACAGCTGACCGCAGCTGCAGCGGCGCAGTGCTGGCTACGTCACTCCCTGGCCCCGCTGTCGCGGAGCCGACTACGTCACTCGCCTTGCGCACGCGCAGTAAACGACAAACATGGCCGAGAACGAGAAAGCAGCTCGACCCAAAACTTCGCAAGTTTGGGAGCACTTCATATTAACTGGAAATAAAAAGTCTGTTACGTGCAAAATGTGCAAAGCCGATCTTGCATGGCATGGAAGCAACGGCCCTGCGTGAACACCTTAAACGCAAACATGTTGGATCATTGGATGATGGTGAAGGGAGCTCAGGAGCCGGGTAAGTTAACTTAACTTAGCGTTATACTACTACAATATGCATGTAAACTAATGTTACATTATTAGACCCATGTGTATTGTTGTTTGAAGTGGAAATGTTCGTCTCACAGCAGATAGTTTGTTTTGTTTATCTAACGTTAACAGGTGATGCGCCCGCACCCAGGTCGACAACGTTAACGCTATAGGCTCGTTAACGTTACGTTAGCTTGCTAACGTTAGTGGTAGAGCAGACGTGGTATGTAAACTCAGATAGTTTGTTTCGTTTATCTAACGTTAACAGCTGATGCGCCCGCATCCAGGTCGACAAGCATGGTGTGTTAAGCCGACCGGCTAGTTAACGTTACGTTAGCTTGCTAACGTTAATGGTAGAGCAGACTTGGTATGTAAACTAAAAGAGGGGTTGTTGTCCCTTGTTCATTGGTGTGTGTGCTACACTACAGCTGCTACAGTGTGTCTGTTTGTGTCTACTATAGCTGCTACAGTCTGTTTGTGTCTACAGGGCTGGGTTGTCTCTGTATTTAGCAGACTCACATTGTACTCATCCTGTGGGCTAGTCTGTGTTGCGTATAGGTTCTGTTGTGGACAGGATCTCTCGACTTGGCCTGCTCTTTCTGTGTTGATTGGGTCATGCAGGCAAACTCCCTGACCACCATGCCTCTGCACGAGAGACATACAGCTCCCAACATCGCAGAGTGGTTGGAGGAGGTTGTAGCTAGATTTGAAATTCCTCCTAGCACTTTATTTAAGAAGATATCTTTTGCACTTACACCATACATTTGTATGTATTTTGTATTCGTTCATGCCCTGTCAAAGCTATTTGATGTAGCAAAGCAAAGTAGGGTTTTTGTTTAACAAAAAAAAAGTTGTTTTTCAATAAACGGATGGAAACAATATCAGTGCATTTTTTTATCCGATTAATCGATTAATCGAACAAATAATCGACCGATTAATCGATTATCAAAATAATCGTTAGTTGCAGCCCTATAGGGCACTGAATAGTGAATAGTCACAAAAGTTAGACGTTGCAATGTTACGGACCCTTGCTCGAGGAAATTTTCTCTAACTGGACCACTTTGAATTTTAATTGAATGCCCCTGCCTTAAAGGATGGCTTTAACCGGTAATCAACCAACTTTGTATCATTAATAATCTCGGTAATATCGGAGGGCATGGTGGTGCCTCACAGCTAGAAGGTCCTGGGTTCGATTCCGTCAAAAGGGCCTTTCTGTGTGGAGTTTGCATGTTCTCCCCATGCCCCCTGGGGGTTTCCTTCATATAGGAACCCCACACCAAAACATGCAATATCCTGGTCGCTGATGTGGTGCCTCCTCTGGTCGTTAGGGGCGCCTGTTCGGAGGTAGGGGAACTCGTTGGAATAGCGTGATCCTCCCACGTGCTATGTCCTACCGGTGAAGCTTGCCCTGTCAGGTGAAAAGAAGCGGCTGGCTACTGCCCATGTCTCGGAGGAAGCATGGAGCCAGTTTCGGCTCTCCCCAGATTGGCAGAGGGTGGAGCAGCAACCAGGATAAATAAATAAAAAATTAGCACTAACGGGGGATAAAAATGGGATAACAAATTGGGGAAAAAATGTATATAAAATATAGCTGCAAGCGGCAATGGCAGGGGTTCAAGCCTTGCGCAAACTGAACACCTAATAGTCCTTGAGGCAAATTTGTAGAGCATGTTCAGGTGAACATGTGGAAAAAAGTAGCTTGAAAATTGGAGAAACAGCCTGGGAGTTACAAACGGGTGTGAAATTACGGCATATTTTGTGTTAGGCCACACCCACTTTTTACATCTGCAGCGCCCCCTTTTGGTCAAATTGCGAAATAGCATGTCAGAAATGCCATTCCAGATGAGGCTGAGAAGTTTGCAATCGATTATGCGAATGGACTTGATTTACAGCTATTACATGCTTACACCATAGACCCCGCCCAATTTCACCAATGATTACAAAACTTCTGATCTTGACTAGGACATCCTCCCTGATATATCTGCCAAGTTTTGCGATCATTGGGCAAACAAGTGCAGAGTTATGGCCTTTTTTTGTGTTAGGCCACGCCCATTTCTGGCGTTTATGGTGCCCTCTTTTGGTCAAATTGCACAAAATTTGACACACATGGTCTGGGATTGTCTCCGAAGATTGCCAACAAGTTTTGTGAAGATTCGTTAATCGTTCATGAAGTTACGACAACTTAGCTGAGAGGCTACGGCCCTCTCACAACTTTAACGATTAATATCTCTGAAACTAAAGCAGATTTCCAAAATCCAAAAATCAGGATTGTAGAGCTTGCTCCATAGATGCTTCGATTTTGGTGGAAATCGGTCAAACGGTCTAGGAGGAGATGTCAAAAATGTGTTTTCCAAACTTTTCTAAATATCTCAAAAAATTTCCAGACGGACCTTAAGGGTCCTTGAGGCCAATTTGTAGAGCAGGTTCACCTGAACATCTGGAAAAAAAAGTTTGAAAATCGGACAAACGGCGTGGAAGTTATGGCCTTTAAGGTAAAACCTCTAATTATAGTGCCACCTTCAGGCCAATTCGAAAAATATTCCTTGAGCAGAAATTAGCACCCAATATCTGTCTTTGTGCCAAATTGCAGGTCTCTACCATTTACCAACTCACAGGAATTTGCGTCAAGGCAGATGAACAACGACAACAAGGACGACAAGAATAAACCAGCACAAAAACAATAGGGTTTCAGCCCCTTCAGGGCTTGAACCCCTAATAAACCAGCGCAAAAACAATAGGGTTTCAGCCCCTTCAGGGCTTGAACCCCTAAAAAAATAAAAAAAGAATCTTGGTAATATAAGCACATGCGCAGTGTTGACCTCTCTGTGTTTTTTGGAGATCTCCCATTTCCTCCTCTGCCAAAGTGTTCCGTTCTGACGCGTTACGCGACCAAATGGGCTTGTAAATTGGGTGGACAAACCCTGTTATAGGGCCTGTGCCACTGCGTGCGCTGGCCAAAAAGACCTATGATGCCGTTTATTTCATTCACTGGACGAGTGGACCTTGCCAGCATATAGAAAAGCATGTATGGATATAGGGTTAGCCCAGTGTTGTTGGGGTCACTGAAGGGACAGACTATTCATTAAACAGGGATTTTCATTTTTGACAGTAAGTAAACTACACTTCTATTTGCTGTACACTAAATTGTGTGATTGTTTGATTCCTTGTGTACATTCTGAATGATTACAAGAGGCATGTTGAGATTTGTCCTGATGGACCAATGACAGCATCTAAAAGAGTGTCAGCAACAGAGTGGACCACACCTCCTCACTACGATCAAGGTTCTTGACCATTACTCTCTCAGAGGTTAGTCACTCTGAGAATAACTTTCTTAAATCACTCATAAAATAGAACTCCTTGCTAGGAAGTTTTAGGCCAAGTTAAGACTCAGTTAAGACCTTCCTCATTTTAACAGCCATACTGGCAGCCAGGACGAGCCAGAGAAGAGCTTTACCTTCAGTCTGACTGCTGTCAGTGGGAAGCTGAGGAAGAGGAGCAGACTGTGACTGACTGGAGGAAGCTCTTTTGTTCTCTGAAGACTCCCCGACATCACTGACATCCCCTGAGAAAGAAAGAGAGACAGAGACAGAGGAGGGAGAGAGAGAGAGAGAGAGAGACAGAGAGAGAGAGAAGAGAGAGAGAGAGAGAGAAGAGAGAGAGAGATGAAAGATAAGGACACGTGTTTTTGTATTGAGGAATGATAAAGACTACATTATTTTATGGCTTCGGCTGGCGTCTTGTGCTGGGGATGATGGGTAGGCTAGTAGTCTTCTCCTATTGTTCAAAACTGGAAAAAAAAATCTCAGAATCAAAGGTGAAATAATTAAAATGGATCCCCATGTCATTAACCTATCCTGTATCCTATTGTTGAGTTATCAAGGACACTTTTGTGTTTTTTATGTTAAGATATAGAGTGTAGATGGCGGTCTCACAAGTGTTGGAAGTGTACTGAAGATGCTATTCAGCTTGCCAGAGAAGGGAGTGAACTCTGTGCCATGGGTGGTCTCCAACTACTGTACATAAAGACTGTCAAATTATACAGTTGTCCTAGAGAGCATAGCCTGGGTAAACCCATCCCCCACGTGACCTGCTCTCAGACCTGTTCTCAGTCACTAGGACTAGTGACTGGGAACTGAGAGAGCAGGTCACATGGGGGCTGGGTTTACCTAGGCTAAGAGAGCATACCACTCTCCCTTTTTTCCCAGTTTTTTTTAATCAAATTTCATCCCCCATTAGCGCTAATTCTTATTTATTTATCCTGGTTGCTGCTCCACCCTCTGCCGATCTGGGGAGAGCCGGAACTGGCTCCATGCTTCCTCTGAGACATGGGCAGTAGCCAGCCGCTTCTTTTCACCTGACAGGGAAAGCTTCACCGGTAGGACATAGCACGTGGGAGGATCACGCTATTCCAACGAGTTCCCCTCCCCTTGAACAGGCGCCCCGAACGACCAGAGGAGGCACTGTAGCACCACTTCAGCGACCATGCTTGTGATCATGTGCACCCACATGATCACTAAAACTCACTAATACCAAACTCCAAGGGGGAAAATGCAGTCTCATCGGGGGTGCACACTCAATGTCTGTTTTCTGCCTTTGTTTTAACCATAACATAACTGGAATCAATTGAACTCACAGATATTCACTAATCCTCTCCCTGCTGTTGTTTTTCCTGGAGGCCTGAAAGTGGCTTGATTGCCCAACCTGTTTCACCTGAACACTGGAGCTCAAAGTGGACCAAACCAAGCTGGAAGCTGGTAAACAGCATTAAAACAAAGTCAAAAGGGACACTGAACATTACTTTTATAGTAATTGTGAACATTCTTAATCATACTATTGTTTAGTAGGCGATGGCCTAAGAAAATGCAGACAAAAAGTTATACATTTGAAATTGCATTATTATGGATTATCCCATGTGGGTGGAGTAAGGGCGGAGTTAAGGTGTATAAAAGAGAGGTTTCAGCATTTGCCCAAATTCTTTCTGTCCTGCTGCTGAGTTGCTGAGAGGAGCTCAAACACCCTGATTTAAAGGTGAATTTCATCTTTTTTCTTCTGTCATTTGGGTTGATTGTTATACTTGTAATTTGGGTTGATTGTTTAACTTGTCATATGGGTTGATTGTTTAACTTGTCGTTGTTACACTTTGTTTATATGGGTAAATAATTGTTTCTTGTCATCCACAGGCAACCGTGTTGGTGGTTGCCTCTGTACATTGTCACTTTTGGATGTTGGGAGAAATAAATATCCTGCAGCTTGTCTGACTGTGTACGTGCCATCCTTCCTACTTATGGTTTAAATTCAGTGTCAATGGTTTACACTACCTTCACCTAAGACATAGGTGTGACAATGATATTGCATGTTTTGGTGAGGGGTTCATATATGAAGGAAACCCCCAGGGGGCACGGGGAGAACATGCAAACGCCACACAGAAAGGCCCTTTTGACGACCCCACCCGGGCGGTAGGCACTCGAGAGGACATGCGGACGGGCACGCACTCCTTCAGCGCTCGCAGCGTCCCAGGTGCAAATCGAACCCAGCATACCACTCTCTGAACCAGCATCCAATGTGAAGTGTGGACCTCACGTTCAATGATCTTCCCCTTGAGAAATTTCTCCGGATTCAATGGGAAGTGGAGTCCAACCACTTCCAGCTTAATGTCAGGCCCAAGTAGATGAGTGCGCGGGACTGTTATTTAAATCCCGCTCCCGCCTGCTATAACAAAAGGCGGGGTCCCGCGGTACTTAATTGAACTGGCCTCTCATAAAAATCACATGTTTTCCTAATGTAGTGCTGTTTAAAGGCTGCTGCATTCAATTTAATCCCACCGGTTACAATAGTGACCGTATAATGCTTTTTTGGTTATAAGGCTCTAAAAATGTCACTGAAGGAGGTATCAATAGATTTCCTGCAAATATTGACATAACAAAGTGTCTCAATCAAATATGTGCAGTGTCGCATGTTTCATGTGAATTGTCACATGACCAGAGCTGTTTAATACCTGTAAAGTACCATGTTGTACGTATATATATATATATATATATATATATATATATATATATAGACATTACTGGAAAATACCTATGTTGTGTGTATATATATAGACATATTATTGTAACCTTCTTGGTTGAGGTCCGCCATAAGAAAGCTCTCCTGTTTCTTCAGGATACCATAGAAGATATCTTTGGCTCTATCTCCACTGACATGCAGAAAGTTATAGGGCTCATCTCCCGAGCAAAACAAGGAAGCCATTGAGAATTGGCAAGAAGAAAAATGTGGATCTAGCTGTCAAGGAAGTAACTAAGTTGGAGTGTTCAACTTCCGTATGATCTTTGTGTGCAACACACGACCATGACCCAGGATTGCGGGTTGTTTCCCCCCATTTTGGGCGTGGTTTCTGAATCATGACGCGCTCCGCAGTGTCTCTATAGTTCATAATACCCTCCTTATCATGGGTCAGATAATCTTATGTAGTTTATAAGGCTTTCGGGAGCTGTGACATAAAGTAAAAGTATGAACTCAATGGACTCCCTCCTCACACATCTATCTGCTGTTAGGGGACTCCCTCCTCACACATCTATCTGCTGTTAGGGGACTCCCTCCTCACACATCTATCTGCTGTCAGGGGACTCCCTCCTCACACATCTATCTGCTGTTAGGGGACTCCCTCCTCACACATCTATCTGTTAGGGGACTCCCTCCTCACACATCTATCTGCTGTTAGGGGACTCCCTCCTCACACATCTATCTGCTGTTAGGGGACTCCCTCCTCACACATATATCTGCTGTTAGGGGACTCCCTCCTCACACATCTATCTGCTGTTAGGGGACTCCCTCCTCACATCTATCTGCTGTTAGGGGACTCCCTCTTCACACATCTATCTGCTGTTAGGGGACTCCCTCCTCACAGATCTATCTGTTAGGGGACTCCCTCCTCACACATCTATCTGTTAGGGGACTCCCTCCTTACACATCTATCTGCTGTTAGGGGACTCCCTCCTCACACATCTATCTGTTAGGGGATTCCCTCCTCACACATCTATCTGCTGTTAGGGGACTCCCTCCTCACACATCTATCTGTTAGGGGACTCCCTCCTCACACATCTATCTGATGTTAGGGGACTCCCTCCTCACACATCTATCTGCTGTTAGGGGACTCCCTCCTCACACATCTATCTGCTGTTACGGGACTCCCTCCTCACACATCTATCTGCTGTTAGGGGACTCCCTCCTCACACATATATCTGCTTTTAGGGGACTCCCTCCTCACACATCTATCTGCAAGCAAGATAGGCTAACAGTTCATGCTATTGTTCCTATAATATAGTATACTTAATTTACGCATATGACCAAAAGGTTGAGGTTTGTCACCTGTCCGCACTTTTCTCTTCCTATGACTTACCTTCTGACAAACTTTGCACTAGATCATTCTTCTTCATCTCCCTCAAAACTCTCTTGGTCACCTCCAGAGAGTTTTCAGGGTAGGTCTGGACCATCTCATCCACTGTGTCCATCCTGTCTGCATTACACAGTCGGCTCTTTGGGATGACTGGGAAGCCTTCCAGGAAGTCCGCCTTCTGCAGGAGCCACTTGAACTCCTTGAACTCTTCATCGTCCAAACCCTTCAATACTTGTAGCAGCTTGTTAGATGCCATCCTTGTTGCTCCCTGCAAATCAGAGGTTATTTTCAACTCAATTATGTAATTTCTTCACTGTGATGATTAAAAATGCATCTCAGCTCATGTGGTGTCCTGGTGGCTTTTTGGCTCATGACCACTCAAAACTGAAGACTCAGGTCATGTGACCTCATCAAGGACATGATAAACGTGACAGATTTGCATAAGAGACTAGACGTTGACAGACGTTGTTAAACTTACACAAACCACCTATCCTGTCACACATGAAACAATTATAAAATATAATTATATATATATATATATAAGGGCTGTCAGCGTTAAAGCGTTAATCGCGATGCGATTAGGGGCCAACCATAACGCGTTAACGAGGTCGCAGCGGTTTTCCTGTCTCCTTCCTGTGCAGGCATGGAAGAGAAAGACAGCAATATGCTTCTAAATGGCTCGTTTTACTTTAAAAAACTCCCAAATGGCACAGTGGACAAGTCAACAGTAGTTTGCACCTTGTGTAAAACGGAATTAAAATATCACCGAAGTACATCGAGTTTGAGCTATCACCTAAAAGCTAAGCATACCGGCGCAGCTAGTGGCCAGCTAGCAGACAGCTAGCTAGCGCGAGACTCATCACTCATTCTTCCTTCAGAGTCTCGGATGCGCGGGTCCTCTAACCACTGGGAGGTTGGCTCCATTGCTTCACACGATATACACGTTATCAATACACAGTTTCCAATACCGAGCCATTATTCACATGGAAGTGTCAACGTTTTTAGCTCAGATACAGCCTTCTTCTGCTGTCTCATTTTGGGTTTCAACTGCTCCACAGCACCGCCGCCGGAAGTATCGGTTCTGGTGCGTGTACTGTACCGTTTACAATTGTGCATTTATTTTCTATTCAAGATATATTTTGTAGACAGTGTTACCTCCTGTCTACATTGCACTTCTATTGAATTGAAAATAAATCTAAAATTCAAGATCACAAAGTACATTTATTTGCATTAATTTGATTCCCAATCACGACACACTGGTAAGAATTATTAATATCTAATTAAAAATGCTTTGAAATGCAAAACAATGGCATTTTAAACATGCGATACAAAGATGCGATTCATCGCGATGCACTATAGTTAATCGCAAGATGCATCGCGATTAAGAAAATTAATCGTTTGACAGCCCTAATATATATTATATATATATATATACATTTTCGTTTTCGCTCACATACCTCTGAAGATGTTCAGGAATGGTCAGCCACCAATATTGGACAATCTAGGGAGCCGTAGTCAGCGCTGCTCATTTTCAGTGTGAAAGCCTAGTGGAAAAAAATACACAGGACTTGTTAATAATGCAATTAGTAAATGTGTTTTGATGCCATATCTACAGGACCACTTTGTTACAAACACTCAATACTACATGTATGTTTCCTCAGCATGGTCAGAACAGAGGGTGCTTCCCAGTTTTCACTTCCTTTATTTCTGTCAACTGTTAAATATATTTTTCCTTTCTTTACTTGGTACATTGGTAAATGGAAAAAGCAGCAACAGCCAACAGGGCGTGGCTGCCTCAGAAGTCCTCAAACAGTAGAACTCTCTGGCTGCTCCAGCACAACACATTCTCACAGCCAAGTCCTCAGACAGAACTCTCTGGCTGCTCCAGCACAACACATTCTCACAGTCAAGTCCTCAAACAGTAGAACTCTCTGGCTGCTCCAACACAACACATTCTCACAGTCAAGTCCTCAAACAGTAGAACTCTCTGGCTGCTCCAACACAACACATTCTCACAGCCAAGTCCTCAAACAGTAGAACTCTCTGGCTGCTCCAACACAACACATTCTCACAGCCAAGTCCTCAAACAGTAGAACTCTCTGGCTGCTCCAACACAACACATTCTCACAGCCAAGTCCTCAAACAGTAGAACTCTCTGGCTGCTCCAGCACAACACATTCTCACAGCCAAGTCCTCAAACAGTAGAACTCTCTGGCTGCTCCAACACAACACATTCTCACAGCCAAGTCCTCAAACAGTAGAACTCTCTGGCTGCTCCAGCACAACACATTCTCACAGTCAAGTCCTCAAACAGTAGAACTCTCTGGCTGCTCCAGCACAACACATTCTCACAGCCAAGTCCTCAAACAGTAGAACTCTCTGGCTGCTCCAACACAACACATTCTCACAGCCAAGTCCTCAAACAGTAGAACTCTCTGGCTGCTCCAGCACAACACATTCTCACAGTCAAGTCCTCAAACAGTAGAACTCTCTGGCTGCTCCAGCACAACACATTCTCACAGTCAAGTCCTCAAACAGTAGAACTCTCTGGCTGCTCCAGCACAACACATTCCCACAGTCAAGTCCTCCAACAGTAGAACTCTCTGGCTGCTCCAGCACAACACATTCTCACAGTCAAGTCCTCAAACAGTAGAACTCTCTGGCTGCTCCAGCACAACACATTCTCACAGTCAAGTCCTCAGACAGTAGAACTCTCTGGCTGACCTGTTATAGTGTTTAGGCAAAGATCAGACTAGAGCAGAATAGGACAGGCCAGATTAGGCTGTAGATTAGGTAGATCCCCTATGTCCCAGTTAGCTCTGGTTAATGTCTAGAGTAGTCAGTTTGTCTGACCTTCTCCCCCCCCCCTCTCTTTCTCTTTCCCCCTTCCCCCGCTCCTTCCCCTCTTCTCCCTTCCTGTTCTCTCCTCTCCCACATTTCCCATCCCCCCCCACCTCCTCTCTTTCCATGCTCTTTCCTCCCCCACATCCCACCGCTCTCCCTCTCCTGCTCTCTCCTCTTTCTCCCCTCTGCTCCTTCTCCTTCTCCCCAATTTCTCCCCTCTCTCACATTCCCCCTGTTCTCCCTCCCCTGCACCCTCCCACCTCTCCTTCTCTGTTCTCTCCTCCCCCACATTTCCCATTTTCTCCCCACCTCCTCCCTCTCCCTGCCCTCTCCTCCCCCACATCCCCCCGCTCTCCCTCCCTCCTCCACTCTCCTGCTCTCTCCTCTTCCCCCCTTCCCCCACTACTCTAAAGCATAGTACACATTCTACTCCAAAGCATGGCACCCATTCTATCCCCTCCAATATTCCGCCACTATTTAAAGCATGGCACTCATTCTTCCCTAAAGCGAGGCACCCATAAGCTCTATATGTGAACATGTGTTTATTTGGCAAAGGGACTCACTACTAAAGGCTTGCAGCCAATTAACTCATTGAGTGCCATGGACGAGCATGTTCGTCATTTCGTTTAGTAACGTAGAGTGCCAAGGACGAGTATGTTCGTCAATTGCGTTTTTTGACGGTGGGACGTGGATCAAAGCATCAGGCATCTCCTGTACAAATATGGGAGCTATTGAAGGTGTATAACCTATTTTACAGAACCCTTAGGTGGCGACAGTGCTCTCCAGATTACAGAAAGGCGAGGAAAAAACAAAGAAGAAGTCGTTGGGGAAACGGAAATCACATCGCATCCGTATGCATCGATATGCATGAAGCATAACGTTAGCTGTGCCTGCAGCAGCCAATCTGCTGTCACAATTGAGCCCCTCCGTGTCCGTTGCGACAGCCCATCTGCATGATCAGCCGTGGAGTTGTTATTATTCTCAACTGGAAGCATGGGAGCCGGTGACAAACACACGCGGAACGCTGTAAAAAAGCTGGATGTAGCGCACCGGCCGCACCCTTCACTGTGCACAGCAGCAGAAAGCCACCAGAGACACTCCCACTACGAGGGGTTTGCAGTTGAGGCGGGGGGGGGGGGTGGGGCATGCAGAGCAGCACACAACACCCAGACAGACCCAGACAGCAGGACAGGATTGGCAAACGGAAGCCAGAATATCCGATGCCCACCAGCAGCAAATCAAGACCAGCAAGAAGCTGCAACCAGCAGCGCACGCAGGGGCCAGCGCTGCTGGTTGCAGCTAAAAAATATTATTCTGCCAAACAAAATTCCCTGGCCTTCACTGTTTTATTGAAGGAAATTATTTTTGAGGTGTGACTACATTAGAAAATATTAGCTTCAGAGTCAGTGATGTGCTTGAAATGTTTAATTTCACAAAAGGCTCATTATCTCAGCTTCTAGAAAAAAATGGCTGTTTTTGGTTAAATCAAGCTATCTTCTCAGGCTCATAACTAAAGAACGGAAAATGGGATCAATAAACTTTTTTTTGCAGATGATAGAAGAGAGTCTCCTCGTTCTTTGTGCGTGTTCCGTGTTTACATAGTAATATCACACAATATTCTGTGGGCCTCGAGAAATCACTGAAAACGCTCTGAAACTCTGGCACTGGGAGCGTCCGTTCTCCAAAAGTGGCTGGCACTCAATGAGTTAAATTAGGCATAGTTTGGTTGCTAAGAAATCGACATATGTCCGTTTGCAAGATGTGTGTCTATATTTCTCTATCATATAATTGTTCGATGTGTTATTATTACTACTGTAATTTGTTAATGTTGTGTCAGCTAGCCCTCCTCTCCCTGTTCTCTCCGTATAGTCTCCCATACTCCCCTATACTCCCATACTCTTCCATACGCTCTCTCCTCTCCCACATTTCCCATTCTCTCCCCACCTCCTCCCTCCCCCTGCTCTCTTCTCCCCCACACCCCCCCCGCTCCCCCCCTTTCCCCTCTCCTGCTCTCTCCTCTTGCTCCTTCCCCACCTCCTATACCCTCCAACATTTCCCATTCCCTCCCCACCCCATCACTCTCTCACATTCCCCCTGCTCTCCTCCCTTCTCCTGCTCTCTCCTCTGCTCTATCCTTCATTTCTATATTTTCTCTATTTCTCTATCAATTGTTCAAATGTTATCTTTATTCTGTATATTCTTGCTACTGTTGTGTCAGCTAGAATTAGCTAGATATATTTTCTGTGAAGCCCTCTGAGACATGCTTGTGAATTAGGGCTATATAAATAAACTTGACTTGACTTGACTTGACTCTGGCTGCTCCAGCACAACACATTCTCACAGTCAAGTCCTCAAACAGTAGAACATTTGCTCAGGAACTTTTTTCAGGCCCCGGGTAACTCTCTTACTTTTCAACGAGGTCGGAGTTGACATGGTTGACAGACGAGGTTGGCAGTGAATGTTGTAAGGTTAGGCACGAGGTAGTCTCGCTGGCCAGCCTCCCCTGCTCTACTCTGCTCTCCCATTGGAGCGACTGTTTCATTCGCTGCCAGATGTCCGCTCCCGGCTTATTACAAGCTCTGTCATTGCCTCCGACCATGTCAATCAGAGCGGCTTCCGCTCCCTCCTCCTTATGTGTAGCTGTAAATAGTGAAAACAACAATGCTAACGAGCTAGCAAGCTAACAGCAGAAACCTACATGCTAGCTCGTTGCTACACGCTGAAAATGGCAAGTTGGATTATTGGAAACTATTTTCCAATAGCACTGCAGCCACGTGGCGGCAGCTAAACTAGACACGAGGTTGACGAAGTCGGGGTTAGGCAATAGCCCCCCTGGTGGTTGTTTAGGGGTTAGGTTTGGGCTTAGGTCAAGCCAGTCTCTTCCACAATCTTCTTCTTATGCTCCAGAGCAGGTTAGGAAATTCACTCCTCCCCCCCCTTTCATGGAATATGTTTTGGGGGCATTTTGGATAAATTCCAGGGCAATTATTTTTATCAAATGTTGGGAAATACGTTATCATTGTTCGTCTTTGTTGCATAACAGACCAATATTCAATAACTCGTATCCAAACTTATTTTATTTCTAAAAGTAAGCAAAAATACTAAACAGCTTTCATTGAAACAAGCTGAAAAAGTTAGGCCTATATCCTTATTTCTCTACTCTTTCTGTTACAGGAGGCAATAGAGTCTATGTGCCCCTGTAACGGGGGTCACCACTAGGGGTGCTCCAAAAAATTCATTCTTGAAAGGATTGCGATTCTCAATGCCACGATTCCTGGATCGATTCCAAACTCCCAAGAATCGATTCTTCAATGTCAAATTTGTAATGCTGTGGATGTCTTTTTGAGCTGCACGTGAAGGCATCACCTCACCGCGGAACCAATGGTGTCCTTTGAAAAAAGCATGTGATCTACTCGTCATAGGAAGAGCGGAAAGGCTCTCAGCTCAGACGGGCTTGGCTCAGAGCCACAAGCCAACCTAGCTGGCTGCCAACGGTCACATAAACAGATGGAAATAAAATGTGTCAGATGATGGTTTTGTACACGGGAGACAGGGCTACAGTTGCAGCAGACAATAGTGCTAGCTAGCGTTAGCTGGCTGGCATGAATGCAGTGGCGTGTCTAGGGAGTGGCCTGGGGTGGCATGGGCCACCCCTAGAATCTGATTGGCCACCCCAGGTGCCACCCCATATGATTGGCTCTCTGCACAGTCAGTAAACCAAGCTTCCGTGTATAGGCGCAATCCAGTCTTAAACCTGAGAGGCAGTAATGAGCCATAGTAGTGTCTAGCCTGCCGAAAGCCCCAGAGAAGAAGATCTTGATTTGAGGATTTGGCGCAGCTGAGCAGCAAACAACTTAACGCTAAACCAATGTCATGTGTGTGTGTGTGTGTGACGAAGTGAAGCGTCCTCTGTCTGATTCCTGGCGGCTACATGGACCAGGTGTGTTGATTCAGGAAGGCCTTTTTCTGGTACAAGGCATAAGTTATCAGAAGGTTAGTTTAGCCAATCTCTACTCTGCCTTCCCGGCGCATCCCATGGAATGGTGAAGTAAAATAGAGTGAGACAATTTCTTACAGTATATCTGACATTTATTTCTGAGAACAACAGACAGAGATCAACTCCTCTCCTGGTATCAATCGGCCACCCTTTTCCATAGCCACAGACCCTCTTAATAAGCAATTACAAAAGTGGGTGGTCCTCTGTCTTCTGATGATGATTTCCCGTCAGTCAACTTCTCCTTTCCTATTTTTCCAGTTGGGGAGGGCTGATGTTCTCCGGAACTGGAAGCTTTCACTTCCAGATGTGACACTGCCTCTTCAATCAGGAACTGGAGACTTACACTTTCAGATGTGACATTGCTTCTCCACAAACATGCATGCTCCCACATTTCATGCAAAACTTTCATATCTTATAAGACTTGATGGAAAACCCCAGGCTTTTGCTATAAGTTTCTGGTAAACCTCAACATGGCGAATGCCACCCAATTCCGGCCTTCTCGATAAAAACATGGACCGTACAGTCTATAAGCCAGCAAGCAGATTAGCCTTTTGTTAACATTTACTATAACCCTTACTTCTATCAGAGACACACATAATGTTAACATTTTACTTAATTTGTCAGTACAAAGGAAACATGTCAACATGTTTACCTTAACACGAGAATCATGTGATTTTGGTGACCTTAATTTTAGAGAACTGATCAGATACATTTCAGAGAATCTGGGGATTTTCGATGGAACACTGCAAGGAAAGAGGAAGTTTGACGACAGACAGGAGGGTTTCAGATATACATTTGACTCAACTTTACTATAGAAACGGATGTTTTCGTCTGGAGATTGGAATAAACAGGGAACAGAAATCATAGTTTCATTTTTAGACGGCATACCCACCAGAGCCCCGTACACACACACATGCACGGACACACACAGACACACGCACGCACACACAGGGCCAGGGCCGTAGCTAGCTATGAGGACGGGGAGGTCCGGACCTCCCCTAATATTTCAGAGGGAAAAAAAAAAATTTTTTTTTTTTTTTTTTTTTTTTTTTATAAAACAATCTGCATGGAAAAGCATGAAAAACACGGGATCGCTTTTATTTTGAAACGAAAGGCAGGTCAGGCAGGAAGTCATCTGACGCCGCGTCCGCGGTAACTTGATTCCGAGAGAGCAGCAGCATGGTGGTGAGTGATGACTGTCTGTCTGGCGAGATAATTGAAGGTGAGCGAGCGAGTGAACAGTGAGCGAGTGAACGACAGACAGTGAGTGACACTGACAGATTTTTTAGCAACAACCAAGAAAGTAAGTGTCTAGTCTGTCTCTTAAGTAATGTTACCTGTGTGACACGTTGGGATGCTACTGGCTAATCATGCATGATGCCAATTGCCAAGCTCCCGAAGTCAGGTATGCAGGTGGCTATATGCATGGTTTCAGTTTCATGACCCAATAAGTAACAAAAAGAGGTGGTGTAAAGTTAAAAACAACATAATATATTTTATTTTATTTTTCAATCGTTCCTATCAGGAATAAATAAATGTCCCTCTGTATGTTTTTTTTATTATCGATGATGACTTTGTGTGTTGTGTACGGCTTGGGTTGTGTACCTGTGTTTGTAGGTGTCATTTTGATATGAATTTGGCTAAAACAGTTTGTGTTTGTTAGTTACAATTATGTTGACAGGAGAGCTGAGCAGGTGGTGACATGAAAGAGAATATACTGAATAATGACATCACAACAGTATAATCCTAATGTTGATTTAAAATGATATATTACTCTAAATATGGCTTAAAAAGGGGGGGGAAAAAACCCAATTTTTTTTCGCCGCCGCCCTAACGGGCGCCGCCGAATCCGCCTCCCCTTGCTGGACCTCCCCTATTTCGGAACTCTGGCTACGGCCCTGCACAGGGCCGGGCAACATTATCCTACATATCAATACTGGGTATCATAACATTAGGATATGGCACAAGCGCTGTCCCTCCATGGTATATTTCCGCATCAGTGTTCTATATGCTATTTATTTATTGTGGCATGCGTGAGTAGACTCTTTGATACACATGACATAGCTACTGTGCCAGTGGTTTAAAGAAAGACAACATACATTACCTGCCAACAAACACAGAGATTTTCACTTTGAAATTAAGCACCCTCGCTAAAAAAAATATCATGACATGTTACGTAGACTTGAAACTTCACCCTGTCTTTAAAACTAAGCTTGCTACTAACAGGGTAAATGGACAATACACCTGTGTGCTAGGCTACGTGATAATGTGGTGCAGCAGGTGTGTTTTCATCTCAGCTTGCTAGTTGCTAACATGAGCAAACCTGTCGTCAGTCATTGTTTGGTTGTCAATGCTAATGCTAGCTAGGTAAATCTGTCTTGTGTAACTTTGTAGGCCTGATGTGAGCATGTCAAATGTATCCATGCATGCACAAGGAAATCTATTGTGCAAGAGATAGATAAAAGTGACATACAGTATGTATTCATGTGACTATTACAGTATGAAAAGAAATCAGAACATTGAGGATTTCTTCTCCATCAAAACAAAGAAATTAAAAACTGCACAGCAGGACAGAGCAGCCAGCAGCACTGCTACCAGTCAGTCACAGTCAGAGCTGCAGGAGAGAGCAGCAACAAGCTCTCCTCCTTGTATTGTCAGTCAGATGAGTCAAGCCAGCAGCTTGACAGCAGGGATGTACAGCAGGAGCCCCCAGCTGTATGTGTGTGTATGTATATACTGTCAAATCCTAATAGTTCCAGTAGTAGTAGTAACCTAAACAGTAGTAACCTAAACAGTTATCTTGATATTGCCTTGATGTCAATGGAATTGTGGTTAATTGCCAGACATTGCAACTAAATTTGAAACTTGTCAATAATGTGTGTAGAACTGGGAAGCTTTATATTACATTTGTATGGTGCTACTCTGTGTGATTGATGGGTCTATTTCTCTTAAATTATGCTTTAAACACAGGAACGTAAGACACTGTAATGTTACTAATTAAAGTAGATATATGTAGTCTAGTTGGGATGAACATGGTAAATTAATGCTATTCTGACGTGTGCCGTGTGCGTGCACAGTGCGAGTGACTTTTTTTTTGGCTAAAAGTCCAAAAAATGTCAAATTTTCTTCTGCACCGCCCTCGCGGGTGGCGCCGTGGCCACCCCTTCGTAAGTCTGTGCCCCACTTGTGCCACCCTGGTAAAAAAAAGTCTGGACACGCCACTGCATGAATGAGATGGCTAGTTAGCATTTTACTGTTGATGGCAGGGGCGGTTCTAGGCCTTTTTTGGGTGGGCTTTAGCCCACCCAAAAATAGTCTCAGCCCACCCAAAAAAAAAAGAAAAAAAGTTTTTTTTTTTTTTTTTTTTCTTTCTCTCCAAATCCATGGTGGTCATTAGTAGCAGTTTCTGTTAAAATTATCTTTATTTATTATTTATTTTTGCTTTAAAACTATTTTTTTAATTTTCTGCTTAACTCATTGAGTGCCAGCCACTTTTGGAGAACGGACGCTCCCAGTGCCAGAGTTTCAGAGCGTTTTCAGTGATTTCTTGAGGCCCACAGAATATTGTGTGATATTACTATGTAAACACCGAACACGCACAAAGAACGAGGAGACTCTATTGTATCATCCGCAAAAAAAAGTTTATTGATACCATTTTCCGTTCTTTAGTTATGAGCCGGAGAAGATAGGTTGTTTTCAGCAAAAACAGGCGTTTCAAATTAGAAGCTGAGATATTCAGCCTTTTGTGAAATGAAGCATTTCAAGCACATTCACTGACTCTGAAGCTAATATTTTCTGACCTGAAACATCTGAACAGCACCCACACACCCCTCAACTCCAAACTCCTCCTCTGTGGGAGTGTCTCTGGTGGCTCTGCTCGCTCTGCTGGCTGCTGCGTGTGTCAGGCGAGTCTCTGCTGCCTGCTATGGCAGGCTCTGCTGCCTTACGGATCCACGTTCGGATGGCGGCCGCTCGTCGGGGGAGTCTGGATCGGGCTCACGTTCGTCTGCGTTTCTGGGGTTTCGGTTGTGAGCTGGGATGAAGCTGCGTCCGATTATAGGCTTTCTGCTGCGCGTTTCAAAGTGCGCTGCACCCAGTCTATTTTCGGAGCGCTCAGCCTTGTGCGCCGGCTCCCAGCGCGACACTGAAAAGCCACACCATTCTCATGAGAATGGTTTGGCTTTGGTTTTATTTTCTGGCGGCTAATCGTGTGGAGAAACTATGCAGCAGAGACAGAGGGGCTCATTTGTGGGAGCGGATTGACTGCTGTTCGCAGCTAACGTTGGCTCCAGGCAGCCAGAGCAATCTGTGCCGCTCTGGCTCATGCATCGGTTTCTCTTTCATCACGGGGCTTTTTCTGATTTTTTTCCTCAACTTTCTCTAATCTGGAGAGCACTGTCGCCACCTAATGGGTCCATAAAATAGGTTATACACCTTCAATAGCTACAATATTTTTACAGGAGATGCCCGAGGCTTTGATCCACGTCCCACCGTCAAAAAACGCAATTGACGACTTTAGTCGTCTTTGGCACTCTACGTTACTATTCGAATTGACGACTATACTCGTCCTTGGCACTCAATGAGTTAAAGTTCATGAAAAAAAGTGGCATTCTTGTTTTTCCCCACAATAATTTCATAATACCATTTGTAATGCCACCGTTGTAGTGCTGTTGTTCAAAATTAAAGTACATTTTCTCAGATTTATTGGTGTCTTTCTAGTCACACAATTTAATAGTCAGTGTTTCCCATACACTGATCTATTTGTGGTGGTACACCCTATATAGATTTTGACCCCCACAAATACTGCCACATATTAATTTCAACTAGTTGACTGCAAACTCCTGCTTTAGTGCTTACAGTATATTATTATCTTGTCGGAATTTTATTCCAGCCAATAAGTTAGGAAGTTCCCTTTTGATTTAATTTTACTTTTGTTTTGCCTACAAAGCAAAATGTTACTTTACTTGAAACTCCCCTGAAGTGATTTTGGTATTATGTATACAAGCATAATTCTACCATAAGTAACCTGTATGCAGAATATATATAGTATATATAGGGAAACAATTATTTTTTCATTGCTGTAAAACCACAGAACGGTAAAGAAGATATTGATGTGTGTAGTTCTTCATAGATCTAGTCTCTTCATTTTGATCTCAAAGTGCACCAGCTTGATCCATTTTTACTTGAAACTGTACAAAATTTGCCCCCGGACCCCCCTAGGGGTTCAGCGGGCCATGACCTTTGGGTGGGCTGAGCCCACCCAAAGGTCTGATGCTAAAACCGCCCCTGGTTGATGGCTAGCGGTAGCGATGTTAGCATTAACATCAACGTTACAGTGTATATGACAACATTCGTGAAAGCGGCTACCCGCTCGCAATCTTCAAAAAGTCCATTGACTATCTGGCTATCATTATGCATGCTGTCTGGTAGACCGTTTATAATTTAGCAGCTATCTGAATATGCTGCTATGGTTTCAATCTGTGCTTCCTTTATCAAACTACAGCTAATGTTAGCTGCTCAACAACATCCAGTGTGTCTAACATTAGTCGTCAGGCGCAGGTGTGTATTCAGAACACTTGTCAGTGGCCGCAGGGCCGTAGCCAGGGATTTCGGGCCCCATGAAAGGATATCACATCGGGCCCACGGATGCCACCGTCCGAAGGGCGGCTGCGGAAAATTTTGGCCATTTGAAGCCCAATTTAGAGGAATATCCCATTTTAAATCAGAGAGTTCTCCAAACTTTTGAGTTTGAAAAAGTAGCCGGATCATGTTCGCGGCGTTTGTTCCAGTGGTCCTTTTCCCAATTAATAAACAAACCTCCAATATGTATCGATGAGTGTGACAATTGAAATAATACAAATAAACATCCTTATAAAGGCCCAATGCTCAATTTAATTATAAATAAAACAATATCCATATGGCAAAACACAAACAGGCAATATATATTTTTAAGAACAAAAAAAATACTAATAACTGTATGTTTCCCACAGGATTTGGAGAGATTGTGGTGGGTAGACCTTGCTTGGACCCTCTTGGGGGGTTCGGGGGGCCATGCCCCTTGTAAGAACAATTTGTACATTTTAAACTAAAATGCATGAATCTGGTTCACTTTGAGAACCAATGTAAGAGGCTAGATCAGGGGTGGGCAATTATTTTTCATGGGGGGCCACATGAGAAACCCAGATTGTTGCCGGGGGCTGAACAAATATTGTCATGCCGTAACCCAGGAACTGTGATGATAGAGAGGACCACAAAAAGATTTCCTCGCCACCAGAGGGCCAGATTTTGCTGAGGGTTGGGGGCTGAACGGCGCCGGGCGCGGAAACATTTGGGCCATTTGAAGTCAGGTTTAGAGGAATAACTAATTTTAAATTAACAGTTGTGATGTCATTATTCAGTCTTAAACACTAATATTTGATCCTTTTCTCACTCACTCCTATATCACCACTTGCTCTCCCTGCAGGGCTTGAAATTACCTTTTTTGGCCACCTGCCAATATGGCTGCTAAGTTACCAGCCAATTAGTATTTCTACTAGCCAAAATGTTTTTCTTGAAATAAACCAGAATATGAGTGGGTTAATTTAAGCATATATCAGTAAGGGACTGTTCATTATTTATGAGAGGGGGGGTATGGTGCAGAAAGGGGGAGGGGTATCAAATATTTTTTTGAGTACTGGGGAGGGACTTGTGTTTTTTATTTTGGTTTTAGGGAGGGTTATACATTCATTTTTTGTATTTTGTATATATTTTAAATGCGTTTTTTCGTTCCAAAATTCGTGTTTACTCCCCTATTTATATCTATGGTTTACCTGTATGGTGACTGGACTTGGTATCTCCCATTCCTTCCTTTCACGTAAACCGCTGCTCCTATGCACTGTGTACAGGCCATGGTACAGGCCCTCACTCGGTCCTGCTGTTTGCTTGGTGCATTGACTGGAAACGTTTATCATCGTTTCAGAGCTGGAATTGTTGACACATATGCAGTTGGCTAGGCTCAGGGCCGGTTCGTACATATAGGCGACATAGGCGACCGCCTAGGGCGGCACTTGGAGGGGCGGCAAATTGTGCGCCTTCACTTGCAGCTCTCCAAATATTCTCCAGCGCTCTCTGCCTCTTCCATGCTCTTCCCCGCTAGATCCATTCTCTCCCCGCTGTCCGCGGCACGAACCGCCCGCCCTACTATGCCTCTGATTGGCTTACCCTGATATTCTTACCCTAACCCAACCAATCATCACTCCTCATGCCTAAACAAGCACTACTACTAGCCAATCAGAGGCAGAGGAGGGCGGGTCATCATGTCTTCTCCATCCCTCTTGAATGAGGAAAAGGGACATAGCCTACAAGTAGCATAATTTACATCATTAACTTTGGGTTAAGGTAGCCTAGGCCATGTGCTTATATGTGTGTACCAGTATTAGTGTAATCAGTAAATTAGCGCGATATTTCTAACGTTGTTTCTGGGTTCCAAAACAATCTGTTTCCCTGTGCGGTGCGCAGTGCGCACTTTGGCTGCCCATTCATTGGAGAGACCAAAATTCCAAGATACAATATCTGAAGTTTCTCAAAGTTGAAACTACCTCTGCAGTAGTAGCCTACAATGAAACAAGACAGACTTAATGGACTGGCAACAATCTCCATATAAAATGAACTGGTAGAGAGAATCCTAATAGAGGATGATTGGATTTATTTAAAGACCTTTGCTGATGCAGCCCCCGCTGGTGTCCACTTCTGAAAGGTAAACAAGCTTTATTTGCCAACAGCTCGTAACAACAACTCGCCTTTGTTAAGTTGTGAATCTGCTGATGATATAGGCTATAGGCTAAATACATTGTGAGTCTTATATTACTGTGCTTGCGCCGCCGTGCGCACATTCCGTGTTTTATGCACATGAGAAAGTGGTAGATACGAGAGATTTGCATAGTTTGAGGGTCTGAAAAATGTGATTATTTGGAAAATATCTGTGCTGTATCATGACTGCTGTGGTTATTGGAGTTATTATGCAGACCTGTGCAGACCTGTGGCGCGTTATTTTTGTAGGTAGGCTATATGGATGTGCAAAATGCCATATTACGTCATGCATACTTTGATGCTGGTATGGTGTTGCCAATTGGGGGCGGCATAATTTGTTCTCGCCTAGAGCGGCAGAATGGCACGCGCCGGCCCTGGCTAGGCTACTGTAGGCTTTATAACTAGGAGATGAGGCAGTTATTGGGCTGGGTAGCCTACTAAACGTTATATGCCCCCCGCCCCCTCTCTCCCCCGATGTCATAGGGCGCTATCAAACGTAGCCAAATCATCGGAAAAGGTCATATTTTCTTCAATACTACCTTTGGTGTGAATATGATAAAGTGTGGTTATTTATGGTGGAGGGAGGGTCATGCATTTATCTCCAGTCACTCAGGGAGGGACATGGAAAAATATTTATAGATCTGGGGAGGGTGAAGGAAAAAAACGAAAACAAAGTCGCCACTGCACCATACCCCCCCCTCTCATAAATAACGGACTGTCCCTAAGTGGCCCGGGATTCTCAAAGCCTGTGTTGAGGGTCACACGAACAAAAGTGCACTCTTGAAGCTAAATAAATCCAAAACCAACAAGTTCATTATTTACATTTTTTACTTCAATGTAGAACAGTAATTTCTCACACATGAGATTACTTTTAGCCTTTTAGTCATAAAGATTATTGAAAGATATTCCATATTCTAGACTGAAATGTTATAACAGAAGTGGAGTATTGGCCAGAATGACATGAACATTTGGACACTTATTCAGCAGGTATCTTGTATGTTGCGTTCAGGTGCACTGTAAAAAAAATAAAAAATAAAATAGGGCCCCTGTCAGTCAAGGGCCCTTGGAATCGTCCACACTTTCCTTCGTGTGGCCGTTTCTCAATAAGGGTTCTTGTGTGTTCTTGCGTTCTTGTGTCCCTGTGAAACATCATCAGTGTCTGCCCACTGTCATCAACCTGCCTTACGATGTTACACTGTGGCAGGCGCGGACTGCATAATCGGGCACGTCGGGCAAATGCCCGGTGGCTTGGCCTGCAAATTTTTTTTTTTTTTTTTTATGTGTGCCCGCAGTCAGGCCACTCACTGAACAGCAGGCCAGGCAGGCCACTGCTCATTTCTGGACTCTTGTGTTGGAGTCTTGAGTTTTGCATTGCTCAACACTTGGCTATTAGTCCAGGCAAAGTAACTCATTTTGGAACAAAAAAAACAAACTAATTGTAAAAGAATTTTTTGCAGCTTAGATCATTTCTATGAGGTGTCCAGAACAACATACTAAAAGTCCTAAGAAATCCTAGTTGAGGAAATATGTTTAATTCTCATCAATCCAAGATGTGTGCCAGTAAGGCCAGACAACAATACACCCCAATGGGGCTATTTTTTTCCTTTACTCCTATCAAAATAAAACTTTATACAATGACAGTATCCATGAGAAGTAACATTTTTTGTATTAAAAGTTTCTTTGAAAATGAATTTGAATATGCAAATGAGCTATACACTAATCGAATATAGGCTACCCAAAATATACCCGCATAGGTGTAAAGGAAAAAATTAAGCCTATCACAATCAAACCTCACACAGTGAAAGTATACATGAAAAGGAACTTTTTTGTTTTACAAGTTTCTTGGAAAAATCTATTTTAAATATGCAAATGAGCTCAACACTAGGCCTAATTGACTTGTCCAATAAGCCATAAAGTCACAAGTAAAACAGGGGCCAAATAACTAACACATTCATGTCTATTCAGTAAGTTAACCTATGCATAAACAAGATAAATTTGAAGACACTTGCCACACTTACCTGGGTCACTTGCCACAAAAAGACTTATATTGACCTTAAGAATTGATTGCACAATCTTGCCTCCAGTTGCTTTCTAAATTATTATTTTTTATTTGCGAACAAGCCTAACCAGATAGAAATGTCTTGTTAGAAAGGAATTGGTGGGAGGTACGGTGGTGCAGTGGTAAGCACTATCGCCTCACAGCTCGAAGGTCGGGGGTTCGATTCCCACCTGGGACGATGTGAACGCTGAAGGAATGCGTGCCCGTCCGCATGTTCTCGAGTGCCCACCGCCCGGGTGGGGTCCGCAAAAGGGCCTTTCTGTGTGGAGTTTGCGGGCCCTATTCTCCCACAGGCCTTCGGCACTAAAACGGGCCTTAAACGCAAAAAAACGTGCCTTGCGCCTGTTTTGGGACGATATCAATATGGCTTTACGCTGCCAAATGCGCTTTAGGCCGAATGGGCGTGGCGCAGTCCCAGAATGGGCCAAAGTGGGCGTGTCGGCGCTAAATACCGGCGTACTGCTATCTTCCGAGCTGGGTACATTTAGCGCTTTGCGCCTTTGAAAAGCAGGCCTATTCAGTGCACCAGTGTCAAGGAGTGCTCTTCTGCCTCTCCCCTGTCACCCTTCTCTGTCTCTCTCTGAAACCAGGCCTATTCAGTGCGCCAGTGCTCTTCTGCCTCTTCTCTGTCACCCTTCTCTCTCTCTCTCTGACTCCCTCGCTCAGACAGACACAACACATAGCAGCACCCAGCTTCCCATAGGAAATAGCAGTTGTAAGTTTACTGCCTGTGAATGTCCCTGTCCCAGCATGCAATTGGGTCCTCCATTTCGCTACTAAATAGCAACCAAATGAGCCGAAATAGATATAAAAGGTAGATCTAAAATAATGTGTAATGGTAAGACAACCTGCAATTGTAGAACATTTCAATATTGGACCAAATAAAACATCGAAATGAAACACCACCCTATGTGAAACATATATGTCCTCTTGAGCCTATATATACCCTGTGTGGATTTAACGTGATTTAGATAAGTGACAGCGGAACGCGCTTCGGAAGCTTCTACTGTCATGTCCTATACTGTGATGTCCGCTCCAATAACTTGGCCCTACTCCACATTTAGTTTTACAATAAAAACACATTTATGCAATGACTTTACATAATGTAGGCTATATTTATGTGCATCATCCTTCCTGCAGCAGGCGAGAGAAAATGATATCTTTCTGGACGAACTTTCACCAATCTAATAGGCTATATTTTTCTAGCTGATGCATTTAGAACATTATTTTCACTTTGATCTTGCTATAGTGTAGCGTATTTACATGCTTGCAGTATTGAAACTGCAGTTAGATTGGTTTGAGAAGCATAATAATATGGAATAATAGCCTATAATGCAGACAGACAGACTGGATGAAGGGAGGGGGGGGGGGGGGGGGCAGAGCGTTTGGCTTTCGTCTGGTTTTGCGGGATCACTGGAATTGGAGCTAAAAAGGCAAGCGTGCGATTCGTTTATTGCAGTTATCCAATGAGCATGACGGTGCATAATTTTACGCTTAAAAGGCGTGGTTGTAATGCTTTAGGCTGCGTGTAGCGCCAGCACGACGATATCAAGTGCGCTGGTCCACGCCCACTGATTTGGGCTGCGCCAGGCGCTCGGCCTAGAAACAGCGCCGATGCAACGATAGGGACCTGCATGTTCTCCCCGTGCCTCTGATAGATGTCTCTCCCCAATCTATGGTATTTTGATCAAACATTTCTCCATAGGCCCAGGTTGGACTCAACAAGAGGCAGATACTTCAGCATGGCGGCCCTACATGCTGATATGAAAATATGCAATTACAGAGATGATCTTGTCATTTGTTAATTCAAATATATCTTTAATTATGTTTAAATGTTCTGTTCTAGGTCATTGGAGGAGCGGCTGAGTTTGTGTAATGATGAACTTTCTTAATTTCCATTAGGAGACGTGCTGACCATGGGAATTAACCATTAGAAGGTTTAGTGCTGTTTATGGCAGGTCTGGGAAACGGATAAGCTGCACAAGGACGGTCATTTAGGATATGGTCGGGGCAGAGGTCACGGAGATCAGCCGACAAAAGGACATTTTAATGTCTCTGCTCAGTCACTTAGTCACTTTGGGATAGGGACTGGAAAACAACACAGAGTTTATGGCTTTCTTTAAGACAAATGGCTGCAGAGCATCAACAGAGGAGGTGGGAGACACATTCCACAAAGCCCCCAGAGCATGAGGGGTTTTTGTTGTATGTATATTGATGCATATTGTGTATATATATCTTACTGATTGACTGAGATGATTGGATATCTGATATGAAATAAAGTTTAAGAGCATACATTAGATGCGCTGATTTTTCCACAGAGAAAAGAAGACATGCTCAAGTTCACAGCACCAATGAGAGGAACCATGATTCGAATCTCAGACGGCTCGGCGTTGGTCTTTGGGAATATTGGATGCTCAGCAGAATATATATTGGTTATCTTATGAGAATAGAGTGTGTTTAGATCAGTCTGATGTTGTATTTCTGTGTTTTGAATAACTTCAATTTGTCCCACTTGCTGCACGATAGGAGAGTGCTATCATATTTAGATAAATAATAGCCTATGGTTATTATTGTAAGCAAATGGAAAATAAAGGTATAGTCGAATTAGTGGATAAGTGGTAATTGATAAGAGTTTCTCATCCAGGTTAAACAGGGTGAGTTTTTCTCTGTTTTGTTGAATTAACTTTTGAAACTATCTCTTCTCTTTTTACACTCATAGAGTGGTTTTAGACTAAAGAGATAGTAAGTCTGAACTGTAAGATGTTTAAATCCAGTTTAGACTGGGATTAGCCCAAATATAGCTGAATTTGATTCATATCCAGAATATAGTTTAAGTTTATTTAGTCTAACAATAACCTTACATAATGTTCTAAACTAGGACTTTAATAGGAAAATAGTTAAATTAGCTGACCCAAATTATAAGTTGAAAATAGGAATTTAAAGTAAATATGTTGACAGTTGCTTTGGTAGATAGGAACCAATAGATAACTATTTCAAGGAGAAGGTTAGTGCTGTGACCTCCAGTGGAAGCCAGGTCACAGGATGTGGACAAGAGGGGGAGAAAAAACACGCCGGCCAAATAGGAGTGACAGAAGGGAGAGATCATATGACCAACCAATACCAGCACAGCAGTGAAGGATGACACTAGATGGAGGAGGAACCATACCGGAAGACAGACGCCCCCAAAGGAAATGTAGTTTAAAAGGACACGCAAAAGATAAGGGAGGGGTCGGTTTGCAGGGGTCTTCTTTTGACCTGCTACATATTTTGCTGTGAGGGAAAGACCACTGGAAAATCCACCTCAGAGATCTCTGAATGGGTAATATAAATACTTGATCTGTCTTTGTACTGAATATGCTAAATCCTCTATATAAAATAATGTTCTAAATATCAGAATTGCTTGTTGTATTGATTTTTCATATATCTGGAATGATTGGACACACTGGAAAGGTATTAACATATGTCACACCTTCTGATTGGAGTGGGCACTTTTTAGCTAGGTTGAACGAGGTACAGAGAAATCCTTTCCATCAAATGGTGACCCTGACGTGATTAGAATCCAGAGAAAAAAGCAAGCATTCTGATCAAGCATTTCAGGAAAACAGTGGCTTAACATCCCGGGAAAATATCAATAAAGGGTTTACGGATTACCTTTTTCATAAAAATATCTGCATTGGCTATTCTAAATTATTGTTACACTAACTGGATTCCACAAATGCTGTAATTTATCAATCAAATTTAGGAACCTGTACAAAGCTGGTCTAACACGTGTTTTGATATTTTGGAAAGATTTGTAAAGTGACCGAGCGCGTGTGAGGGTCGTAATTAACCCCAAGACCATTGCCCATGACCGAGCACGTGTGAGAGAAGTGATTAATCTCAAGACCATTGTCAGACCGAATGCATGTGAGGCGAATAGTACATTATTATTATGATAATACTAATTTTCCAAGACCATAGCAAAATGTGTTATTTATACAGAACCGGCGTGTTCTGGGGGAGTCCGTTTTGTACAGAGAGCATTAATGCTCAGGTTTTTGCATTTTATTGTAATATATCTTGAAGGTTTTGGTATAATATGAATTGTGAAAAAATCAGCTAACTAAGATCATAAAAGATTATATAAAATGGGGAAGAAATAACACTGAATTGTCTAATAATAGTAATATTAATATCCATATTTTGAGTTGAATTTTAGATTCTTCCAATTTATGTTGCTATGTAAATTAGACACAAAGGTTTATGCTATAAATTCAAACAACAAGGTGAATTTAATGCAAGATTAGGTCACGTTGGGTTAGTATTCCTTTGTATTTTTGTGTTATACTGCTTTATGATCCATAACTTTGCTGTAAGTTTGAGAAGAAGAGAATGAATGTAAATGATTTTTAAATTCACTGTGCAGGGACGCCTGTCACAGTGGAACGGTAATATGTAAGAGTATAGTATATAAATAGAATCAACCATATTTTGACGCTTATGAAAAAACTGTTTGTGGAAAAATACACCACAAGTTGATGCGCGCAGCTTCTAACCAAGGGTCCGGGTGCAGGCAAATGGCCACGGCTGTGATGGTGCTGGCACTTTTACTGTCTGAGTGGGCTCTGGAATGTGGCAGGAGAAGTCTGTGAGGAAACGCCGCCCCGTCTGGCAGGCGGAGAATTGTAGATAGCCTAATATTGTTAATAAATGGCAAATTTGGTCATGGAATGTGACCTCCAAATTATTCAATTTATTGGAGAACAATTCGAGTATTAAGCGACGTTTGGCTATTTCACTGAGCATTAGGCTTGCCGTTACCAAATAGCCTATTAGATTATTGATTATATTTGGCTGCATGCGCGGGAACACTGAGGTAATGTTATTTTAAAATAAGAGCCTTTGGCAAGCAAATTCTGAGGAATCGATATTTGATCAAACTGCGTGAATAACATGTTTTTTGGCCAAAACGTGGGATCTTTTCCCTCGGTCTGGCCTACGCCCTGCACCCTAAATTTGCGGCTAGGCCGTCCTGCAACACGGGCCATCGTGAAGTCAGCTCACAGTAAAACAACCATGAAGCCGGGATTAATATTGCATGAAATAAGTCACGCTATGCACAAAAGCGAGTCTGAATATCATCACCGCAGTATTGTAGTAATTATAGTAAACGATTGACTGTTAAATCAAAACAGACATCGACAACCTTTATTTAGTTTTAGTCTGTCTGTCTGTCTGTCTGTTTGTTTGTCTTTTTATCTGTTGGTCGCTCGCAGTGCAAACTTCGCATGTCGTTGGGCAGAGAATGTGTGTGTGTGTGTGTGTGTTTGTGTGTGTGGGCTGCTGTTTGAGGAAGCGGAGTTTCCGGCAGTTTCCAGCGGAGGGAGAGGATTGCGGACGTTGCGAAACTCTGAGAAAAACGCCGCTGGCAGGTCCGGCTCGGGGGGGCTAAGCAGCTGTACAACAGGTAGACGTGGTTTTCTTTCAGGGCTGGTACAGTACGGGCCAAGGAGGGTCAGACAGCGAGCAGAGCACCAGACGCGACTTGCACCGGGCGGTGGCGAGCCAGCAGCTACCAGAATGAATAGGAGGGTGTTTCACGCTACTTTTGTCTGTTAAAATGAAGTTGGTAATGTACAGTTTGATCCAAGGGGGACAAACCCTTTCAGAGGAACTTGTAACACCAAACTGTCTGTTTTGCTGCAGCTCGCAGTGCTGTTTAGTCCAGGACCTTGCTTCCTGGATCTGTTGAGAGGTGGAGGGGGGCTGCTCCGTGAAGCTCCAGTCGGGGAGCTCCGTTGTGTTCAAGGTCTATATGATAAGTGACCTGGGCATGCGCAAAGACTGGGCGTGTCTAAAAACACACCATGTCCAAGAATGTTGTCCCTTGAGAAGGTCAAAGAGGGCAGCCCTTTCCTAAGGGTGGGGCTGCACGAGTGAGGTAGGCTCCTTGAGCAAGGCATTACATCAGGGCAGCGTTGCTTTGGCTGATTATGTAGGCTATAAGTTCCATGTTTGAGTTGATTTGAGTGTGATAATTTGAGATAGATAGGATTTTATGTTACTGCATGAGTGATGGGTAGATGCCGGTAGTAAAATTTGATGTTGTGAATGCATTTAGTGGTGTAAGGAGACAGATAGGATTTAAGTGGGTTGGTATGAGTGATGAAGTTTGTGTAATGTGGGATTTTATGTGGATTGGGAATACAATGCTGATAGTATGGGGCGTGAACGTTCATTGTTTCTATGGAGAATGAAAGCACTGGTTATAATATTTAGATTGGCGAAATGGTGCTGTGTTTTGTCGGTGTGGCTGTGATATGGGAAGTGATGTCTGTTACTCGTTTGAGGTGTCAATTGATCTAATGATTATTGATAGTTGTTTGATTAATTTAGACCAAAGGGGGGTCCCCATACATTGTGGAATGCATGGTGAATGAATGCATAGAATATAGAATGGACCCAGATGGAGGGTTAAATCTCAGCAAAACACACTGACGACGTGTCAGATATAATGAGTTATGAAAAATAGATTGGAATGGGAAAGTACAGCAGTGGGGAACACTGAATACTGCACATCATTATATAGTAATACTCACTGAATAGGAAGTTTGCAGTGACACATAAAAGAACAATAGTTATATGATGAGTTTGTTTAGTTGACAACTTTGCATAAATGAAGGGTTTGTTGATTAACTTGAAAATTCTCTTTGTCGTCCCTATAGAAGAACTAGCTCAAACCCAGGTAAGATACACTATCATTTTTCCGTTTGAGAAAAGCTACACATAGTTAAATTTATACTAAAAGTACGCTGGAGATGTTTTTAAAAGTATTTATAAATAAGTCAATGCCCTCGGAGGACAGACAGTCTTGAGTTTGCGTTTGGAGTATTTATGAACAATGTTGGCCCTCACTGTTTTACCTAGTGGGGTTATGCCATCCCCAAAATTACTCAAGTGAACTGCCAGGGGTCTAGCCCGCCCCTCCCCCACTCACAGCACCTTCTGGGGTTACCCTCCGCCTCATTGTTTATTGCCACAAGTCTACAAGGTCAGTGCATTGTCACTCTGTAAGCTATGAATGTTCACTCAGGAGTCATCTTGTTTATGAGGATGCATTGCAATCAAATTATAAAAGTAAACAATTGGATATGTACTCACAGAGTATCTCAAATATTATCTGCCATACAAGCGACTTGTTGTACTAATAAGAATACAAGAAATTATTTTGTCTAAAATACAGGCACATTGTGAAATCAAATGTTTGCAGCACAGGTCCAATCTTGAGTATGTGGGTTTCATTTTTGCATAGTGCGATCTAAGCAAATAGTCTTATGCACTTATATGGGTGCAAATTGGGACAAGGGGGCAACCAAAATATGACGAATTTGGAAATGAATACATGCATTAATGGGGTTAAGTTGTGTTTGTGCTGAGGTTTAATGCTGTCTAAGTGGGTTCCAGGAAAGATATGGGAACAGATATGTTACTGAATGAACTTGTGACCATCAAGGTCAGACTGAATGTTGGTCAATAGGGGGTTATGTTAGATTCAATAAGGAGCCAAGATGAAGAGTAAGTTGAAGAATATGTTTAAAATAACTCAAATCACAGTGTTAATGTTGCAGGGAGGAATGGAACTGGAGTAATGAGACGAGCAGGTGGTTTCACATCTCTATTGGAGATGTGAAAAGGGGGATTGATAGATGTCTCTCCCCAATCTATGGTATTTTGATCAAACATTTCTCCATAGGCCCAGGTTGGACTCAACAAGAGGCAGATACTTCAGCATGGCGGCCCTACATGCTGATATGAAAATATGCAATTACAGAGATGATCTTGTCATTTGTTAATTCAAATATATCTTTAATTATGTTTAAATGTTCTGTTCTAGGTCATTGGAGGAGCGGCTGAGTTTGTGTAATGATGAACTTTCTTAATTTCCATTAGGAGACGTGCTGACCATGGGAATTAACCATTAGAAGGTTTAGTGCTGTTTATGGCAGGTCTGGGAAACGGATAAGCTGCACAAGGACGGTCATTTAGGATATGGTCGGGGCAGAGGTCACGGAGATCAGCCGACAAAAGGACATTTTAATGTCTCTGCTCAGTCACTTAGTCACTTTGGGATAGGGACTGGAAAACAACACAGAGTTTATGGCTTTCTTTAAGACAAATGGCTGCAGAGCATCAACAGAGGAGGTGGGAGACACATTCCACAAAGCCCCCAGAGCATGAGGGGTTTTTGTTGTATGTATATTGATGCATATTGTGTATATATATCTTACTGATTGACTGAGATGATTGGATATCTGATATGAAATAAAGTTTAAGAGCATACATTAGATGCGCTGATTTTTCCACAGAGAAAAGAAGACATGCTCAAGTTCACAGCACCAATGAGAGGAACCATGATTCGAATCTCAGACGGCTCGGCGTTGGTCTTTGGGAATATTGGATGCTCAGCAGAATATATATTGGTTATCTTATGAGAATAGAGTGTGTTTAGATCAGTCTGATGTTGTATTTCTGTGTTTTGAATAACTTCAATTTGTCCCACTTGCTGCACGATAGGAGAGTGCTATCATATTTAGATAAATAATAGCCTATGGTTATTATTGTAAGCAAATGGAAAATAAAGGTATAGTCGAATTAGTGGATAAGTGGTAATTGATAAGAGTTTCTCATCCAGGTTAAACAGGGTGAGTTTTTCTCTGTTTTGTTGAATTAACTTTTGAAACTATCTCTTCTCTTTTTACACTCATAGAGTGGTTTTAGACTAAAGAGATAGTAAGTCTGAACTGTAAGATGTTTAAATCCAGTTTAGACTGGGATTAGCCCAAATATAGCTGAATTTGATTCATATCCAGAATATAGTTTAAGTTTATTTAGTCTAACAATAACCTTACATAATGTTCTAAACTAGGACTTTAATAGGAAAATAGTTAAATTAGCTGACCCAAATTATAAGTTGAAAATAGGAATTTAAAGTAAATATGTTGACAGTTGCTTTGGTAGATAGGAACCAATAGATAACTATTTCAAGGAGAAGGTTAGTGCTGTGACCTCCAGTGGAAGCCAGGTCACAGGATGTGGACAAGAGGGGGAGAAAAAACACGCCGGCCAAATAGGAGTGACAGAAGGGAGAGATCATATGACCAACCAATACCAGCACAGCAGTGAAGGATGACACTAGATGGAGGAGGAACCATACCGGAAGACAGACGCCCCCAAAGGAAATGTAGTTTAAAAGGACACGCAAAAGATAAGGGAGGGGTCGGTTTGCAGGGGTCTTCTTTTGACCTGCTACATATTTTGCTGTGAGGGAAAGACCACTGGAAAATCCACCTCAGAGATCTCTGAATGGGTAATATAAATACTTGATCTGTCTTTGTACTGAATATGCTAAATCCTCTATATAAAATAATGTTCTAAATATCAGAATTGCTTGTTGTATTGATTTTTCATATATCTGGAATGATTGGACACACTGGAAAGGTATTAACATATGTCACACCTTCTGATTGGAGTGGGCACTTTTTAGCTAGGTTGAACGAGGTACAGAGAAATCCTTTCCATCACCTCCCGGGGGTTTCCTTCATATAGGAACCCCCTTCACAAAAACATGCAAAATCCTGGTTGCTAATGTGGTTCCTCCTCTGGTCGTTAAGGGCGCCTGTTCAGAGGGAGGGGAACTGGTTGGAATAGCGTGAACCTCCCACGTGCTATGTCCTACCGGTGAAGCTTCCTCTGGCAGGTGAAAAGAAGCGGCTGACTGCCCATGTCTCGGAGGAAGCATGGAGCCAGTCTCGGCTCTCCCCAGATCGGCAGAGGATGGAGTAGCAACCAGGATTGAGAAATCAAGTGAGCACTAATGGGGGATAAAATGGGATAAAAAATCGGGAAAATAAATAAAAGAAGAAGAAAGGAGTTGGTAACTTAAAATGTTCCGATTGGGTTTCTAGCCTAGATATTGCTGTTGCTAGCTTCTCATAACACTGCAAAGCTACTTTACAAACGGTGGAAGTCTGATGTGTGGCCCGCCTGGTCTGAAATACTTGCTTACTACAAAAACAGAAGCAGTTTTGGTGTCTGGCAAAATTATTTAAAGAGCTGGAATGTCTGGAAAGTGTCTATCTGGTTTTTCATCTGCCTTCTGTGTGAGAGTGAATCGTTTAGTTGGTAAGAATGACTTCTGCCTGTTATCTCGTAATCTTACCAACAATACCAATTATTTGTAAATCTACCAGCCCAAAATGTAATCTCACCACGTTACTAATGACTAAGATGGCTATTCTGACTTTCTGTCATGTCATTAGGTTAGGCTTGTTCGCAAATAAAAAATAATAATTTAGAAAGCAACTGGAGGCAAGATTGTGCAATCAATTCTTAAGGTCAATTTAAGTCTTTTTGTGGCAAGTGACCCAGGTAAGTGTGGCAAATGACTTCAAATTTATCTTGTTTATGCATAGGTTAACTTACTGAATAGACATGAATGTGTTAGTTATTTGGCCCCTGTTTTACTTGTGACTTTATGGCTTATTGGACAAGTCAATTAGGCCTAGTGTTGAGCTCATTTGCATATTTAAAATAGATTTTTCCAAGAAACTTGTAAAACAAAAAAGTTCCTTTTCATGTATACTTTCACTGTGTGAGGTTTGATTGTGATAGGCTTCATTTTTTCCTTTACTCCTATGCGGGTATATTTTGGGTAGCCTATATTCGATTAGTCTATAGCTCATTTGCATATTCAAATTAATTTTCAAAGAAACTTGTAATACAAAAAATGTTACTTTTCATGGATACTTTCATTGTATAAAGTTTTATTTTGATGGGAGTAAAGGAAAAAAATAGCCCCATTGGGGTGTATTGTTGTCTGGCCTTACTGGCACACATCTTGGATTGATGAGAATTAAACATATTTCCTCAACTAGGATTTCTTAGGACTTTTAGTATGTTGTTCTGGACACCTCATAGAAATGATCTAAGCTGCAAAAAATTCTTTTACAATTAGTTTGTCGAAAAACGCTACTTTGCCTGGACTATATAGGCTATAGAGACTAAAACCATTGTTGGCCTAATTTTTCAGAAACAAAGGTTGGAGCTTGAGCAGAACACACTACCATGTGTTTAATGTTAGGGGCTTGCTTAAACAGGAAGATGTTTAATGAAACTGAGAATATGTTGATGTTTATTATTATTGTTATTATGACGTGTAGTTCTTAAGCCTGTGGAGAATAACGCAGTATGCACGATCTGATCACTCTTCCTTAAATAAAGTTTGCTGTGAAGCGTTTGTACAGAGCCATGTTTTTGGTTTTACTTCTTCATATTATACTTGCAGTTATCTAGGCAATGTTGATGTTTATATTAGTGAACAAATAGATAACATGTATCATCGCGTTAGCATTATATTCACTAAATCTTGCTTCAAACAACCCAAATTGGGCTTCAAACGGCCCAATTTTTTCACGCGCATCAGCCCGTATTGGCCTGGCCTGCTTGGTATAAATGCCCGGCCTGAATTATGATCCCATCAGTCCGCCCCTGCACTGTGGGATATGTCAACCACATCGATATGATAATATAATAAAATAAACTATTTGTATAGCACCTTTCTTAAAAAGGTTACAAAGTGCTTGTACACTAGAATAAGCACACAAAAGACCAAATGTATAATAAGGCAAAACAATTATAAACAGGCACAGAAGAATAAAAAATAAATGTAAAATCACACAGTCTAATGTGTGATTTAGAGATGAGAGAGATGAGAGAACTACTTTATCTTCTTTCACCTCTCCTGGCTCTCCAGTGTGGTTCTGTGGGTAAAGCATGGCACTAATAATGCCAGTGTGAGCAGTTTGGATTCCCTCTGGGGCAGTCAGTAGTTGAATTTGCACTTTTACTTGGAATTTGTGTACTGCCACAGTGCCACCACCTCTTGGACATAAGATATGTAGTTATACTCAGGTTAGTGTCTCCCCCCCAAAGTCTATAAATCCCTCCCAAAGTCTATAAATCCCCACTATCTGAAGAACATAAGGGCGAATTCCCGCCTAGTTTGCAAAATGAATTTTAGGCACTGAATGTAATACTTCAGAAGTTGAATTTGAGGGGGGGTACAGTGGTGCAGTGGTAAGCGCTGTCGCCTCACAGCTCGAAGGTCCTGGGTTCGATTCCCACCTGGGACGCTGTGAACGCTGAAGGAATGCGTACCCGTCCGCATGTCCTTGAGTGAAATAGGTATTTTTTTTTTAGTAATTTCGTTTTGTTTATAATTTCGTTGCTTCTATTCGCTTTGTAAATAACTAGTGTATATATCAGTGTCTTTTATACAGTGTACATAGTAGCGTAAGTGCACTTTTTTTGGCAAAAAGAGAACACAACAACAGCGTGGACTACTGTGGACTACCGCCGGTCTATCATTCTATTGTTCCCACTGCGTCCCCCCCCCCCCCCAAAGGGACTGGGCCAGCAAGATGGAGGACAACGACAACATCAACTATAACAACAACGATAACAACGATAACAACGACGGCATCAGCACCGTACGTAGGTACAACAGGGGCGCGCTGATAAACATCAGAAATGCGCAAAAACATCCCAAACAAAACTGGACGGCTCCCGACCTCTCTGAATTCCCTGAACTTAAACGGCAGAGGAGAGGAAGACGAGGGGGTCTCCTCGCACGGCAGAGAAGGCGAGTGCATAAACCACCACTGCCCAGCATTCTCCTGGCTAATGTTCAATCGTTGGAGAATAAAATGTGTCAATTGAGAGCAAGGGCAAAATTCCAAACGGACATAGCGAGATGTAACGTCCTGTGTTTGACTGAAACCTGGCTTTCAGCCGACACTGCGGATCATGCCATCACAATCCCCGGCTTCAGTATACATAGGGCAGACAGAGACAAAGAGCGCTCCGGTAAAGCGAGAGGCGGCGGCGTCTGTCTGATGATAAACAAGAACTGGTGTGCGAATATCACTAACATTGAAACGCACTGCACAGCAGACTTGGAATACGTTATGCTCCAATGCGTACCGCATTACAGTCCCAGGGAATTCATGTCAGTCACTCTTGCTGCAGTGTACATTCCCCCCCAAGCCAACGCAACAAACGCAGCCAAGGAACTCCACCGCGCGATCAGCGCACAGGAGCTCAAACAACCGGAAACAGCAATGATCCTGGCAGGCGACTTCAATAGAGTCAACCTGAGGAAGCGCTTGCCTTCACTCCACCAGCACATCAACTTCCACACACGGGGAGAACGCACACTGGACCAGTGTTACACGAACATCAAACACTGCTACAAGGCTACGTACCCGCCCCCCCCTTCGGCAGATCGGACCACGCCTCCATCCTGCTCGTTCCCAGGTACCATCAAAAGCTCAAGCGACACCCCCCGGCCTTCCGAACCGCCCACTGCTGGTCAGACCAATCAGAGGACATCCTGAGAGACTGTTTCGACCAAACAGCATGGGAAGAGTTCAAGGCTGCAGGAGACCTGGACGAATATGCAGACACGGTAACAGGCTTCATACAAAAATGCACAGAGGACATAATCCCCCAAAAAATAATCAAAATAATGCCAAACCAGAAACCCTGGATCAACTGTGATGTGCGGGCTGCACTCCACGCCCGGACCACCGCCTTCAAGTCCGGGACGCCAGAACAATACAAGCAGACGAAATACGCCCTCCGAGCTACAATAAAAAAAGCGCGGAGAGAATATGGAAGGCAGCTGGAGGCAAAACTGGACTCCAACAACCCCAGACACCTGTGGAGAGGCCTCCATGCTGCCACAGACTTCAAAGGGGAAAAACAGCAAAACGCCAACGCGTCACCCACCCTGCCAGACGAACTCAACGCGTTCTACGCCAGGTTCGACCCCTCTGCCAGAGCGCCTCCCCTCCTCCCCCCCCACCTCCCACCCCCCACAGACTCAGACCGCCCTCTCACCATCACTGAGGATGAGGTGCGCCGGTCGTTCCTGCGCATCAACCCACGCAAGGCGGCCAGCCCGGACGGCATCCCCGGGTGGGTCCTCAAGGCCTGCGCCCACCAGCTGGCAGGCGTATTCACAGACATTTTCAACCAGTCTCTCTCCCTCCGACGAGTTCCCTCCTGCTTCAAAGCAGCGACAATCATCCCCATTCCCAAGCAGCAGAAAGTGACCAGCCTCAATGACTGGCGCCCAATAGCCCTCACGCCAATAGCCAGCAAGTGCTTTGAAAAGCTAGTCATATCACAGATCCGCCCCACACTCCCCCCGGACCACGACCCGCTACAATTTGCATACCGCCCCAACAGGAGCACAGTAGATGCAGTAGCACACATGCTCCACACCGCCCTGTCCCACCTGGAGGGGAAGGACACCTATGTAAGAATGCTGTTCGTGGACTACAGCTCAGCATTCAACACCATAGTATCCTCCAGGCTGGTACGCAAGCTCAAGGATCTGGGAGTAAACACAGCAATGTGCGACTGGATCCGGGATTTCCTGACAGACCGCCGCCAGGTGGTGAGGGTGGACAACCTCACCTCCTCCCCACTGACCATCAGCATAGGAGCGCCCCAGGGGTGCGTCTCCAGCCCCTTCTGGTACGACCTCTACACCCACGACTGCGTGGCGACTCAAACTTCGAACACCATCGTGGAGTTTGCAGACGACACAGCAGTCGTGGGGCTGATCTCGGGGGGCGACGAGACGGCCTACAGAGAGGAGGTGGGGGCCCTGGAACAATGGTGTCAGGACAACCACCTGTCTCTGAACGTCTCCAAGACCAAGGAGATCATTGTAGACTACAGGAGGGGGGGGGGGGGCGCACACCCCCAATCACCATCAACGGCACAGTGGTGGAAATGGTGGACAGCTTCGAGTACCTGGGAGTCAACATCCACCAGGACCTGACTTGGGCCGGCCACACCGCCACTGTTGTCAAAAAGGCCCAACAGCGAATACACGGAGTTAGGCACCTGAAGAAATTTGGGCTAAGGCCAGAAATCCTTAGGGACTTCTACAGAGGCACCATTGAAAGCCTGCTGACTAGCTGCTTCACCACCTGGTACAGGAACTGTACCACCATGGACCGCAGGGCGCTACGGAGAGTGAGACGCGCGGCCCAGCACGTAACAGGATGTGAGTTGCCAGAACTGCATGAACTGTATAAACAGCAGTGCCTCAGGAGGTCCCTGAAGATCATCAAAGACACAAACCATCCCCACAACAGCCTGTTCTCCCTGTTACCCTCAGGGAGAAGATACAGGGTTCCAAAAGCACGCACAAATCGCTTGAGGAACAGTTTCTTCCCACAGGCCACGAGACTCCTTAACATACACAAATAGTGTAGTAGCCGTACTGTACCGTACTGTAGCTGCTACCATTACGTATGTCTAATGTTTAATTGTATGTTTAATAAGGAATATGCTATTTGCACCTGTATGTCAAATACGCCGAATTTAAAACGCAGAGTTTAATTGTATGTTTAATAAGGAATATGCTATTTGCACCTGTATGTCAAATACGCCGAATTTAAAACGCAGAGTTTAATTGTATGTTTAATAAGGAATATGCTATTTGCACCTGTATGTCAAATATGCCGAATTTAAAATGTTTAGGCACGTCTAAAGTATGCACATGACATGTGCACCTATGTGCAGTGAATATGCCACTGTCTCTGACTTGTCTTATCACTCTACTGCCTTATTGCTTGTTGTGTCTCTTGTTGTTTTTGCACTCATATGCCCTGTTATATTTGTACTATGTTGTAAACGGAGTCCACAGCACAAGAATTTCACACGTGATACTTGTACCATGGAGTGACAATAAAAATCTTGAATCTTGAATCTTGAATCTTGAGTGCCCACCGCCCAGGTGGGGTCGTCAAAAGGGCCTTTCTGTGTGGAGTTTGCATGTTCTCCCCGTGCCTCCCGGGGGTTTCCTTCATATAGGAACCCCTTCACCAAAACATGCAATATCCTGGTTGCTAATGTGGTTCCTCCTCTGGTCGTTAAGGGCGCCTGTTCGGAGGGAGGGGAACTGGTTAGAATAGCGTGAACCTCCCACGTGCTATGTCCTACCGGTGAAGCTTCCCCTGTCAGGTGAAAAGAAGCGGCTGGCTAACTGCCCATGTCTCGGAGGAAGCATGGAGCCAGTTTCGGTTCTCCCCAGATCGGCAGAGGGTGGAGTAGCAACCAGGGTAAATTAGGGGTGTCACGATACACTCAGTTCACGATACGATATGTATCACGATACTGGGTTCACGATAACGATACGATACGATACGATTTTAACAATATTTTTTTAAACTTGAATAATGACAATATATGACTGGAAAAGTAGTATTTTATTTGAAATGCACAAATACAAAACATGCTGTTGTGGGAAATTGTTATTACAATAACAACTAGAAAAAACATGAGATTGGAGATAAGGTTTATCTTGAAATAGAATGAGTTACACCGTCACTTAGATTTACTTTGAACTAAAAGGTTTCTCAGCAGTTTAAATTCTCATTATGCATCTTCAGTTTTTCTTCAAACTCAAACAACAAGACTTTTCTTAGTCTATTTTTTATGTATCTTCAGTTTTTCCTGTCAAGTAAACAGTTTTGCCAGAAACTCAATTGAATGGTTTCTCTCCTGTATAACTTCTCATGTGTCTCTTCAGAGACTTGTTCAACTGAACTACTTTCCACACATTGAACTTCAACAAACAAAGACGTTTCTTTGTCTATTTTTGGAAAAAAAAAAAAAAAAAAAAAAAAAGATTTTTTTTTTTTTTTTTTTTTTCACGATATGAGATTTCATCTCAACGATACATATCGTGACGTTTTACTATCGCGAAATTTCGTGGGACGATATATTGTGACACCCCTAGGGTAAATACATTAAATTAGCACTAATGGGGGATAAAAATGGGATAAGAAATCGGGGGGGGGGGGGATTTGAAGTTCAGCATGAATACATTTTTTCTAAAACATTTTTTGTCTTAGATTTGCCTTTGTGTTATTGCAATATAAAACTACATAATTGAGAATCGATTCTAGATTCTGGAATCGGATCGTGACCCCAAGAATCGGAATCGGATCGGATCGTGGCTTAGTAGGATCGGAGCACTCCTAGTCACCACAGTAGGCATCAGGGGCGGACTGGGATCATAATTCAGGCCGGGCATTAGATACCAAGTAGGCCAGGCCGATATGGGCCGACGCGTGTGCCGGCGTCCTAAGGGCGCCGCCGAAAAATTTGGGGCGTTTGAAGCTCAATTTGGGCCGTTTGAAGCCAGATTTGGGTCGTTTAAAGCCAGATTTGGGCTGTTTGAAGCCCGATTTGGGCCGTTTGAAGCCCAATTTGGGCCAAGTCCAATTTTACAATGAGATGCACCCACTTTAAACCTGAATAAAGTAATAAAACCACTAGTAAACCAGTAGGCGGCGCCTGGCCTGCTGTTCAGTGAGTGGCCTGGCCTGGCCTGCAAAAAATAAAAAATAATTTTTTTTTTTTTTTTTTTTGGCAGGCCAGGCCAGGCCAGGCCACCGGGCATTTGCCCGACGTGCCCGATTATGCAGTCCACCACTGGTAGGCATGAAGAGTTTTTAAAGCTTCACAAGCCAAAAGGTTGAGAACCACTGGTCTAGTTAGTAGACGACAGTGTTGGGAACGTTACTTTAAAAAAGTAATTAGTTACAGTTACTCATTACTTGTTCCAAAAAATAACTGAGTTAGTAACTCAATTACTCTATAATAAAAGTAACTAGTTACCAGGGAAAGTAACTACGGTATTTGCGTTATCTCCACCTTGAAAATGCCAAATTTTCATCGGATTGCTCCGGACTCGCCATTTCTGCTGCTACCTCGAATCTGTTTGGTGTGTCTGTGTGTGTGTGTGTCGCGCGTGTCCTGACTCCTGGCTCGTGTGTAACACTGGCTCCGATTGGCTACCATGAAACACATGACTGCCTTAGCCAATAATCGCTTATCTCGTTGTTAACACGTTCAGTGCCAGCGACGCCATATGGCGTCATTAGAAATTTACCGTACAGTGCCAGCGACGCCAAATGGCGTCATAACTCCAAATTGTTTTTTTGACGGGGGGGGGTGTCGATCTAAGCTTCTTACGTCGCCTCTAACAATATTGTAGCTATTGGAGGTCGATAACCTATTTTACAAACCCATTAGGTGGCGACAGCACTCTCCTGATCAGAGAAAAAGGAGCCAAACACACAGAAATAGTCACTGGGGAAAATGAGGAAATCGCATCGCATCCGTCCGTATGCATCGACGTGCCTCCATAAACGAGCACAACGCCAGCTGTGCCCCCAGCAGCAGCATCCGCTGTCACAACTGAGCACCTCCATGTACGCTGCAACAGCACATTCACATAATCAGCCTTATTCCGAACTGGAAGCATGCCAGCCCGTGACAAACACACGCGGAACCAAAAAGCTGAATGTCGCGCACCATTCACTGTGTGTGCGCAGCAAACTCAGCAGAGACTGAGAGCCACCAGACACATAAGACACACCCAGGAGGCGTGTGCAGTTGAGGGGGGGGGGGGGGGGAGCACGCAGAGCAGCAGAGCAGCATACACTTCACCCAGACAGACCCAGACATCAGAAAATTAGCTTCAGAGTCAGTGATGTGCTTGAAATGTTTAATTTCACAAAAGGCTCATTATCTCAGCTCAAGGGATGTTTTTGCTTCAATCAAGCTATCTTCTCCGGCTCATAACTAAAGAACGGAAAATGGGATCAATAAACTTTTTTTTGCAGGTGATAGAAGAGAGTCTCATCGTTATTTGTGCGTGTTCAGTGTTTACATAGTAATTATTAAAAAAATTATATGACTGTTTTAAAATGCATTGCGGCCTATGTGGCACAGCAAGCAACCTTTTGCCGAAGGGCCGTGGCACTCAAAGTGTTAATGTCCTGGCTCGTGTGTGAAAACACTGGCTCCGATTGGCTACCATGAAACACATGACTCTGCCTTAGCCAATCATAATCGTTTATCTCGTTATGTTAACCCACCCGGTCTCCTCACTTGACAACACTAGTGTAGGCTACGGGTAGTTTACTCAATCATTTCATAGTAACGCACCGCATTTAGCGTTCAGTAACGATAGCGGCGTTGTAACGACGGAAACAGTAATTAGTTAGATTACCCCGTTACTGAAAAAATAACGGCGTTACCTAACGCCGTTCTTTTAAACTGCGTTATTCCAAACACTGGTAGACGAATATGACAAGATTAAAATTAGCGATGCAACGATTCAAAAAATTTAAATTGTGGCAATTGTTATTATTCCATGTAATTTGTGTTACTTCTTAGTGTCTTAGATACAACAGGGTGAGATAAAGGATACATCCCGCCAATGTTCAAGTAGCCTCTAATAGAGTGAGTGTGTGTGTGTGTGTGTGTGTGTGTGTGTGTGTGTGTGTGTGTGCGTGTGCGCGTGTGTGTGTGTGTGTGTGAGAGAGTGAGTGAGAGTCTCGCCCTCCAATGATGATCACAGGTACCCAATATGTTGCATGCATTTCTGATCACCAATACCATTATTATTATTTTTTTAGGGCTTTATAGCATGAATAAGAGATGAATAGAGGGGGCAGCTATTATTGTTTTTGTAAAAATGGCATCACTCAATGCATGCAATAATACAGTCCACAGCAACTAAGAAGGGCTACCCCAAAACGGCTGGCAGAGAGATGACTCCTACTAACAGTACCCACAGGTAAGTTGGCCGCCCGCACAGTAAAAAACCTCCGACTTTCCTTCCTCTCCTTTTACGCACGACATACAGGGGCAGGGAGGGAATAACGCACGCAACATTTAACATGAATGAAATTACGGTTAAAATGTAACTCGCCCCTCGCCCCCTTCACACTATCTTTGGATGAGCACAAATTCAATCATACAATTATGATATATAGCCTACTGTGATTGGTACAGGAGGGGGGGGGGGTGGCTGTTTTGGGCATGCAACCCCCCCCCCCTTCCTGCCCCCTGTAGGCTGGGACAGAGCCATCTAGATAGAAGAGTCCTGACATCTCCATTCACTCCAATGGATCAGTTTTTTACTCTCAAGAGTTCCAGGAAGTAAGGTCCTGGATTAAGCAGCACTGTCGAGTTGCAGCAAAATAGACAGTTTGTGTTGTACTCTGAAAGGGTTTTTCCCCCCTTGAATCAAATTGTACATTATCAGCTTTATTTTAGCATGCAAAAGTAGCGCGAGACCCATTCCTGGCTGTTCATTGGCTAATGAGTCTCGCATTTTGGTCCTCCGCTGACGCCACTCTCTCTCTAGAGGACACTAGGCTGGGCTATTTAGGCATCCGGTCTTGTTTGAACATGATGTGTGTGTGTGTGTGTGTGTGTGTGTGTGTGTGTGTGTGTGTGTGTGTGTGTGTGTGCGTGCGCGCGTGTGTGTGTGTGTGTGTGCGTGTGTGTGTGTGTGTGTGTGTGTGTGTGTGTGCTTCCTTGTTTACAACATTCTTTAGCGATATTGGCTGAGGTTCAGGAGCAGAATGCACCTCAGACACTCCCTAACTGGCATTTCCCTTCAAGTGTCTGCCTGCCCAGCTTACCTGTTCTACCTGTGTCAGGTTTTAGGTTCCCCAGTGTGTGTGTGTGTGTGTGTGTGTGTGTGTGTGTGTGTGTGTGTGTGTGTGTGTGTGTGTGTGTATGTGTGTCTCCATGGGTTAGTCTTCACTAGGTCGTTTTCCAGAAAACGGGCAGAATATCTATGTCTCTCTCGGTCAGTGTGTGTGTGTGTGTGTGTGTGTGTGTGTGTGTGTGTGTGTGTGTGTGTGTGTGTGTGTGTGTGTGTGTGTGTGTGTGTGTGTGTGTGTGTGTGTGTGTGTGTGTGTGTGTGTGTGTGTGTGTCTGTGTGTGTGTGTGTGTGTGTGTGTCTGTGTCTGTGTCTGTGTCTGTCTCTCTCAGCCTCTGTCTGATAGCATCATCTCTACCGACTGATCTGATTCCACAGTCTGGTTAGCTCAGCTTAGAACCTGACTAATAACTTTGGGCTGTGGATTCTCACCTGAAACAACTGTTGAATGTATTTGTTGGGTATAAGTAATGATTCAGTACTCATGAACTACTCTGTATGATGTTTCACTTTAAATGATGCACCACTTTACATTAGGGTACAGAAAAAGAGTAACTAATGGACAGTGTGGGGGGTTTACTGAAAAAAGTTATACATTACACATTACTCTAAAAAAAGTAATGGCTTACTTTACTTAATTACTCCTTGGAGAAAGTAATTATTTACACTACTCGTTACATTACTTTTGTGTTACTCTGCAACATCACCTGAGATGCATAATGTCACCTAATTGTCAGTTAACAATTACAACATGAAACCTTACATATGCCCATATAAGCACAAATCCCTGTCCTAATAAGGACATACACAAGCTCTGACTCCTCCCCGTCCCTCCAGCCCATCCAATCTAGTTGTGTTGCATAGTTGAGTGTCTGAAAAAGCACCAGTCTGCACATTTGGTGTTTTTTTTCCAATAATCCTGCAGATTCAAGCCTGATCCAGATAATTGAATAACTTATGTAATGCAAGTAATGCCATACATATTCAGTGTTTCCCCTACCATTCTACAGGGGTGGCGGGCCCGCCAGGCCAACAGCGCCCCCACCCAGGCCAGAAAAAAAATTGCCCAAACTTTTTTTGGGGGTGGAGGGGGGGTTCCTGCTCTCCCCAAAATTTCAATAAACCTTTATGGCATATTATTACAATACCACAATACTGGTGTTGACAGTAATAGAAGATGCCAAATCATTCAAAACAATAAGCATTTTGCTTTTAGGAGCATCGTGCCAGCGTGCAGTGCTGTTCCAAAATGTGTCAACGTGTGTCGTTGCCTGGGAAACGCAAATCCCATAATACAACTGTTCGCATTGCATCCCATAACAGTATGATGATACTTGGGATGCCATTGCCAACATAGATGCGAACAGGTTAGCTAAAAGTTGAGCGTCGCCAGCGAGGGCCCCCACCGTTGCGGTTGGGGTACGTTTCGAAATCCCTCCAGGCCTGAAAATGTTTCTAGGGGAAACACTGCATATTTGAATAGTAACTGTAATGTGATTACTGGAATTAGGAACAGTAATGCCTTACACTACTCATTACAGACAAATTTAATGTAATTACAGTAGTTACTTTGTAATGCATTACGCCCAACACTGCTAATGGACAGGTAATAATTAAGTAATGATTAACTACTAGTTAATCATTACTTAATTATTACTATACTCACAAACTGACCATTAACTAATCATTAGCTAATGATGAACTACAGTACTATACTCAGAACTGACTTTAACTAATCACTAACTAATCATACTAATTACAGTGTTTCCCACAGGATTTTGAGTTGTTGTGGTGGAGGGACCACAGACCCCCTAGGCGGGTGCGGGGGCGTGCCCCCCCTCAAGATTTTTTTTTTTACATTTTAAAGTAAAATGCATGAATTTGGTGTACTTTGAGAAAGCACTTAACACATTCACTGCCAAGGTTTTTTTTTTTACTGTAGGTAGCTTCTGCCAAGGTTTTTTGAGTTAGTTTGTAGAGTTAGTAGTTATGTAGACATTAGCAGTTGAATACAGCATGGTTTCAGCGTCTGAAAATTTAAGCTGAGATAAATGGCTTTTTGTGAAATTCGATAGAACAGTCACTTTAACCATTTATTTTTCGCATCAGTAAGACGTCAGACATCTAAACAATAGTTTTGAACAGTAATTTCCTCCATAACAGCAGGAAACCCCCCTCTCCTTCAAACTCCTCCCTCCGTGGGCGTTCTCCTCCTCCCTCCTTGCCTCTGCAGCGGGCGTGTCACAAGCGAGTTTCTGCTGCCTGTCTGCTGCCTGGCTGCTTCTCGTCGGGCGAGTCTGGATGGGCTCGCTCGTTTCTTGGGGTTTCGGTTGAGAACTTTGATGAAGCTTTTGCGATTCTGGGTTGTGCGCCACCGTTGTGCGCCAGCACGAAAGCGTTTTCGCCAACCCATTCTACAGTATGAGAATGGTTTCCTCGCGCTTTCCCCTGCAGTTTTGGCTCGGCTTTTTCTACTCTGGAGAGCACTGTCGCCACTTAGTTGGTCGGTGGAATGGGTTGTACACGTTCAGTGGCTCCCATATTTATATAGGAGATGTAAAAGGGTTAGATCCACGTCCCACCGTCCAAATTTTTTTTTTTTTTTTTTGGACGAGATATCTCGTCCACGGCAGTCAACCGTTGGTTTCTGCTTGACGAGATATCTCGTCCACGGCAGTGAACGTGTTAAGAGCTAAATTAAAAGGCTAGATCTATGAAGAACATGTCATCCTTACTGTGCTGTGGGTTTACAATGACAAACAAAATTTCTCCCTATAGGTATATTCTGAATACAGGTCACGTCACTCAGTAGAATACTGCTTGTTTAAATACAATGGCCCATCTATACCAAAATCACTTCCAGGGGAGAACTCAAAATACAAAGTAACATTTTGTAGGCATAAACAGAACTTGTTTGGTTCTCCTAGTACATTCTTCTGTTATCTCACATCACTAAACCATCTAAATCCTGGAATTTATCAGAAATTGAATTTTGATTAGATGAATAACTTCTCTCTTTGACTACACATCGTGTGTGTCATTTATTAGCACAAAATAAGACATCAGGGGCTCTATCTTCCCAAAAGCGCTAATTTAGCGTTTGCACTCGTTTAACGCCGTGCACAATGCAAATTGGGGGCGGACACAAGCGCATGCCTGTGTAACTGTACTGGGCACTGGCTGCCCCATGCCAAAGCAGGCGTTTCAGCGCTAAAATGTGGGATAGATGGCGTTACCCTGTCGTCAGCAGCATGCAATTACTTTGCGCTAAGAGCTTTGAAAAGGACCTCTGCATGGAGATTACGGCTGCGCTCCCAGAGCAGCAAGGTATTTGCGCAATGGAAAGTGGAATTCCTTTTGGATATGTCTTTAAGCACAGCCTTGCCACGCCAAGACATCAAATTATGCTGCTAAAATTGGGAATTAGCAGATAATTCAGTGAGGCAATCAACTATAACTCACTGAGAAACTTTATCACATCGCAAAGAGGGAAATTAATTGAGAAAACTTGTTGGACAATGGACATAGGCTATTTACCTTCATAACACGAAGGGTCGTTGGCATCACAGACGATCTGTCAATAAGCTCCCTCTGTCCTCGCACGAGTGAGTACACTATTACGCATGGAGAGAATTACAGCATATTGAATTGGTTTTGATTGACATCTGATTGGTTTTGATTGACGTAATACCTAGCATTGCCTGGCCACGCTTGTGAATAATTCTGGTAGTTAAGACCGCCCAAATCCCGTTTGCGCACGCATTTTGGGGCACAGGTGATTTTGCCACAGCTCTAATTTGCGTCTGCGACACGTGCCATGAACATTTCCGCATCCCGGCCGAGAATTGCATCCCCAACATATTTCTGGGCTGTTTTAACTTCAAAATCAGGGAGGTCACGTCTACCAGACAATGATATCACTTTTAAACAGTTACATTTCTGTATCAATCATTGCAAGTATGCTCCCGTGAGGTGGGGATGCTTTTTTTTGCTGCTCGGTGGGGGAGCAAAACTTTGCAGAACACCTGGCGGACGGCGCAAGGCGGAATGCTATCTCCCATGCCTTAAGGCACGCGCAAACACGTGCGCAAGCGCTATTAGGGGATAGCGCCTCTCGGAAGATAGAGCCCCAGATCTCTCAAATCACAAGACCGAAAACTAGGCCAGAACATGACCTCTGTGTCCCCCTGATACCCTAAGTCTCCATGAGCCTGTGGCTCAGTCAGCCCAAACCTGTGTTCACTAGTACTGTACGTCACTACAGGAACAACTTTTCAATAGGTCTCAATGACCTGACATTAACACAAGCTGAACATTAACCATTTTCTTTGATGCTCATCAACATTGAATTAAAGTAGTAACTCACTGCTCCAGGCTCTTTTAGTCAGCTGCAGAAACAAGTTTTTATGCATTTGTAGTAAGATTTGTAAGTGCACTCACACGGTGTATATGACTCCAACATATTTACATTACATCAGGTAAAAAAAAATTTTTTTTTTTTTTTTTTTTTTTTTTTTTTTGTGAGTGAAATGTTGCATTGTCTCCCCTGATTCTAAGTCTACGGCTTTATTAATTAATATAAAAAGCTTCTGCTGTGGATTTTTAGCTCAAACAAGCATTGCACCACTGAAGTAAAGAACATGTTACATGACATTGACATTTTCGAAAATAAAAAACAGTTTTGACAATCATGAGTGGTTCATTAAATATTTAGTAGGCTCAGGTCTGAGTGCCAAAGGGGTGCCAAAGTCACCCCCTCTCCCTCTTCATGGGATTTCATCCGCTATTCATTTTTCCATAAACCTTGCTTAAAATGCTTATAAAAATTGTTTTACTTGCTCAAACCAAGCGATTTGACTATACTTAGAATCAGGGGAGACAATGCAACATTTCACTCAAAAAAAAAAAAAAAAATTCGAATTTCGAATTTCAATAATAAAAGTCGACCTTGATAATAACAACGATTATTCGAAAATTCGAAATTCGATGCCCATCCCTACTTTAAACTAAATGAAATTAAATAAAAACAAAACATAAACCCAACACTATTCACCTTATTCACCACGCCCACTTTTTCTCTCTTCCACGTTCGACGCAACGTATTTGTTCTTCCGGTTCAGCGCTAGTTGGCGGCCATTTTCAAAATAAAACGTCAGTATAAATGAAGTTTGGCAACATTCAGAATTAAGCTACACTGCAGCCAACTTCAGTTACATGTTCATAACATTACTGCTGCGAGGAGCCGATGGCTGTACCCGGTCGGCATTTAACGTTAGTTACAAAAGCACGTCGACAGTGTTTTCTCACTGCCAGTACCCTAACTACAGTAGGGTTTGACAGATAGCTAGTCCGACCAGTGTCAGCACAGCCAGCGTTCCGTCGGTCCTTGCTGCTCGTTAAAGATTTCCAATAGGCGTTGTGTGTGATTTTGTACTGTCTCTTTTTACCTAGCAAGATAGCTATGTCTTTTTCCACAAGTCTGCAGTAAGTGTCAACAGATGCACTCCTATGTTTAGGAGGAATGTATGTAGATTTACCTCTGAAAGGTGTAATTAGTAATTAGTAGTTCAGACAGTGACTTCAACAAATACAGCACAGACCTAGAAAACAGATTCCTCACCAGAGGTTACAAAAAGGAGTAGGTGAAACAAGCTTCAGACCGGTTTGCTCAGCGCACACAAGCTGAATGCCTACATCACACCAAACCCATCACCAGAGAAAACAGGATTACATGTGTGTTTCAGTACTCACCTCTGGCTAAAAACATGTCTGCTGTAATTAATAAACACTGGCACATTATTTCCACAGACCCAGCTCTGAAGGGACATTTGGACCACCCACCTCGGATCGTCTACAAACGACCCCCCAATCTCAGGAACATGTTGGTAAGGGCTGACTGCCCACCCAACCCTCCTCCCACTCTACTCACATTCCTGCCGCCTGTTGAACCAGGGAATTACAAGTGTGGTAACTGCCAACAATGCAACTTCACTCGAAAAACCAACAAATTCTATCACCCACACACAGGCAAAACCTTTAATATTAACACGTCAATTGCCAACGACGAGTGTAGTCGTCAAACACAATCCAGCTGTTCACTGCCAGCGACGACTCGTCAAAAAAATGATTTTTTTTTTTTGACCGTGGGATGTGCATCTAACCCTTTTACATCTCTTATATAATTATTGGAGCCACCGAACGTTTACAACCCATTCCACCGACCCACTAAGTGGCAACAGTGCTCTCCTGACTAGAGGAACGCAAGCATTTTTTTAACTTGTCACGCCATTCTCACCCCAGCCATTCTCATGAAAATGGATGGGGGAAAACGCTCTCGTTTTCGCGCTGATTGCTGGCGATGCGGGATTGCAAATTTACATAATACATTACAGGTGGAACACACTTTGAAACACGCAGCATAAATATGACCAGAATCGCAAAAGCTTCTCTCAACCAAAACTCCAAGAAGCGAGCGAGTCCATGCCGACTTCCTCAAACAGCGGCCGTGCAGACAGGCACAGGACAGCAGCAAAAGCACTGAGACTGTGACGGCCGCTGCAGCCAAGAAGAACGCCCACGGAGGGAGGAGTTGAAGCAACTCTCCCTCTCGCTCTCTCCCTCTCTCTCTCTCTCTCTCTCGCTCTCTCTCTCTCCCTCCCTCCCTCTCTCTCTCTCTCTCTCTCTCTCCCTCTCCCCCTCTCACTAGGATTAAACCTAGTGCGTCTCCCTCCCGAGAGGGAGGGAGAGAGAGAGAGAGGGAGGGAGAGCGAGAGGGAGGGAGAGAGAGAGAGAGAGAGAGAGAGGGAGGGAGAGCGAGGGGAAGGGAGAGAGAGAGAGAGAGAGAGAGAGCGAGAGGGGGAGGGAGAGAGAGAGAGAGAGAGAGCCAAAAATGAATGGTTAAAGTGACAGTTCTATCGAATTTCACAAAAAGCCGTTTATATCTGAATATTTTTTCTGACGCTAAAACCATGCTGTATTCAACTGCTAATGCTTACATAACTACTAACTCTACAAACTAACTCTTTTAGACAGAGAAAGTACACATTCTATTAGTACTTTTGAGATATTGTATGTTCACAAACTCCAAGCAGAAAATAATCCTCGGCTCTTGTAAAATGAGCCACAATCCTCAAAAAACGGCTTGGCAGAAGCTACCTACAGCAAGAAAAAAACGGCTGGCAGTCAATGTGTTAAGGGCATAATTTCATGCAAAACCAGTAATGTGATCTACATGCTAAAATGCCCCTGCGGCCTGATGTATATAGGTAAAACCTCTAGGTCTCTGAAGAACAGAATCTCAGAGCATAGAAGCAATATCAGGAACCATGATCCCAAGAGCCCTGTTGCTAACCACTTCAATCATATGCACCATACTGTTGTCTCTCTCAGCTACACTGGGATAGAGCATGTGCAACTCCCACGGAGGGGGGGTGACATTAACAATCTTCTTCTAAGACGCAAGCTCTTCTGGATTTACACTCTGGACACTCTGGCGCCCAGGGGCCTCAATGAGGAGATGGACATTCGTCCTTTCCTATAACTGAACTTTTTTGTGTGTTGCATTTGAATGGTCTCTCTCGTTCTCTCTTTTTAACTTTAAGTACTTTAAGTAATCGTGGTCCTGCTTTTGCCATTGTTACACCGAGTTCAAGACATATAGAGGCGCCTCTCTAGCATACCCACACCTTATGACGGCCCGCCAGCCTGACGGTGGTGTTGGGCCACACTATTGAGCTTTCCTCCTATTACTGTATGTACATATAGTCACACATATATATATCTCCTTCACATAATGCAGATTTCCCATTCAGGCATTAATACCACTTTGGAACGCATTCAAATTAGCAGTACAATGCATATGTGAGTGGTCCTGCTTTATCTGCTATTTATAATATATATTATCTGTACTTTTCCATTTCTATTTTTGTATACTGTCATTCTGGGCAGCTCTAGTGGATGCCCAGGCCCATTTTGTGGGAGATGCGTTTTCTCTGTGGTATTTATAGAAATTACCACCAGCCCCACTAATAACGTTACTGTCTTGTGTTGATAATTAATCTAACAGTCGGAAATATGCCTAACGTTAGCCTACTGTCTGTTATGCTTAGGGTACATTGTTCGACTGTTCAGTTTGGTCAACTCCAGGCATTACATGGTAGCGTACATACAGGGGGAGCAGGCTATTTCCTGGCTTGTGCTAACGTGAGTATCCACTTCCCCGCAGCCAGCAGGCTCTGACTGCAGTTAGCTGCAGTGGGACTGCACATAGTAATGTTAGCTTGATGCTAATCGCGGCTAACTAATATTAATTTACATTTATAGAAATTACCACCAGCCCCACTAATAACGTTACCGTCTTGTGTGGATAATGAATTTAACAGTTGTAAATATGCCTAATGTTACTGTTATGCTTATGAAACATTGTTTGATTGTTCAGTTTGGTCAACTCCAGGCATTACACGGTACCGTACATACAGGGGGAGCAGGCTATTTCATGGCTTGTGCTAACGCGAGTATCCACTTCCCCGCAGCCAACGCAAGCCAAAACACGGCCAAACATGCCACAATAACGTCCCCTAATTCATCCAGAATCCTTCCTGGGCATCTCGAGGCTGATCTGACCGATAAATTGTCCAGGTTGCCGTTTTCAAGTGACTTTTATGAGTTAACGTTACAAAGCAACCAACAGCTCTGCTGTTGCCAGGAAACTGCTTGTGCGCGTGCGAGTATGGTGCCCGCGCGTCAACTCGTTCACATGCTGCCTGCAGTTACTCTAACGGCCACCGGCATCAGTAAGAGTGAGTATTGACGGAATGGGCCTTTAATGCATCTGACCATAACGAAACCTTCAGAATGCAGAGATAAGGTCACTTTAATGCATCTGACCATAACGACACCTTCAGAATGCAGAGATAAGGTTACTTTAATGCATCTGACCATAACGACACCTTCAGAATGCAGAGATAAGGTAACTTTAATGCATCTGACTCTAACGGAACCTTCAGAATGCAGAGATGAGGTCGCTTTAATGCATCTGACTCTAACGAAACATTCAGAATGCAGAGATAAGGTCACTTTAATGCAGGGCCGCTGGAAGTCACTTTAACTCATTCAGGGCCAATGACGTCTTTGACGTGTTATCAGGAATAGCCCAGAGGGCCAATGACGTGTTTGACGTGTTTTTGTTTTTATTACTGCAGGGCGTAGTTCAAACACTTCCTCAGCCTGTGACATAGTATCAGGTCCCTAGCATCTAAGACAACACGTGAACAAACACATACCGCAGCTGTTGTTTTGAAATTGAGCAAGAGGAAAAGCAGAAAACTGATAAACGCTTCCTTGTGCACTATGTGCAGACAGGAGAAACGCCATTGAAACGCCCCTCGCGCGCTGCAGGAGCTGGTCGCTTTCCTGTGTGCCAGCCGGAGAAAACGGGAGAAAGTACTGTAATCCAGAGATGCGTTTGATCATCGGAGGAATGAGGAAATGATCGATCAGAGGGGCGGTGAGGACGTGTTGAATAGCCGAGGGGAAAACGGGAACGATCAGGCAGGGAGGATACTAGGACAGGGAGACATGGACGACGACGGGTGGACCAGAACAAAACAAAATAAACACACAAGGCAGAAGCGGCAGTCACAGCAGCCCGCTGTCCGTTCTGAAGAGCTATTCAGTTGGTTCATGAAATCGCTGGGCTGCGTGCCCTCCAGTGTTGCTCCTGGCCAATCCCGGCGCCACAGGGCGTGGTTATTGCTTATCCTATGTGGGGTTAGAAATCACGCAACGAAGGGGGATCGTGTGTGTGTGTGTGTGTGTGTGTGTGTGTGTGTGTGTGTGTCTGTCTGTCGGTGTGTCTGTCTGTCTGTCTGTCTGTCTGTCTGTGTGTCTGTCTGTCTGCACACTCACTCACACTGCTGTATTGTTGAATGTAAAAAAAAAGCACTTCATGTGTATATATATATATATATATATTTTTTTTTTTTCATTTGTGTCATAACGAATAGTATTTACATGTCTGATGTCAATACAGTTCAAAATAAAAGAATTGAGAGCGAGTTCTGCTTGAGAATGTGTATTTTACAGAAATTGCATTTTCTCCTGTTTGTCATCTCAGAGAGACCTATTGGGTGAAAACAGGGTGTATATAAATGGATATAAGTAGAGTACAGAACATGCTAAAAGCTCACTTTTTTTTTCCTGGTGAACCCAGAGACGTACATCTTCATTTTGAGGTATTGCAAATCACTCTGGTGCTAATAGATAATTTACTGTGGGTCTTGAAAGATGACCAACAATTATGAAAATCTTTGGCCTGTGCTAAATATTGGCAGTCCTAAACTGGCCATGAATGAGTTAAGCAGGGGGTGCTGGGAGGAAGGGACTCTCGAAAAGATTTTTTTTTTTTTTTTTTAATTTTGCCATATTTAGAGGAATATCTCATTTTAAATTAACATTAGGATACTGTTGTGATGTAATTATTGAGTATTTTCTCCTTTTCTCACTCATTCAGAGCAAAGAGGGAGATATATAGCATGATGATAATGCTCTATATCTCCCTATTTGCTCTGAATACACCAGAGCCGTTTTCCCACATGCGTACCGGAAAATTACCTGTAAGTCAATATCGGACATTTCCCTTCACACCTCTCCTCTCGCATATGAGAATCTAGCAGCTAAATTGCCTGTATGTTGGGGGGCGGGGCGGCACTGCAGAGCGGGTGGGGAGTGACGTGTCGGCAAAACTCCGAATGGTGAAATAAGTTTGCTTGTTTATCCGTTCACCTGCGTCGCGTTGAAGCACTTTTTACAGATTGGCTTCGTTTGATGTGTCCGGGCTTGCCTTCGCTGTCGGCAACGTAAGCAAAATACTTCAACATTTCGCTTCGTGCATTTGCTTCGTCTGTGTCCCTGTCGGGCTGTGCCTGTGACTGAAGGAGGAGGAGGACTGTGGCCACAGAGAGCGAGCAGGCAGCAGAGGAGAGAGGGGAAAATCAGCACGCCCACACATTATTATCACAAGATCATTTCGCCAGTTTGCTTTAATGTGCGCGAATGATTAGATTATGCCCGCTGGAACATTAAGCAACGTGTGTACACCTCACCCATGAGAGTGTCGCGGGAAATGACTGGACCCGTTCTACACTTGAGTCCGCTATCGCGCATACCGCTCTTCTGACTGGCTCGAAACTGGTGAAATCTCCGCGATGACGGGGTCGCGCTTATACCGGCACGACGACTTCCCCACATGCAGGCATTAGACCACGTTCAGGTCATTTAGCGGTACAAAGCGCATGTGGGAAAACAGCTCAGTTATCATGACACAGACTTAACATGATAGAAATATTATCAGTAAACTTAATGACTAGACTAATTATTCTGATCTGAATAGCATATATCAATAAACATTGACTCCTCTCTTTGCTGTATAGTGGGGGGTGCATTTTTGAGTAGGCTATTAAAATAGCATGTCAAGTTCACATTTCTTTATTGCCAGATTAAACAATTCGTATTGGTTGTTGGTTGGTTCAACACAACATGTGCGTGCATGTGCGCTTCTTCTCTGGCCTACAAGCATGTAACTTCCTTGATTGTTATTGTTGATAATTCTATTTCAATAGGCTACATTTTCATTTCCCGAAACATTCTTAAACAAGAAAGGAACATAGTGCACTGCAAAATATTTTTAATTACATTTGTAAAAAAAAAAAGAAATGAAAAAATCTAGGGGGTGCTGCAGCACCCCTACTTCCCGCAGCCCTGCTTTAATGCATCTGACCATAACGAAACATTCAGAATGCAGAGATAAGGTCACTGTAATGCATCTGACCATAACGACACCTTCAGAATGCAGAGATGAGGTCACTTTAATGCATCTGACCATAACGACAACTTCAGAATACAGAGATGAGGTCACTTTAATGCATCTGACCATAACGAAACATTCAGAATGCAGAGATAAGGTCACTGTAATGCATCTGACCATAACGACAACTTCAGAATACAGAGATGAGGTCACTTTAATGCATCTGACCATAACGAAACCTTCAGAATGCAGAGATGAGGTCACTTTAATGCATCTGACCATAACGACAACTTCAGAATGCAGAGATGAGGTCACTTTAATGCATCTGACCATAACGACAACTTCAGAATACAGAGATGAGGTCACTTTAATGCATCTGACCATAACGAAACCTTCAGAATGCAGAGATGAGGTCACTTTAATGCATCTGACCATAACGAAACCTTCAGAATGCAGAGATGAGGTCACTTTAATGCATCTATCCATAACGAAACCTTCAGAATGCAGAGATGAGGTCACTTTAATGCATCTGACCATAACGAAACCTTCAGAATGCAGAGATGAGGTCACTTTAATGCATCTATCCATAACGAAACCTTCAGAATGCAGAGATGAGGTCACTTTAATGCATCTGACCATAACAAAACCTTCAGAATGCAGAGATGAGGTCACTTTAATGCATCTGACCATAACAAAACCTTCAGAATGCAGAGATGAGGTCACTTTAATGCATCTGACCCTAACAAAACCTTCAGAATGCAGAGATGAGGTCACTTTAATGCATCTGACCCTAACAAAACCTTCAGAATGAAGAGATGAGGTCACTTTAATGCATCTGACCCTAACGACACCTTCATAATGCAGAGATGAGGTCACTTTAATGCATCTGACCATAACGAAACCTTCAGAATGCAGAGATGAGGTCACTTTAATGCATCTGACCCTAACGACACCTTCAGAATGCAGAGATAAGGTCACTTTAATGCATCTGACCATAACGAAACCTTCAGAATGCAGAGATAAGGTCACTTTAATGCATCTGACCATAATGGAACCTTCAGAATGCAAAGATGAGATCACTTTAATGCATCTGACCATAACGAAACCTTCAGAATGCAGAGATGAGGTCACTTTAATGCATCTGACCCTAACAAAACCTTCAGAATGCAGAGATGAGGTCACTTTAATGCATCTGACCATAACGACACCTTCAGAATGCAGAGATGAGGTCACTTTAATGCATCTGACCATAATGGAACCTTCAGAATGCAAAGATGAGATCACTTTAATGCATCTGACCATAACGGAACCTTCAGAATGCAGAGATGAGGTCACTTTAATGCATCTGACCCTAACGACACCTTCAGAATGCAGAGATGAGGTCACTTTAATGCATCTGACCCTAACGACACCTTCAGAATGCAGAGATGAGGTCACTTTAATGCATCTGACCCTAACGAAACCTTCAGAATGCAGAGATGAGGTCACTTTAATGCATCTGACCCTAACGAAACCTTCAGAATGCAGAAATGAGGTCACTTTAATGCATCTGACCCTAACAAAACCTTCAGAATGCAGAGATGAGGTCACTTTAATGCATCTGACCCTAACGACACCTTCAGAATGCAGAGATGAGGTCACTTGAATGCATCTGACCCTAACGACACCTTCAGAATGCAAAGATGAGATCACTTTAATGCATCCGACCATAACGAAACCTTCAGAATGCAGAGATGAGGTCACTTTAATGCATCTGACCCTAACGACACCTTCAGAATGCAGAGATGAGGTCACTTTAATGCATCTGACTCTAACGACACCTTCAGAATGCAGAGATGAGGTCACTTTAATGCATCCGACCATAACGGAACCTTCAGAATGCAAAGATGAGATCACTTTAATGCATCCGACCATAACGAAACCTTCAGAATGCAAAGATGAGGTCACTTTAATGCATCTGACCCTAACGACACCTTCAGAATGCAGAGATGAGGTCACTTTAATGCATCTGACCCTAACGACACCTTCAGAATGCAGAGATTAGGTCACTTTAATGCATCTGACCCTAACAAAACCTTCAGAATGCAGAGATAAGGTCACTTTAATGCATCTGACCCTAACAAAACCTTCAGAATGCAGAGATGAGGTCACTTTAATGCATCTGACCCTAACAAAACCTTCAGAATGCAGAGATGAGGTCACTTTAATGCATCTGACCCTAACGACACCTTCAGAATGCAGAGATGAGGTCACTTTAATGCATCTGACCCTAACGACAACTTCAGAATGCAGAGATGAGGTCACTTTAATGCATCTGACCCTAACGAAACCTTCAGAATGCAGAGATGAGGTCACTTTAATGCATCTGACCATAACGAAACCTTCAGAATGCAGAGATGAGGTCACTTTAATGCATCTGACCATAACGACACCTTCAGAATGCAGAGATGAGGTCACTTTAATGCATCTGACCATAACAAAACCTTCAGAATGCAGAGATGAGGTCACTTTAATGCATCTGACCCTAACAAAACCTTCAGAATGCAGAGATGAGGTCACTTTAATGCATCTGACCCTAACAAAACCTTCAGAATGCAGAGATGAGGTCACTTTAATGCATCTGACCCTAACGACACCTTCAGAATGCAGAGATGAGGTCACTTTAATGCATCTGACCCTAACGACACCTTCAGAATGCAGAGATAAGGTCACTTTAATGCATCTGACCATAACGAAACCTTCAGAATGCAGAGATAAGGTCACTTTAATGCATCTATCCATAACGAAACCTTCAGAATGCAAAGATGAGATCACTTTAATGCATCTGACCATAACGAAACCTTCAGAATGCAGAGATGAGGTCACTTTAATGCATCTGACCATAACGACACCTTCAGAATGCAGAGATGAGGTCACTTTAATGCATCTGACCATAACAAAACCTTCAGAATGCAGAGATGAGGTCACTTTAATGCATCTGACCCTAACAAAACCTTCAGAATGCAGAGATGAGGTCACTTTAATGCATCTGACCCTAACAAAACCTTCAGAATGCAGAGATGAGGTCACTTTAATGCATCTGACCCTAACGACACCTTCAGAATGCAGAGATGAGGTCACTTTAATGCATCTGACCCTAACGACACCTTCAGAATGCAGAGATAAGGTCACTTTAATGCATCTGACCATAACGAAACCTTCAGAATGCAGAGATAAGGTCACTTTAATGCATCTGACCATAATGGAACCTTCAGAATGCAAAGATGAGATCACTTTAATGCATCTGACCATAACGGAACCTTCAGAATGCAAAGATGAGATCACTTTAATGCATCTGACCATAACGAAACCTTCAGAATGCAGAGATGAGGTCACTTTAATGCATCTGACCCTAACGAAACCTTCAGAATGCAGAGATGAGGTCACTTTAATGCATCTGACCCTAATGACACCTTCAGAATGCAGAGATGAGGTCACTTTAATGCATCTGACCTAACGACACCTTCAGAATGCAGAGATGAGGTCACTTTAATGCATCTGACCCTAACGACACCTTCAGAATGCAGAGATGAGGTCACTTTAATGCATCTGACCCTAACGAAACCTTCAGAATGCAGAGATGAGGTCACTTTAATGCATCTGACCATAACGGAACCTTCAGAATGCAAAGATGAGATCACTTTAATGCATCTGACTCTAACAAAACCTTCAGAATGCAGAGATGAGGTCACTTTAATGCATCTGACCCTAACGAAACCTTCAGAATGCAGAGATGAGGTCACTTTAATGCATCTGACCATAACGAAACCTTCAGAATGCAGAGATGAGGTCACTTTAATGCATCTGACCCTAACGAAACCTTCAGAATGCAGAGATGAGGTCACTTTAATGCATCTGACCCTAACAAAACCTTCAGAATGCAGAGATAAGGTCACTTTAATGCATCTGACCCTAACAAAACCTTCAGAATGCAGAGATGAGGTCACTTTAATGCATCTGACCCTAACGAAACCTTCAGAATGCAGAGATGAGGTCACTTTAATGCATCTGACCCTAACAAAACCTTCAGAATGCAGAGATGAGGTCACTTTAATGCATCTGACCCTAACGAAACCTTCAGAATGCAGAGATGAGGTCACTTTAATGCATCTGACCCTAACGAAACCTTCAGAATGCAGAGATGAGGTCACTTTAATGCATCCGACCATAACGGAACCTTCAGAATGCAAAGATGAGATCACTTTAATGCATCCGACCATAACGGAACCTTCAGAATGCAGAGATGAGGTCACTTTAATGCATCTGACCCTAACGACACCTTCAGAATGCAGAGATGAGGTCACTTTAATGCATCTGACCCTAACGACACCTTCAGAATGCAGAGATGAGGTCACTTTAATGCATCTGACCCTAACAAAACCTTCAGAATGCAGAGATAAGGTCACTTTAATGCATCTGACTCTAACGACACCTTCAGAATGCAGAGATAAGGTCACTTTAATGCATCCGACCATAACGGAACCTTCAGAATGCAAAGATGAGATCACTTTAATGCATCTGACCCTAACGACACCTTCAGAATGCAGAGATGAGGTCACTTTAATGCATCTGACCCTAACGACACCTTCAGAATGCAGAGATGAGGTCACTTTAATGCATCTGACCCTAACGACACCTTCAGAATGCAGAGATGAGGTCACTTTAATGCATCGGACCCTAACAAAACCTTCAGAATGCAGAGATAAGGTCACTTTAATGCATCTGACCCTAACGACAACTTCAGAATGCAGAGATGAGGTCACTTTAATGCATCTGACCATAACGAAACCTTCAGAATGCAGAGATGAGGTCACTTTAATGCATCTGACCCTAACGACACCTTCAGAATGCAGAGATTAGGTCACTTTAATGCATCTGACCCTAACGACACCTTCAGAATGCAGAGATAAGGTCACTTTAATGCATCTGACCCTAACGACACCTTCAGAATGCAGAGATAAGGTCACTCTAATGCATCTGACCCTAACGACACCTTCAGAATGCAGAGATGAGGTCACTTTAATGCATCTGAGCCTAACGAAACCTTCAGAATGCAGAGATGAGGTCACTTTAATGCATCTGACCCTAACAACCAGAGATGGGCACTTGAGACTTGGTGACTTGGACTCGAGTCGACTCGAGTCCCTGTTTTGATGACTTGTGACTTGACTTGACAAAAACATAAATGACTTGAGACTTATTTGGACTTGGAAGTTAAAGACTCGAGACTTGACTTGACTTGAGAGGTGATGACTTGGATGACTTGTTTGTGTTTGTCTGTTTAAATAATGAAATCATAATGTAACATTGTCCAAGTTTCTCTGTCTGTCCGGTATGCGTCAGTCAGTGCATGGCGAGTGCAAGCTGGAGTGGCATTAGGAGAGGAGACGGAGAGAGGAGCGTGACGGACAGCCAGTCACCCAATCACCACAATGCTATAAGGAGGATCATGACTGAGTCATCCAATGACAAATTGTCATCCAGTCATGCTCCTCCTTATAGCATTGTCGTGATTGGATGACTGGCCGTCAATCAATCATCTCACTGGATTGCACACAGCTGCGATATTCTTCAAACAGGCAGAAGGGACAGGGGCGGAATCTAACAACGTTTGATGTTGTAGTCTGGCTGTCAGTGTTTCACTGTTTAACAGTTATTGAGAGGAAATATTTATTAAATACTTTTGGCCAGCGCTGCCCCAGCGCAGGCCCGTAGACTAAAATACTTTTGGCCAGCGCTGCCCCAGCGCAGGCCCGTAGACTATCGGTCCGATCGTAGACTGCGAGCACTATCGGTTCGATCGTAGACTGCGAGCACGCCAAGATATCTTAAAATATTATGCACAAGCTTGCGCAACACGGTCTCCAAAGTTCCCAATCATCCTTACAACTTGTTCTAGTTGTGAGATGTATATATACCCCGCCTAAAAATGTGCTTTAGACTTAGGGTGTTAATTCATATAGTCAATTATTTTATTTTTTTTGGCCAACATTGAAATATTACAACTTGTGGTAAACATTTGGTAAAAATAAATATTACTATCTACCACTTATTTAGCTTCATTTGGTTGCTTCCTTGTCAACCACAATGCATCTTGGGACATTATGCAAATGTAGTGTGAGCCCTGGGTTGGAGGGGGGAGAGGAACATGTTGTCAGCTGAGTGTGTGTGTGTGTGTGTGTGTGTGTGTGTGTGTGTGTGTGTGTGTGTGTGTGTGTGTGTGTGTGTGTGTGCGTGCGCGTGCGTGCGTGCGTGCGTGCGTGTGTGTGTCAACAGGTTCAACAATGCTTTTCTGCACTGGCATATATATGCTAGGTTTCCACCTAGCCTTGTTTATATTAATATGTTTTGATTGAGAAGAGGTAAATACTCTAAGTTTAAGCTATTTGTTTTTGTTTGATTACATTGTAGTATGTCAGCCTGTCACTAATTCACTGTTTAAAACTGACGAGGCATTTTTTTTTTTTTACTGAGAAGCAGTTAACACGTTGAGTGCCATAGCCGAGATATCTCGTCTTACATAATCCAACGGTTAAGTGCCATAGACGAGCTATCTCGTCTTACATAAACATTTTTTTTTTTGACGGTGGGACATCAATCAACCACTTTTACGTCTTCTATATCACTATCGGAGGAAGAGAATGTGTATAATCTATTTTACCGACCACTAAGTGGCGACAGTTCTCTCCCAAGACAGAGAGAAGCCACAGCCAGCCACAGCCAGAGCAGCCAGCCAGCGCGCTGGAGAAAGCCACAGTGTAATTTTCAAGGAAGCAGCTCGGCGAAAACTCCCTCGATCCCACACACACACACACTCGAGCACCCCCGCGCATAAATAAGACCAGAATCGCAAAAGCTTACTCAAACCTCAAGAAAGTTTTACAGTCCAGACGGCCGCGGAGAATCCTTCCCCCGCAGCACAGACGGAGGGAGGAGCCCGGAGACACACACACAGAACGGACAGAGATCCCCTCCCCCCAGAGCCGCGGAGCAACGCGCGAACACACACACACACACACACACACACACACACACACACACACACACACACACACACCCACACACACACACACACACACACAATACAGTATACAGACTCGCCCAAAGGCACCCACAATCACAGGCAGGTGACTGTTCTGCTGAATTTCACAAAACTGCGATTATCTCAGCTTGCTGTCTCATACGCTAAAACCATGCTGTACTCAACGGCTAATATCTACATAACTACTAACTCTGCAAACTAACTCTTTTAGACAGAGAAAGCACACATTCTATTAGTTATTTTTAGATGATTGGTGTTCACGAAGTCTTAACAGAAAAGAATCCTCGGCTGTTGTAAAATGAGCCAGAATCCTCAAAAAAAAACCTGGCACAACTTACCTACAGGATTGAAAAAATGGCTGGCACTCAATGTGTTAAGAAATAAATAAGTGTTTATAAAGTTATTTGACTTTTGTTTGATTACATTTATTTCACTGAATATCAATGATTAGAACACAAATTAAATTCTTCATACTTTTTGAGCGGGTTAGATACTGTAAATTGGCCAATAATTTCACCACTATTAGACAGGTATTAATACCATGTCTTTTTTCTTTATAAAGAAAGTTAAGACTGCAGTATTTGGGCGTGGGGAAAAAAAGTGACTTGACTTGGGACTTGACTTGCCTTAACTAAGGACTCGACTTGACTTGACTTGACTTGACAACACCTGTGACTTGACTTGACTTGACTTGCCAAAAACAAAATGACTTGGGACTTGCTTGAGACTTGGACCAAATTACTTGGGACTTACTTGAGACTTGGACCGAAGTGACTTGGTCCCATGTCTGCTAACAACACCTTCAGAATGCAGAGATGAGGTCACTTTAATATATCTGACCATAACGACAACTTCAGAATGCAGAGATGAGGTCACTTTAATATATCTGACCATAACGACACCTTCAGAATGCAGAGATGAGATCACTTTAATGCATCTGACCCTAACGAAACCCTCAGAATGCAGAGATGAGGTCACTTTAATGCATCTGACCATAACGACACCTTCAGAATGCAGAGATGAGGTCACTTTAATGCATCTGACCATAACGACACCTTCAGAATGCAGAGATGAGGTCACTTTAATGCATCTGACCATAACGAAACCCTCAGAATGCAGAGATGAGGTCACTTTAATGCATCTGACCCTAACGAAACCCTCAGAATGCAGAGATGAGGTCACTTTAATGCATCTGACCATAACGAAACCCTCAGAATGCAGAGATGAGGTCACCTTAATGCATCTGACCATAACGAAACCCTCAGAATGCAGAGATGAGGTCACCTTAATGCATCTGACCATAACAAAACCCCCAGAATGCAGAGATGAGAGTTTTTGCACAGTGGCACGGCTGGCAGCAATCTCTCCTGATTACCTGGACCTCGCAGCACGGCTGGCAATCACTCCTCTCATCACCAGACACCTGTATAAAGACCCTGGCTCTTCACCTACTCTTCATCAGATTATTCCATCATCTACAGTGGTAGCTACGCTCGACCTTAGAATTGAATTCTCTCGTGTTTTTCGTGTTTTCCCTGTGGACTATTATTGACTCTCATTCTCCTGTGTTCAGGTCGTGCCCCAGCACCGAACCTCATCGCACAGCTGTGAGCTGAGTTTGGGATTTCTTTCTCTGCTGCTGCCTGTCCGCCCGCCGTTCACTCCAGTGGATTTATCTTTAAAATAAACATTCTTTATTGTGAGAACTGTTTCCGTGTCTTCTCCTGGGTCCAACCACCTTAACTTGTAACACCCCCTCTCTCTCTCTGCCCCCCCTTTCTCTTTATGCCCCCTCTAGCTCAGTCTCTCCCCCGTCTATCTCTGCCCCTCTCTCTCTGTCTCTCCCCCCTCTCTCTCTGCCCCCTCTCTCTGTCTCTCCCCCATCTCTCTGCCCTCTCTCTCTCTGCCCCTCTCTCTGGCTCTCCCCCTCTCTCTGCCCCCTCTCTCTATCTATCTGCCCTCTCTCTGCCCCTCTCTCTGTCTCTCCCCCATCTCTCTGCCCTCTCTCTCTCTGCCCCTCTCTCTGGCTCTCCCCCTCTCTCTGCCCCCTCTCTCTATCTATCTGCCCTCTCTCTCTCTGCCCCTCTCTCTGCCCCCTCTCTCTCTGCCCCCCTCTCTCTCTCTTTGCTCCTCTCTCTGGCTCTCCCCCTCTCTCTCTCTGCCCCTCTCCCTGCCCCATCTCTCTCTGGCTCTCCCCCTCTCTCTCTCTGCCCCTCTCTCTGTCCCCTCTCTCTGGCTCTCCCTCTCTCTCTCTCTCTGCCCCCTCTCTCTCTGCCCCTCTCTCTGTCACCCTCTCTCTCTCTCTGCCCCTCTCTCTGTCTCCCCAGCTATCAATTCAATTAAATACAAATGGCTTTATTGGCATGACGTAACACTGTACATATTGCCAAAGCAAGCGTTTAGACATGAAGAGCTAAACATTAATTAGTGTGCAGAAGGATCAGAGTGACGGTCCGTGCGCAGCGCGTCCGGTAAGGACGGCAGTCACGTTCCATAAGATGGCGGCCTAGTAACAATATAAGAACGTGTCCTAGCTGTATTTGGTAGCTAAAAGTCCCTCCTGTGATTATAATCCTTTCCTGTGTGCGTTTTTGAATTACAGTAAGTTTGCTTTCCTTGTGGTCACAGATGTTTAGTTCGAATCATTGAGAATATGTTAGTAGTAATAATAATCTGTATAGCCTACTGATTTGCTAGCAACGTAGCATGTAGCTAACATATGCAGATAATTTATGTTGGTTATTTTAGCTATACTTTTCTTTGTTTATCCAGCTGTTAGTGGGTTTATATCCTATTATTGTTTATAGTAATTAAGTATTTGCCTAAACCTGTGATGCTAATTGTAGTAGGATGCTTATAGCCTATAATGTAGCAGTACAGTCTAACTCTACGTTTTATTCACTGTTTATTGCGGTTTAGACCACACACATCTAGAACATTGAGAGGACAGAAGAAAATACCTGTGCCTGTGTATCTCCATATCTTTATATAAAAACCCTCAAAGAAATACCCGATTCCGTGTCCTGACTCGACACCCCATGTTGATGACATCATTCCTAACCAGTGATTAATAGCGCCAGTACAATTAATGGTCCTCCGAGCCGGATAGAGTCACCAATATGGCCGCCAGTAAGCAATGGTCCAGTCTTCCTGCATCGCCAACTGCACGTCCTACACGCAGAGTTGGCAAACCGAGATATTTGGATGATTATTTAGTGGAGTTCCCACCACTACGAAGAGGAGAGCAGATACACAGGCACGAAGAGGAGAGGGAACCGCCCATTGCTGCAGAGCAGAGGAAATCACCCAGTCCATCAGTGAGCACATCCTCCCTGCACCAGGAGTTGACCGCACATGAAGCCATAATGAGACAAGCTATGGAGACAGCGCGGCAACAGAGTGAGACGGCCAAGAAGCAAACAGAGCTCTTGGAGTTGTTCCTACAGCGCCATTCCCAACCACCTTCAGTTCGATCATCAAGGAGATCATCACGGCGTCAGTCACCAGTTCGCCTACATCAAGCAGAGAGAGTAGGTGAGCCGAATCCCCTAGCCGGTATATCTCACCGTTCCCGAACTGAGGATCACCCACCAGCAGCTGAAGAACTGGCTCATAGGCTAGAGGACTTGAGTATTCACCGCCAACTGTGGCCATTACCACCACCTCCTAGCCGAGAGACTCACCTCCCTCAACACGCGCTTGATCCAAGCCAGGGCTTCCGCTCTACCCAGCAAGAGAACCAACATTTCTCAGCTCCGTTCCCTTCAAGCCCGCAATTCATGCCTCCACCCACGTATCTGAGAGCACATCAGAATTATGTGCCCTACCCCTCCTATTCAGGGAACCCAATCATGTCAACTCCATATCCCCCCATGATGTACGCGCATGCAGCCCCCAATATAGAAGGACCCATGTTTCCAGACTTCACTAAAGAAGATAGAGCCCAGTACGTGGAGCTTCGCCTTTCGCTCAGCACCCTCCTACATCCCACCCAGTCTGAGCATTACAAGTACGCCATCCTGCTGAAGCACGTGAAAGTACCACAAGCCCATCGCCTGGTGCTAGCCCATGCAGAGTCTAGTATGCCCTACTCTGAAGCTCTGAAGGCACTGGATGAGCGTTACGGACGTCCATATCAGTTTGCTCTGAAGGAGATAGAGGACATGGAACGTTTACCCCCCATCAGAGATGATAAGGCCCTTGACGAGTTCGCCATCAGAGTGCAGTCACTAGTCGGGATGCTGAAGTCTCTTAAAGGAGAAGGCCGTGAAGAACTCCACTGCGGCTCCAACGTGAAGCGCCTTCTCAGCAGGCTCCCCAAGCAACAGCAAGAGAGGTTCCGTCGACAACAATACAGGAAGGATCCTGATCAGATGAAGCTGTCGCTCATCGACTTCTCCGACTGGCTGAAAGCAGAAGTCAGATGCCTGGATATTGAGCCTTCCCTTCCAGTTTACAGCGAGAAAGACAAGAAAGATATAAAGTACAAACCAAAGGTGAAGGTTACCACAGTGATGCTCGGGACAGACAGCTCCGAAAATTCCCAGTCAGACGTGACCTACAAAGCAGCTCCTCACATCCAGAACCGAGGTAAAGCTAAGATATATTGCCCTTACTGTGAATCAGAACACTATCTCAGCCAATGTGAGAGCTTCGCTAAGCTGACCAAAGCAAAAATGGTGGATTGGATTAAGACTAAGAGAAGGTGCTGGAGATGCGGCCGTCCTCACCTAGCCTCCGCCTGCGACCTAAAGAAGCTGTGTCGAATTTGCAAGTCTAAACATCTCTCCATTCTGCATGAGGTCAATCAGAGAAGCGAGAATGAGCCTGCCAGCACAGCGACCATCACATCGACTGCAGAGACTCACTACCTAGATCAACCAAATGGATATAGCCAAGTGCTGCTGAAGATCGTCAGAGTCAACCTGCACTACCAGGACAGAGTGTTCAACACCTATGCAGTGCTGGACGATGGTTCGGAGAGAACTATCCTGCTCTCGTCTGCAGCACACCATCTTGGAATACAAGGGGAAGCAGAAGATCTGACCCTTCGTACCATCCGCCAGGATGTCAAGACACTGCCAGGTTCACGTGTGTCCTTTGACATCGCGCCAGTGACACAACCCACCAAGAGGTTCTCCATCCAAGGTGCCTTTACAGGTGACCACCTAGGTCTGTCTCAGTACACCTATCCAGTTTCCCAGCTCCAGAAGAGATATCGACACCTAAGAGGCTTGCCGATTCCACCCATTGATGGAGCTCAGCCAACCCTCCTGATTGGATCAGATCAATCAAGCCTGATTGTTCCAATCGCGCCAGTGCTCCTAGGCCCCCCTGGTGGCCCAGCAGCAGTTAAGACTAACCTCGGCTGGACACTCCAAGGTCCAGCTAAATACCTTAAGCAACAGCTTCACTCCGCACAGTGCTTGTTCACAGCAGTTACCTCTCCTTCTGCCCAGCTGTTTAGTCAAGTCGAGCGGCTATGGCAGTTGGACACACTGCCTTTCAAGAATGAGAAGTTAGTGATCAGATCCAAACAGGACAAGCAGGCAGTGGACCTACTGGAGGCAGAGACCACCCGTGTAGAGGTCAACGGAGTGCATCGCTATGCTACTCCCCTCCTGCGGGCCCAAACCATGCCCAAGCTGCAAGTTCCGATGGATTACGTGATGAAAAACCTGCGGAATACAGAAAGGAGGTTAGTTCACCAACCACAGCGTGCATCTACCTACAAGCAGGAGATCAAGAAACTAGAGGTCGCTGGATATGCCACTAAGATTGATTCTCAGGAAGCTGACGCATCCGAAGAGTCGTGGTTCATGCCACACCACATGGTCAGACATAATGACAAAGACCGCATCGTGTTCAACTGCAGTTTCCAAATCGGCGGGCAGAGCCTAAACAACTACCTCCTCCCTGGCCCGACCTTAGGAGCTTCACTCCTTGGAGTCCTCCTGCGTTTCAGGGAGCACCGAGTGGCGATCAGTGGAGATATTAAATCGATGTTCCATCAGATTCGCCTGTTGGACAGAGACAAGCCCCTGCTGAGATTTCTTTGGAGGGACCTGAAACCCGATGAACCACCCTCAGTATACCAGTGGGAGGTCCTGCCCTTCGGGACTACATGTAGCCCCTGTTGCGCGATCTTTGCGCTGCAGAAACATGTCACAGATTCCAGGCAACCAGGAGAGGACATTCGTCACAGCGTGGAACAGTGCTTCTACGTAGATAACTGCTTACAAAGTCGCCCCACCGAAGATGAAGCAAGGAGCCTAGTGACAAAGCTGAGAGCCCTCCTGGCCAGAGGTGGTTTTGAGATCCGCCAGTGGGCCAGCAACCAGCCAGAAGTGATCCGACACCTACCTAAAGAGGCTAGGTCTGACAGCAGCGAAAGGTGGGTTTCCCAGACCCCAGGGGAAGCTCAGGAGATGACGCTAGGTCTCAGTTGGCACCCCAAGGAGGATAAGCTCCACTACAAGCACCGCCCGGTAGCCCCAAATCAGACTACCATGCGAAATATCTATAAGATACTAGCAAGCCAGTATGACCCCCTAGTTTATATCTTGCCCTTCACCACAAGAGCCAAGGTTTTGGTCCAGAGACTGTGGGCCAAGGACCGCGACTGGGACGACCCACACCTACCCGCCGACCTTTTGCAAGCGTGGAACACCTGGGAAGAAGAGCTCCCTAAGCTCCCAGCAGTCAGCCTCTCCCGGAGCTACTTTCCACCTGGCTTTGAAGCAGGTGCCATCACCCTCGAGCTTCACGTCTTTTGTGATGCGTCGGAGTCTGCCTATGGGTCAGTCGCATACCTACGCGGTGAAGATTCCCAAGGCCAAGTCCATGTGGCCTTCGTGCTAGCCCACTCACGGGTGGCACCGAAAAAGCAGCAGTCAATACCGCGCTTGGAGCTTTGTGCCGCTCTGACGGGAGCTCAGCTCGCCCAGGTAATACAGAAAGAGCTCACCCTTGAGCTGAAAGAGACAGTGCTGTGGTCTGACTCCACCACGGTCCTCACCTGGATACGTTCTGAGTCCTGCAGGTACAAGGTGTTCGTGGGGAACCGTGTATCCGAGATTCAAGAGCTGACCGACCACCGGTCATGGAGGTATGTGGATACACACAACAACCCTGCAGATGCTGTCACCAGGGGGATGACTCTGTCTGACCTAGCCAAGCCGGACCAGTTCAGTCATGGTCCCGCCTTCCTTCAGCAGACACCCGGCAGCTGGCCAACCTCGCCAGTTTTCGATGACATTCCAGATGAGACAGAGACAAAGAAGTCTTCGTTCTGTGGTCTCACATCGACCATCTCCTTTCCTGAGATCCCACCTGCCGAGAAATACTCCACCTTCGAATACCTTCTCGAGGCGACTAGTAGGTCACTGCACGGGGCGGCCTCCCAGTCAAGAGCCCTCAGTGCGGATGACTACTCAGAAGCTGAACTCCGAATCCTACAGAAAGCGCAACGTGATAGCTTTCCAGAAGAGATTAAGTGCTTACAAGCAGGGAAAGCGGTCCCATACGGCAGTCGGCTTGTAACACTCACCCCAGAGTACGATGTCTCCATCCATCCATCCATCCATGTCTCCAGCGGTAGGTTACGCCGCTCTACCAACCTGGAGGAAGATGTTGTGCATCCAATCGTGCTGGAACCGAGACACACTGTCACCAAGCTCATCATACGGCAATATGACGACAAGCTGCTCCATCCCGGCGCGGAGAGAGTCTTTGCAGAACTCCGGCGCAAGTTTGGGATCCTTCAGGGCCGTGAAGCCGTGCGTCGTCATCAGAGATCCTGCTTAGAGTGCCAGAAATGGAGAGCAAAGCCAACCATACCCAAGATGGCAGATTTGCCCCCGTGCCGTCTCCGCCTCATGAAGCCTCCATTCTATTCCACCGGAGTGGATTGCTTCGGACCGTTCCGGATTAAGCGAGGTCGGGTCACAGAAAAGAGATGGGGCATTGTGTTTAAGTGTATGACCACAAGGTGTGTCCACCTGGATGTGCTACACAACATGGACACCAGTTCATTCCTCATGTCGCTCAGAAGGTTCGTGGCTCGACGAGGAACTCCCTTTGAGCTTCTTTCCGACCAAGGGACCAACTTCCGGGGAGGGGAGTCCGAGCTCCGAGCAAGCTTCCAGTCCATGAGTGAAGAGTTAAAGACCCAGCTGGCGAAGCACCAGATCCGCTTCCAGTTTAACCCTCCCAATGCGCCACACTTCGGTGGGACTTGGGAGCGAGAAGTCAGGTCCATCAAAGCAGCGCTATATGTGACCTTGGGAGCACAGACAGTGAGCGAAGAAGTTCTACAGACAGTACTCATCGAGGTAGAGGGAATTTTGAATTCCAAGCCGTTAGGCTATGTGTCTACGGATGTAGCAGACGTGGACCCAGTAACCCCCAACTACCTCCTCATGGGGCGGCCCGACTCCTCGCTCCCCCAAGTGGTTTATCCGGAGTCCGAGATCCTCAGTCGGAAGAGATGGCAGCATAGTCAAGTGCTTGCAGACCAGTTCTGGACCCACTTCTTGAGGTACTACTTGCCCTCCCTGCAGCAAAGACAAAAGTGGGTGAAGGATACAGGAAACCTCACTACTGGTACGGTGGTCATGGTGATCGATCAGCGGTTACCGCGAGCACTGTGGCCTGTGGGAAGGGTCACGAAGACCATCACCAGCTTGGACGGGAAAGTGAGGACTGCTGAGGTTCGAGTGGACGACAGGACCTACACCAGACCAGTGGCCAAACTTATCGAGCTACCAGCCATCCCAGAGGATACTCCAACCACGTGGACATTGAGCCTTCAAGGAGCTGATTCGCACGGCGAATCAGGGGGCGGCTGTGCAGAAGGATCAGAGTGACGGTCCGTGCGCAGCGCGCTGAAGAGTAGAGACGTTGGTTTGTTGTCGATACTTGTTGCTAGGCAACGCTTAGTTCCGCTTCCGGTAAGGACGGCAGTCACGTTCCATAAGATGGCGGCCTAGTAACAATATAAGAACGTGTCCTAGCTGTATTTGGTAGCTAAAAGTCCCTCCTGTGATTATAATCCTTTCCTGTGTGCGTTTTTGAATTACAGTAAGTTTGCTTTCCTTGTGGTCACAGATGTTTAGTTCGAATCATTGAGAATATGTTAGTAGTAATAATAATCTGTATAGCCTACTGATTTGCTAGCAACGTAGCATGTAGCTAACATATGCAGATAATTTATGTTGGTTATTTTAGCTATACTTTTCTTTGTTTATCCAGCTGTTAGTGGGTTTATATCCTATTATTGTTTATAGTAATTAAGTATTTGCCTAAACCTGTGATGCTAATTGTAGTAGGATGCTTATAGCCTATAATGTAGCAGTACAGTCTAACTCTACGTTTTATTCACTGTTTATTGTGGTTTAGACCACACACATCTAGAACATTGAGAGGACAGAAGAAAATACCTGTGCCTGTGTATCTCCATATCTTTATATAAAAACCCTCAAAGAAATACCCGATTCCGTGTCCTGACTCGACACCCCATGTTGATGACATCATTCCTAACCAGTGATTAATAGCGCCAGTACAATTAGACAACTTACTATATCAAACATACAAGACAAATGAATTAATGAATAATACAAGACAAATTAATGCTATCTCTCTCTGTCTCCCCAGCTCTCTGTCTCTGCCCCCTCTTTCTTTCTCTCTCTCTCTCTGTCCCCCCCCTCTGTTTGTCTTTGCCCCCTCTTTCTTTCTCTCTCCCTCTCCATGTCTCCCCCTCTCTGTGTATCTCTGCCCCCCTCCCTGTTTTTCTCTCTCTTTCTGTCTCCCTTCTCTCTGTCTTTCTCTCTGTCTCTATCCCCCTCTCTCTGTCTCTCTCTCTCTCTCCTCTGCACACATCTGCAAGAAGACAGTTTGTGTCACTAAAACCTTAGTGCTCAATTCTGATTTATTCCTCAGGTCAAATTTGTAGTTTGTTCGCACTGTTTTTTAATGTGTCCAACATCAGATTCCAGTGTGACCTGCTCACGGTCCTGAACTGACCCAACACCAGATTCCAGTGTGACCTGCTCACGGTCCTGAACTGACCCAACATCAGATTCCAGTGTGACCTGCTCACGGTCCTGAACTGACCCAACACCAGATTCCAGTGTGACCTGCTCACGGTCCTGAACTGACCCAACATCAGATTCCAGTGTGACCTGCTCACGGTCCTGAACTGACCCAACATCAGATTCCAGTGTGACCTGCTCACGGTCCTGAACTGACCCAACACCAGATTCCAGTGTGACCTGCTCACGGTCCTGAACTGACCCAACACCAGATTCCAGTGTGACCTGCTCACGGTCCTGAACTGACCCAACATCAGATTCCAGTGTGACCTGCTCACGGTCCTGAACTGACCCAACATCAGATTCCAGTGTGACCTGCTCACAGTCCTGAACTGACCCAACACCAGATTCCAGTGTGACCTGCTCACAGTTCTGAACTGACCCAACACCAGATTCCATGACGCTCACGGTCCTGAACTGACCCACATGACCCGCAAACAAACAAAGTCAAGTCAAGTCAAGTCAAATTTTATTTATATAGCACCTTTCATACACAAGGCAATTCAAGGTGCTTTACAAAAAATAATCGAAAAAACAAGCAGCAAAGCAATGCACATATAAAAAAACACATAAAAAACACAGCCGACAGTTTTAGTTAAAATATATACTCAAATTAACAAACATGAAACATTATTTCTGTTTTAAATAAGTTACAAGGCACTCTTCAGTATTATTATTACATGTACAGTCCATTTGTTGGAAATGTACAGGAATCTTTTTTTTTAAATTACAGGCCGAGAGAGGCAGTAGTTTAGTAGCAGTTAAAAGCAAGAGTAAACATAAAGGTCTTTAGCTTGGATTTAAAAATAGGCAGAGTAGGGGCAGATCTAATGTGTTCAGGGAGTTTGTTCCAGTTATGAGAGGCATAGTGGGAGAACGCGGCTTCACCATGTTTTGATTTGGTCCTCGGGACAATTAGTAGACCAGTGCCTGAAGATCTCAGGGATCTGGATGGTTCATAGTGTAGAAGCATTTCAGAGATGTAGTGTGGGCCTGACCCGTTGAGAGATTTGTAAACTATTAGCAGAATTTTAAAGTCTATTCTAAGATTTACTGGCAGCCAATGCAGGGATTTGAGAACTGGTGTAATGTGTTCAGCTTTCTTGGTTCTTGTTAGAACTCTAGCAGCCGCATTCTGAATGAGCTGTAGTTGTTTAATAGCTTTTTTGGGAAGACCATTGAAAAGACTGTTGCAGTAGTCTAGCCTGCTAGAAATGAAAGCATGAATTAGTTTTTCAAGATCTTGTTTGGACATGTAGCCTCTAATCCTTGCTATATTTTTTAGATGATAGAAGGCAGATTTTCTTATAAGCTTGATGTGGGAGTTGAAATTGAGATCAGAGTCAATAATAATGCCAAGATTTTTTACCTGGTCCTTTGGCTTCAAAGATAGGGATTCGAGGTGAGCAGTAACTTTGAGCCTATCTTCTTTTTTGCCGAAGACAATTATCTCTGTTTTGTCTTTATTAAGTTGGAGAAAATTCTGGCACATCCAATCATTAATTTGCGCAAGGCACTGACACAGTGTCTCTATGGGGGCATAGTCATCCGATGAGAGGGCTATGTAGAGTTGGGTGTCATCTGCATAGCTATGATAAGCTATTTTGTTTTTTTGCATAATTAGGCCCAGAGAGAGCATATAAAGGTTAAACAGGACAGGACCTAAAATTGATCCTTGGGGTACCCCACATGTCATTTTGGTTTGGTCAGATGTGTAGTTGCCAATGGAGACAAAGTAGTTCCTGTCTTGCAGATAAGATCTGAACCACTCTAGGACCGTGCCGGAAAGCCCGACCCAGTTTTCCAGTCTGTCCAATAGAATTTCGTGGTCAACCGTATCAAAGGCAGCGCTGAGATCTAGTAACATTAAGATTGAGATTTTACCTGAATCAGTGTTCATTCGGATGTCATTTATAACTCTGATAAGCGCAGTTTCGGTGCTATGATGGGGTCGGAAGCCTGATTGGAAGGGATCTAGGAGATCATTGGAGGATAGAAAGGTATTGAGTTGTTGGTAGACAGTTTTTTCGAGTATTTTGCTAATAAAGGGAAGATTTGATATTGGTCTGTAATTGCTGATTATAGAGGGGTCGAGGCTACGCTTCTTTAGCAAGGGCTTAACAACTGCAGTTTTTAGAGATTTTGGAAAAATGCCTGTAAGAAGAGAGGTATTAATTATCTTCAGTATGTCGGTCGCCAGGCAACTGTAGACATTTTTTAGAAAGCTTGTTGGCAGGGTGTCTAGGCAACACGATGAGGATTTAAGGCCTCGTATCGTTTCTTCTAGTTTCTTGTGGTCAATGACATTGAACTGAGTCATGTTAATTAAGCACCTATTCTGTGGGTGCGGCGGAGCCACATTTGTTCTTGATGTGGAAATAGTTAGTCTGATATTTATAATTTTATCCCTAAAGAAGGTCGCAAATTCATTGCATTTGACATTGGATAGAAGATCAGGGGCAATTTGTGGGGGGGGGTTTGTCAGCCTGTCAACAGTGGCAAAAAGAGTGCGAGCGTCATTGGTGTTTTTGCTGATAATGTCGGAGAAGAAGAATTTTCTGGAATTTTTTAGTTCCTGGTTGTAGGAGTGAAGACTATTTTTATAGATGTCGTAATCGATGTGAAGTTTAGTTTTCCGCCATTTGCGCTCGGCTTTCCTACAATCTCTTTTTTTGTTATTTACAGAGGGAGCGTTTCTCCATGGTGCTTTTTTCTTACCGGAGATTAGTTTAGATCTAATGGGAGCTACAGCATCAATAGCCTTTAGGGTTTTAGAATTGAAGTTATCTAGGAGATCATTGACAGAGGCTGAGGAGAGGGAAGGGGCCAGCGAGAAAGCCTCCATGAACCGTGTGCTAGTGCTCTCGTTGATGTGACGCTTTTTGATGGTTTTTGACCGAGTAAGAGCGATAGGGGTGACCTTGAGTTCAAGAAAGATACAGAGATGGTCGGACAGAGCAACATCACTAGCTGAAAGAAACGATGACTCAAAGCCCTTGGTGATAAATAAGTCTAGGGTATGGCCTCGATTGTGAGTGGGCCCAGAGACATGTTGTAACAGGTCAAAAGTATCAAGGAGGTTATTCAATTCTTTGGCATTATTATCATTGGGGTTGTCAATATGAATATTAAAATCTCCTGCAATAGTTAAACAGTCGTGTTCTATGGAGATTATAGAAAGGAGTTCTGAAAATTCATCAAAAAAAAACTACTAGAGTACTTAGGTACAAACAAAGCTGTCACAGTTATTCAGCCAAAATATAACATTATTACATTGCATTACATTACATTACATTACATTACGTCATTTGGCAGATGCTTTTACTCTCACTCTCACTTACAATAACATATTTTGTCAACAATAGAGAAATCAAATATGCAACATAATCTATGACAGCTACAACATTTGAAGGAATAGATGGTAAGTTTGTTTGTCTTTTGAGAGGGAAAGATGTTAGTTCAACAAGGGGCCAGGTGGAGCCTGAAGAGGTGTTTTTTATATAAGCTACTTGGTTGTTAATACTGTTTATATCTGTCTATATCTTGTATATTTCTTCTAACTTATCATGTTCCTTATGTAAACTATTGTCGCTGTCGCCGGATACCTTCTATCTCCAAATTCAGCCTTTAATAAAATATTTATTTTATTTTATTTTATTTTAATTTAATTGTTTATTTTCATAAATGGATTTAAGATTTAGTAGGTACCCCAAAATAACCTGTGAAAGTTTCAGGTATTTTGGCGGAGCGACAGATGTTTTATTACTGCTTATTAATGTTGCTATTATTAGACTATGTTAAAATGAAAAATAGCTTTTTTGGAGATATGACATTTCTGCGAGACAGTGACACTATCTAACTTATGCACCTTGTGCAACTTGTATGTGCAAACATCCCATCCAAAATAAAATAATTCTAATTCAAAACACGGTCAAGTTCCCTGTAAAGGGCAGGTGATCTGACCACCACCGCGTCATTGGTTTGAGTCTTTAGCTTCTTCAAACTTGGCTTGAAGCACTTATGATCCCCCCCCTCGATCCTATCCCTTCCTCTCTCCTCCAAACCATTTCACCTAACATATCTCCCTTCCTCACTACCTTCATTAACTCCTCTCTGTCCTCTGGTCTTGTTCCACCTGCTCTAAAGACTGCAAGAGTCAAGCCTCTGCTTAAGAAACCCTCCCTTGACCCTACTGCTATTCACAACTACAGACCTGTCTCTCTTCTCTCATTCCTTTCCAAAACCCTCGAACGAGCAGCGTCCGAACAACTTTCTCTCTATCTCTCCCAAAATGACCTCCTGGACCCTCTGCAGTCCGGTTTCAAGGCTTCTCACTCCACTGAGACAGCTCTTCTTGCTGTCACAGAGGCCCTTCACACTGCTAAGGCCTCATCCCTCTCCTCTGTTCTTGTCCTCCTTGACCTGTCTGCTGCCTTCGATACAGTCAACCACCAAATCCTTCTTTCCACTCTGTCTGACCTCGGCATTTCAGGTTCTGCACTCTCCTGGTTTGCTTCCTACCTCTCGAACCGCTCATACCAGGTCTCATGGAGAGGGTCCCTCTCCAGATCCTGTCCTCTTACCACCGGTGTCCCCCAGGGCTCAGTCCTGGGCCCCTTACTTTTCCTTCTCTATATCAGATCTCTTGCCTATGTGATCTCTTCTCATGGCTTTTCTTATCACTGCTATGCTGATGACACCCAGCTTTTCCTTTCCTTCCCCCCCTCCGACACTCAAATCAAGGCTCGCATCTCTGCATGCCTCAAAGACATTGGCGACTGGATGTCTGCCCACCACCTCAAGCTCAACCTTGGTAAAACAGAGCTACTCTTCCTCCCAGGAAAAGACTGCCCTCTCGCAGATCTCTCCATCTCCATTGACAACACCACTGTACTTCCCTCCCAAACAGCTAAGAACCTTGGGGTGCTCCTTGACAACCAGCTGTCTTGCTCAGCCAACATAGCTGCTACAGCACGCTCCTGTAGGTTCTCTCTCTACAACATCCGCAAAATCCGTCCCTTTCTCACAAGAGAAGCGACTCAACTCCTGGTCCAGTCTCTTGTCTCCTCCCGCCTGGACTACTGCAACGTGCTCCTGGCCGGCCTACCTGCCACCGACATCCGACCGCTTCAGCTCATTCAGAACGCTGCAGCCCGTCTGGTATTCAACCAACCCAAATTCTCTCACGTCACTCCCCTCTTCCAGGAGCTCCACTGGCTTCCCATCTCGGCCCGCATCAAATTCAAGACACTGGTACTGGCCTACAGGGCAGTACACCAGTCAGCTCCCCTGTACCTGCAATCTATGGTCAGGTTCCAAACCTCCCAGCGCTCCCTTTGCTCCTATACCAGTGCAGGTCGCCTCGCCCCTCCTTCGCTACGGGGGCTCAAAAGTCGCTCATCCCGATCTCGACTCTTCTCGTCCCTGGCACCTCAATGGTGGAACGAGCTTCCACCTTCGGTCAGGACGGCTGAATCACTGCCGATCTTTCGGAAAAGACTAAAGACTCACCTTTTCAGGCTCCATCTGGGCCCTTCTTGATCTAACTTTGTTCTCTCTCTTTCTTTATTAAAATATATATATATATATATATATATATATATATATATATATATATATATATACTAACCTAAACTTGTACCACTAACCTAAACTTGTATCACTGTTCCTTCAGAAGTTGTAGTTGTCATAGACTGTGCGCCATAGTTGATTGCTCTATTGCGGACAAAAAATGTGTTATTGTAAGTCGCTTTGGATAAAAGCGTCTGCCAAATGACGTAATGTAATGTAATGTTATGAGAGAAAACAATCAAAAGGAAATTCTAATTTTCAGACATTATTCTAGGCATAAAAACATATTTTACAGTGCAAATGCATTTGATTGCCTGCAAATTAATGTCTAAAAATCTACTGTCTGGCCACAGTAGCTGCAGGGGGGCAGTCAGTGGTTCCTTTTTATTTTATTTTAATTTTAAGGCCTAGAATTTTGCAACTTAGAATTATTTTGTAATGATTCCTCACCCATAAATGCAATAAGAAAAACATATAATAAGAACAGCAACATATATACACTTAAATCATTAATTGCACAGATCTTACCTGGCATTCTCTAGAGCCCTATAGAGGTGGGATGGACATCTGGCCTGGTTTTAATGAAGAGAACATAGACAGAGTTTTAGTCAGTCTGTGCCTGTTGTCAGATCACCGACAGCTTTAAGATGCACGAAAGAGGAAGTGAACAGGGGGCGTGGCAGTTACAGTAGATGCTGGGCAACATTCTCTAACCATGCCCTGGGCAAAGGCCAAATACTAAAGACATGGAAAGAGCTGCCTTGACACTGATGTGATGTGTCCACATGTCACAACACACAGAGACAACATACAGCGACACTATGTAACTTATGCACCTTATGCAACTTGTATGTGCAAACATCCCTTGTCTAAAATAAAATAATTCTAATTCAAAACACGGTCAACACGGACCTAGCATTAAAAATTAACAGCCAAAAAAATTGATCAAGTTCGTGAGGTAAAATATCTTGGTCTAATGTTGACCTGAAAATTTGACAAACCTGTTAAAAAAGTCAGTAGAACTGTAAAGGCAAATCTGTATACATTTAGACTGATCCGAGATTGCCTAACTTTTGAAGCAGCCAAAATATTTCTGCACTCAATAGTCCTCTCACATTTTAGTTATTGTGTAACCTCATGGGCGCAGGCTAGTCCTACTGTGATCAAACCCCTAGAGAGGCTGTACAACCGTTCACTGAAGATACTATGTAGGAGGCCGTTAAGATCGCACCACTGTCACAGCCTGAGAGAGATGAACATGCTAAGTTTTGACAACTACATTGCATTTGCCGATGCAAACCTTATCTGCAAGTGCCTGAATGGCCAGGCTCCTCAAGTTCTCTGTCACATGGTGCGACCGTTACAGGCCTCTGGACGGTCTACTAGGAAAGCCACTTCAGGGAACTGTAAATTGAAAACCTCATTTGGCCAGACATCCTTTCCGGTAAAAGGGGCAAAAACATGAAATGCACTACCATCAGATCTTAAAGTGTGTGTGTGTGTGTGTGTGTGTGTGTGTGTGTGTGTGTGTGTGTGTGTGTGTGTGTGTGTGTGTGTGTGTGTGTGTGTGTGTGTGTGTGTGTGTGTGTGTGTGTGTGTGTGTGTGTGTGTGTGTGTGTGTGTGTGTACCATCAGATCTTAAAATGTCTACAGATTGTCAACATTTCAAAACTAAATTGAAGGGTTTTTTAAAGGATGGTCAATCATGTGCTAATCTGTAGGGTGGGGAGATGTGTGTGTAGTTAATGATGAGCTAATTGACCTGGGTGTGTGTGTGTGTGTGTGTGTGTGTGTGTGTGTGTGTGTGTGTGTGTGTGTGTGTGTGTGTGTGTGTGTGTGTGTGTATCTTTGTATACTTATTGTTTATACCCATGTGCAATTTACTGTGTCTTGGATCTTTGTTTTTAATGTTCCTTTTTATAGGCCCGTCTCGGGACAAGCATTGGAAACTAGCAAAAGCTATACATGCTATGTGCTGCATTGGATCATGACTGTATTGCAATTGTCTATGTTTAACACATTTGTCCCTATCAAATAAACAATTAAATGAAATGAAAAATGAAAACATTAAACTCTGGAGTCAGTGAGCTTTGGGGTGCTGAAAGTCTATGATGAAGTCTATGATTTCATATTAAATGCTGGGGTTGATCCCATTTGTTCCACAGATCTGGTGCCAGATTTAGATTTAGCCATTTTGATCACTCGAGAATTGGGGGGGGAAAATTCCCCAAAACACTAAGCAGAATTTTGTTCGGCCACAGCTATGCCTTTCTACGTGCGATCGGGCGTTATCAGGAAGTGTAAAGAGCACCCCTGCGGGTGACATAACGGAGCCAGATTTCTTAATTAGGTAATTAGGGCAGATTAATTTCCCTAATTACCTAATGATGATTGTCCTAATTACGTAATGATGATGTGATGTCACTCGAGCAATGATAACATCATCTGGTGACATCACTCACTGACACATCATTATTGAGTTCTCGAGTGACATCACTGCATGGTGACATCACCAATTCTATACACTAGTGCATTGGTTCCCAAACTGTCATTGCTGATTTTCAGAAATATCGTGATATTTGGGAAATAACACAATTTTGAACATTTACTTTCAGAAGCTGCAGCAGGCTCAGTTTTAAAGCCAGAGTGAAGTTTCTGGTATCATATGAAACTAGAAGACCTAAGGAATCGATGTATACCAACCATGTCATCCTAGTTTGTCAGGAAGGTAGCTAAATAACACTCCAAGTTTAAGCAAAATTTTGGCAAGGGATATCAAAGGGGTCCTCTTTTTCACAGCCTAATGTTGGCAGGTGTGTGTGTCCGTGTGTGTCCGTTTTGAACCAGCTAGTAGCCTTATATTGTCATTTAGCCTTTCTGCTGCTATTGCATGGTCAAATGAGCAAATTGTATTTTATTGCGGGGTGGTGGGGGGGGGGTGGAGTGGTCCCTGGGAAATTTGGTTTGGTACGTAGTGATACTTGGACGTGGGAGTTAGACTTCCCCGTGGTCTCCAAAGCCTCCGGGACACCCCCAAATTCTTTATTTTTTTTCTTTTTCTTTTTGCTCCTTTATTTATACACAACTGATTACTTATACTCTCATCATCATCATCATCATCATCCCCAACATAAATGGGAACTCGGGCTCTGTGTGTCTGTTCCACTGTGATTGTCCCACTGTGACATCATCCGTGATGTCCTAAATCCCACTGTGACATCATCAGTGATGTCATAAATCCTATTGTGACATCAACGTTGTCAGCACGTTTGTACTTGTTGTCCTCTGTTCTGATGATTTTAGCCCCATCCCAGTCCATAATGTGGTTATTTCTTTTGCAGTGGTTTGATATGGCTGATTTGAGGTTTTCTTGTTGTGCTTTTTCTTTCTGTGTTCTTGTGAGTCTTGCTGCGGTTTCTTTTTCACATTCCTTTTGATGCTCTTTCTTCCTTGTGCTAAATGACCTGCCTGTCTCCCCAATGTAAGTTTTATTGCAAGAGATGCAGAGATGGGGCTAAAATCATCGGAACAGAGCACAACAAGTACAAACGTTGGATCAAGGAGGCCATGGAAATAAGGGGACGTGCTGAGGCACCATCAACAGGGACGAGGGGGCCTACATGCTCTCCCGCACCTGGGATACTCTACTCCAGAGGACATCTGACGGCGGAGCGCACGGTGTGCCCGGCGGGGCCACTGGGTCTGTCAGTTCGGCCATGACACGTCACAGTGGGCGTGGCCGACGCGGCAGACCTGGTGGTTCTGCTGGGCACCCAGCCAGTTGTATAAAAACAACTGGTTGACACAGCTGGGTATGCCCAGCTGTCAGTAGACTGCTTCTGAGGAAGGCGAGAGCTATCGCCGAAACTGTCAAGGTAAAACAACATCTAATAAACCTGTATGTCTGAACACAAGAAAACAAAAACTGTCTAATTGTTACGAAGACATGATGAACGTCATTGAACTAGCCGCTCAATATGGAGGACGCGCTGCTTTTTGTACCCATGAAGTGGATACTGACCGCTATCTTGCATTACAGTATATATCGACCTGCCATGTTATCATCCTGTGTGTTTCTTATGTGTATGCATTATTGTGGTTGCCATCTGGGCACTCATGTAACTGACTGACTCCCAGCATTTGACTGCACTATTACTGTTTATGTCCTTTGCATACTTGTATTTATGTGGACATAAATACATATTTCAAATGTGTGTGTGTGTGTGTGTGTTTTTCTTTCTAGCCGCTTTCACACACAGATCGCACAAAATTGCAGCTCAGAAGGCCCGCAAAGCCGGCAGCCTCATCACAGAAATTGCTTTCACACACAGCCAAGCAGCACCGCCACATTCCCGTCCTGGGGTGTGCTTTCAGGTGAGAGCCACCGCTCCCGGATTGAAAGGCGAGCGGAGGCATTTCCACCCAGCTCCTCCTAGCCCAAATTAATATTTTCATAGGTTAGTGTGGCCTCTAGGCTACTGTATGATTAACGAATTCATTCAACAACCAAACATCGTCAATGTACGCCAGCCCGTGCAGCTGCGGTCGTCAAAGAGATAAAACACGAAAGTGTTGTCCACATGCAGCATGGTAATAAGGCTTTCAATATTCATCTGATCGACTTTATGGATCACAGATGCACCATCATGTAGCCTATTAGGTACAAGGCTAATTCTTATCTTTTAGTTCCAGTTTTTTGTAAAGCAAATTATTCCCATGAAGTAACCTAATTAGCGTCCGTTCTGAAAGATGATGCCCGCATATCAAACAGCTGCAGTCTGCATAATGTTTGTCGGGGGAATAGTATAGGCTATAAATGCACATGACTACTATAACGTTAGGAGTTTTTGTAAGGGAATGCACAACTGGCTAGCTAGACAGATTGCAGTTCTGGAGCTGGTTTCCAGAGGGAATATCATCCACCAACTCGCCACAGACAGATAGTCCTCTGAAGCTTATTTATTATATCCGTTAATTTTACCTACTTGTCGTTTGAGCATAAAGCCTAACCTACTTACTAGGCACAGAGCATTCCTCCTGGCTGCCTTTTTTTTTACTTTTAGTTATGCCTTTCTTGCTGCATGAGGTGGTTCCCCTGTATTTTTTTTTATGAATGAGCTGACCATTCGCACCGTTCCGGCTTGCCGCTCCTATGCTTTCAGGTGGAGGCGGGTTGCAGGGTAACCCGGTGCTGTGACTAGGTCCACTGGCGGAACGAAAGGCGCACAACAATTACCCACCAACCCGCGTTCACAACTTTCACATCGGAGGCGCGGATCCCATTTTCCCTGCATTTTACGGCTTTCAAGGCCGGTGTGAAAGTGGCTTCTGTCTCTCCGCCTCTATATGCCCCCCTCTCCCTCCGTCTTCCTCTCTCTGTCTCCCACTCTCTGTCTCTCTCTGCCTTTCTCTCCCTGTCTCTCCCTCTCGACGTCTTTCTCTCTGTCTCTGTCCACTTTCTCTGTCTTTACCTGTCTCTGTCCTCTGCCCACAGCTGCAGTGTGCAGAGTAAGACAGTTTGTGTCACTAAAATCTTACTGCTCAATTCTGATTTATTGATCAGATCAAATGTGTAGTTTGTTCGCATTGTTTTTTAATGTGTCCAAGTCCAACATCAGATTCCAGTGTGACCTGCTCACGGTCCTGAACTGACCCACATGACTCGCAAATGAACAAACAAAGCTGTCAGTTGATCAGCCAAAATATAACCTGCTGGTTTGCCACACTTGGTTGTTAATACTGTTCATATCTTTATATCTGTCTATATCTTGTATATTTCTTCTAACTTATCGTGTTCCGTATGTATTCTATTGTATGTTCCGTATGTAACCTTGTATCTCCAAATTCAGCCTTTAAAAATATGTATTTTATTTATTTTATTTATGTTATTTATTTTATTTATTTTATTTATTTTATCGTTTCTTTTCATAAAGGGATTTCAGATTTAGTAGGTACACAAGGAATATACAGACAATAATAACAAAACCTATACTGTACTGTCTAGTAGTCATTGTCTGAAATAAGACTGCATGCGAATAACGGTCTATAAAGTAGGATGAATTGTTGAGACACCAAAACCTATTGTCATCAATTAGAGAGGGTCCTAATCACTGAGCTGTGCCACTGACATGAAAGCTGCCTGGCACAGTTATTAATAGCAATGTGTAAACAAACCAACAACTATACTGACATACTGTATAAAGGCCAAACACTGAGCACAAAGACGTGCAACCAGAAGATCAGCTTTTCCAAAAATCTCAGCAGCCTGTACACAGCCTGTAAGTGACCAGGAGGAAGCAGGCCACACAAGATTAACAAAACAGAGTTCACAGAGTTCCTGACATTTTCATAAATGGATTTAAGATTTAGTAGGTAGAAAATAACCTGTGAAAGTTTCAGGTATTTTGGCAGAGCAAAATATGTTATATTATGTGTTATTAAAGTTGTTATTATTACACTATGTTAAAATCTGAATGATTTTTTGCGTGTGAAAAAAAATGTGACGTTTCCGCCAGACAGTGGCGCTATGTAACTTGTGCACCAACCACACCAAGTCAGTTTCCTTGTATGTGCAAACATCCCTTGTCCAAAATAGAATAATTCAAAACACAGTCAAGCTCCCTGTAAAGGGCACCGCATCATTGGTTTGAGTCTTTAGCTTCTTCAAACTTAGCTTGAAGCACTTATGAGAGAAAACAATGAAAAGATAATTCTAAGTTTCAGACATATTATTCTAGGCATAAAAAAACATTTTACAGTGCAAAGGCATTTGATTGCCTGCAAATTAATGTCTCAAAATCTGCTGTCTGGCCACGGTAGCTTCAGGGGGGCAGTCAGTGGGTCATTTTATTCTATTTTTATTTTAAGGCAGAGAATTTTGCAACTTAGAATTCTTTTGTAACCGTTTTCTCTCCCATAAATGCAATAAGAAAAACATAATGAGAACAGCAACATTATACACTTAAATCATTAATTGCACAGATCTTACCTGACATTCTCTAGAGGCCTATAGAGATGGGATGGACATCTGGCCTGGTTTTAATGAAGAGAACATAGACAGAGTTTTCAGTCAGTCTGTGCCTGTTGTCAGATCGCCTACAGCTTTAAGATGCACAAAAGAGGAAGTGAACAGGGGGCGTGGCAGTTACAGTAGATGATGTGCAACAACATTCTCTAACCATGCCCATAATGGGCAAAGGCCAAATACTAAAGACATGGAAATACGACACTGATGTGATTGAGGTGTGGCCACATGCCACAACACGCAGAGACTCTGGAGTCAGTGAGCTTTGGGGTTCTGAAAGTCTATGATGTCATATAAAGTCTATGATTTCATATTAAATGCTGGGGTTGATCCCATGTGTTGCACAGATCTGGTGCCAGATTTAGATTTAGCCATTTTGATCACTCGAGAATTGATCAACATGGTCAAAAATTCCCCAAAACACAAAGCAGAATTTTGTTCGGCCACAGCTACTGTACTGTATGCCATTCTACTTGCGATCGGGCTGAAACTTTAAGGAAGTGTAAAGAGCTGTGGGTGACCTAACGGAGACAGATTTCTTAATTAGGTAATTAGGGCAGATGAATTTCCCTAATTACCTAATGATGATTGTCCTAATTACGTAATGATGATGTGATGTCACTCGAGCAATGATGACATCATCTGGTGACATCATCACTGTTGACATCACTCACCGACACGTCATCATTGAGTTCTCGAGTGACATCACTGGTGACATTACCAATTCTATACACTAGTGGTCCCATGGGAGTTAGACCTCCCCGTGGTCTCCAAAGCTAAAGTTTGATGATGTCTATGACATCATGATGTCACTCGAGCACTCCGTGATCTGATCAGTGATGGTCACTCGAGCAATTGTAATGTCAAGCCCGCACAGCGGGTGATCTGCAGGGTAGGCGAGCAACACCGCTCCCCGGGAAGAGGGAGCAGAGAGGGGCCAGTGAGCGAGCTGCTGCCTCTCTGCTCAGACTGGAGTCCCGCTCGGCCGCTGTCTCTCTCCTCCCTCCAAACACAGACACAGACGGGTCAAACAGCTCACAAACACCTTTTGACTGATAAGAAAAAAACACAGAAAATCAAACCTGTTCCGAAAACTTTAATGACGGACGTAAGTTTCGTGGTCAGTGTGTAAACGTAGGTGACACAACATAAGGTTGTATCTATTTTTAAACGTGCAACCATTTTTGACAAAAACTTTGTGTGCAAAATCCTTTAGCATTTTCAGTGCTGTAGCTAACTGCCTGAAACAGATGACAAGATTGTTTGTGACGATTATGCAACTTACTTACAGCGTGAATACTGCCTGTCTCATCTGACTTCCCTTTGAAAAACACAGCTCCGCTCACATTCACTAAAGTTGGAAATACATTGACAGATTCACACTTCCCAGATCAAGAGCTCAGAAGCAAGGCGTTTGTAATGCACACAAACCACGCCTCTTTCCCACCTTAGTAAGGTAGACCTAACCTTGCAAGCAAGCGGGATTCTCTCAATACCACCCCCATCTGGCAATGTCAGGTTAAGAAGGTAGACCACGAGCTACAAACTCATTTTCACCTGAATGTCCTCCTGGACAAGATGAAATATCATTGGTCTCTCTGTGCAGCCGACTGAGCAGAGTGCTGAGGGACCGTCTACAAAGTGCAACACAGACTACAAACATATTCTAGAACTTCGCTGTTGTACATTGTAGCTTCACCAAAATCATGTCACACATCAATGGCCTCCTGCTGGTTACAATACAGCACTAAGTTTGGAAAAAATATGATTTTCCATAATTTCTGTGAATTTTCTATTGGGACAATTATTCAATAACAACTTCACTCTCATACAATGTAGTGTCGCCAAAATCACATCACACATCAATACAGCATGGGGTACGGTGGCGCAGTCGGTAGCGCTGTCGCCTCACAGTTAGAAGGTCCTGAGTTCGATTCTCGCCTGGGACACTGTGAGCGCTGTGGTTGTGTTCCCCCCCATATCTTCAGTGCCTACTGCCCAGGTGGGTTATCTCGTCGTAAGGGCCTTTCTCTCTGTGTGGAGTTTGCATGTTCTCCCCGTACCCCCCAGGGGGTTCCTCCGTATATAACCCCCCCACTAAAAACATGCAGAAGATCAGATCGTCATCGTCATCCGACCAGTGACGACAACATCCGAAGTTGGTCCCCGGGCGCTGTACGAGAAAGCGACCACTGCTCCTGGCCTGCCCCTCGGAGGAAAGGACATGTCTGGATGGCTTAAATGCAGAGGACACTTTTCACCGGCCAGCGTCAGCATGAGTGTGTTGTGGCCGCATGCATGTATTGTGGTGTTCGTGTGACAATAAAAGACGGGCTTGTCCGTTACGAGAGCACTAAGTTTGGAAGAATATGACTGCATTAAAAATGTTTTGGCTGATCCATAAAAAGGACACACACATTCAAGATCTTGAATCTTGAATCTTGAGACACACACACACACACAATATTGAGGAGGATATAACTGTGGTATAACTGTGTTATACTTTTGCTTTCATAATGACACTATACAAGGAGTAACACATAAAATGGAATAACGATTGCCACGATGTTGTGTCATTCCATCTGTGGCTGTACCACATCTAGACACAACCCAGACAAGCCTGCTGCCATGGTTGCCACATGACGCACATGGTCCTGGGCCAGGTTTGCCCTTGTTATTATAGATAAGTGATATATCATCAGTGATTGATGATGAATTTAAGTCCCGGAGGTTTTGGAGACCAGCTGTGTTCCAGACTAGAGGGGTCTAACTCCCACGGGTCCACTAGTAGTTCATAGTTCAAAATGACAAACATTCAAGTTGTCATTGCGTCTGTTATTATGCTACATGGCAACTACTTCAAAGCTGAAAACAAGGGAATGCATCATTTATGTGATCTGTGACAGCAAACGATGAGTGGATTAATGTTAGCCATGGCTTTTCAATCAACAAGAAGAATCACATAAAACGTGGATTTATTTTTATTACAAACTTTCTTGGCAAGGATCATTGAATGGATTATGCATGACGTCACGGTCAGGCACTGTCTGGCAGCAGCAGCCAGGGAAGAATGCTACATTAACGTTAACGTTAGGTAAGAAAGATGCACTAAAGTTCCATTTATACAACTTGTAATAGCAATTAGCAAGCAACTTTGACATCGGCACCACTCAAGCCCCGGTATTTTATCGGTTCTGTACGGGTCCGGTATGCTCGCTTCTATAGTAAGCCGGGTCTCAGCTTTCTAATAATAGATGGGTCCAATCCGGGTCCGGGCACAAATTTCCCAGGTCCATCAGGGTCATTTTGGACCCGTGAAGATCTCTAGTGAGGAGTGGGACAATATTATTAATGTTGAAGGGATTCTACCAAGATCAAATGTATTTCTATTTGCTTTTTTGTATATTTTTACTTATTTTATTTATTTTATTTTATTTTATTTGTGCTGGATGTATTGTTGTCTGTTAAGTCTGTAAAAAAAAAGTAACATAACAAAGGAATGAGGTAACTGAGAGGATGGGGGTTCACTCTCCTCTCCTCTCCTCTCCTCTCTGTTTTTCACTGTCTTCCAAAACGTTCTTGTATTAGATCCACAGAATTAGCTGACATTTGCTTTGTAGCCTGAATGCACTTTCACTTCTGTTATTTTACTGTGGGATACAATCTAGACAGAAGTGAATAAAATTGAACACTGTACTTCCACAAGAGGGAATTTAATCCTTAGGGACAAATGGGACTTGGACTTTGTAAGAGGAGGGTATTGATAAACTCTTGTTGTTTTGTAGACTCGGTGTGTTTTAACAGTGGGTCAAGCTTCAGTCAATCTGCTCCAAGCTGTCAGGCCTTCTGCCTGTTCACTATAGAGGCCATAAAGTCTGGTCTCATCTGAAGTGAAGCATCATGTGCTCAACACAGGAAACCACAAAGCTTCACAAAGCTCCATTTGGCCGTCACCGCTGGTTTCCTGTTTCCTGTGAACATGGTGCAAACAGCTCTAAGTCACACTTCCTCTTCTAGCACAGAAACGACTGGCAACGAGATATAAACATTCAAAATCATTTTAATAATCATAATGTATGTATGAATGTAGAGTAGAGATTCAGGTGATCGTGTGTAGTTGCCTCTGTGTGAACGTGCCTGTACCTGTCCCAAAATGTCCTGTGTGTCAGCACGGGAGGTGTGTGTGTGTGTGTGTGTGCGCGCGCGCGCGCGCGCGCGTGTGTGTGTGTGTGCCTGTGTGCCTGTCTGTCCAAAAATGTGCTTTGTGTCAGCACGGGAGGTGTGTGTGTGCGTGTGTGTGTGTGTGTACGTGCCTGTACCTGTCCAGAAATGTGCTTTGTGTCAGCACTGGAGGTGTGTGTGTGTGTGTGTGTGTGCGTGCGTACGTACGTGTGTGTGTGGGGGAGGAGTACGGCTTTGCCCTCAGATAACCTCTGTATCATAATCTGTCTTTGTATATTTGCTGTGTTTTGTCTATTTGGTTGTGTCGTGTGTAGCTGGGTGAATATGACCATATTTCACTCTCAAATAGACTTTTATCAAATTAAATGATCACTATTTTAGGAGACTTTGGCTTCAAACATGTAAAAAGCTTATAGTCATTCTTCTAGAGCAGTGGTTCCCAACCTGTGGTCCAAGACCCTCTTGGGAGGACAGACCACTTGTCCAGGCTCAGTGGATCCTCTTTGACTTGACCCACTTATGCCATGCATGGTTTCTCCCATTTCTTTTTTTCTTTTTTTATTGATGTTTATGCGTAAATCACTTGACATACAGAAATCAATTCTTATATGGTATAGCCCATCCATCATCACATAGATTTACATATTTTTTACATATATTATATAAAAACAAAATAAAGACATAACAGTAAACAGAAAAAGAAAAAAGGAAAATAAATTACAACAAACAAAAAATGTTGATGAAAAAGAAAAATATATATATATACCACGTGGTCAGATCTTATATCTCATGAGACTTGTTATCTTATTAGAAGGGAAGAACTTCATTTAGTCTTTAGACCTTTCGGTTAGCTTCAAAAAGTGACCCCATATCTCAGTGAAGACATCTTCTCTTCCCGTAGCTCTATAAGTTACTCTTTCATAAGATGCTGTACGACACATTAGTTCCAACCATTCCTCAAATGTAATGGGAATAAGTGATTTCCAATGTCTTAATGCAATTCTACAACCAGATATCATGGCCATTCTATACCACATCCCTTGATATTTAGACAATATGGTATCTTTTGGTAACAAACCCAATATGCATGTCGCAGGAGATTTATGTATTTTTTTATTCAGTATTTCACTCAAAAATACTACAATTTTGTCCCACATGTTCTTAACCTTCTCACATTCATACAGCATATGTACGAGCGTACCCACATCTTTATCACATCTCCAGCAGGTGTCATTATTTCTCAGCTTAAGTCTGGCTAGCTTACTGGGGGTCCAATAGCTTCTATTTAACACTTTGTAACCGATAAGTTGTGACTGTGCTTCTCGAGAGCATTTATGCCATTTGGCTACTAACTTCTTCCAAGAGTCTTCAGAAATATCTTCAGAAATATCCTTCTCCCAGCTTAATTTCAAGCCTGTCAGGTTGGGTGCCTGATGATCTCTGATGACATCATAAAACCTTGATGCACCTCCTCTTTTATAGCAGTCTTGATAAAATACTCTTTGAATCTCAGTTAATGGGTCAAGTGAGGAACCTGTCACAGAGGATATACAGTGCCTAATCTGCAAGAACCTATAGAAATGTTTGTTATCCAGTCCAAAGTCATTCTTGATGTCCTCAAAGGGTATTACCCCATCTTCTCCTGCTAAGTCCCCTAGGACACAAATTCCTGACTTGACCCAGTCCTCCCACATAAAAGAGTTCCCATCAATTTTCAATTTTTTATTAAACCAAACGGAGGCTCTTGGTGTAAGATATGGGTTAGCTCTAGTTAGTTTGTGTGACTGGTTCCAGGTTTCTCGAACAAAAGACAGAAGAGGGTTCTTAAAAGGTATAGGTCTGTCTGATTGTGTTAGGAAGGATTCTAAAGATGAAGGAGACACCAGTTCTTCCTCAATCTTGACCCAGGCAGGTATCTGTTTTACAGAAAGATTGAACTTGGATAGCTGTGAGAGTGAGAATGCATAATGATACCAGATTAATTTAGGCAAAGATAGACCACCTTTTTCCTTAGCTGCATACATTTTGGCACCACTAAACATAGGTCTTTTTCCCATCCACAAATAGTCACTGATTACTTTATCATATTGAATGAGCAATTGAGGTGGGAAAGTTAGGGGGAGCATATATAGAATATAATTTAATTTGGGGGTTATTATCATTTTCACTAAATGTATCTTACCAAGAAGGGATATACACATTTTGGCCCAGTTCTGTGTTAAAGTTTTAATATATTCAATTATTGGGGCGATGTTAACTTGCATTATATCTTTCAACCCTGGGGTTAGTTTTATCCCTAAATAAGTCAGACCTGACGGCATCCATCTAAACTGCCAGTCCTTTCTAATGGCTGGTGGACAAAACCTAGATAGAGGCATAGCCTCTGATTTACTGCAATTAATTGTATATCCAGATATGGCTGAAAATGCGTCTATGACATATCCAATGTTTACAGCTGCTATTTGAGGGTTGCTGGAGACCAATAAGATATCATCTGCATATAAAAGCAGTTTATGCTCCTCTTGCCCAGTAATTACCCCTTTGATGTTTTGATTGGCCCTCAATGCAATGGCCAGTGGTTCCAGAAATAGTGCGAACATTTGAGAAGAGAGTGGCGACCCTTGTCTGGTCCCCCGACCTAGGTTGAAGGACGATGACATAATTCCATTAGTCAAAACTGAAGCCATTGGATTAGCATACAACAACTTCACCCATCCAATAAATGATGGACCAATTCCGAATCGCTCTAGGGTGTAAAACAAAAATGAAAATTCAACCTTGTCAAATGCCTTTTCAGCATCTAGTGAGAAGGCTACTGTAGGCTCTTCATCATTCCTAACTTTCCACATAATGTGTAACAGCCTACGGAGATTGTCAGCTGAGTTCCTTCCTTTCACAAACCCCACTTGGTCAGGGTGCACCAGGCTTGGTAGCACTATTTTGAGTCTATTTGCAAGAATTTTTGCTAAGATTTTCTCATCTATGTTAAGGAGGGAGATGGGTCTATAGTTTCCGCAATACTGAGGGTCTCTGCCTTTCTTCTGCAGAAGTGTAATAGTAGCAGATCTCAGGCTAGTAGGCAAGCTGCCCTTCAGTAAAGAATCTTGATACACCTTTAACAGTCTTGGAGATATTGTCTCACTAAATCGTTTATAGAAGTCTGGGGTAAACCCGTCTTCACCTGGTGCTTTCCCAAGTTTGAGACTACGGATTGCAGAGTTTATTTCTTCAATAGAAATGTCTCCTTCTAGTGACTCCATTTGGTGTTCCAACAATGATGGCAATTCAATCGTAGAGAAAAATGCATCTAGTTTATCTTGGTCTGTTGTTACTTGTGATGTATATAGATCTTGATAGAAGCTTGTGAAGATGTTATTTATTTCCTTTTTATCTGTAATAATAATGTCATTTTTAGCACGAATGGAGGGTATAATGTTTTGATTTTGTAATTGTTTGACCCTATTTGCTAATATTTTACCCGCCCTCTCCCCTTGCTCAAAATATTTTTGTTTGGTTCGGAACAGATCAAATTCTGCTTTCTTTTGAAATATATTGTTCATCTCATATTTACATATATTTAACTTCTTCCAAATTTCTGGGTCTGGATATTGACTATGTTGATTTGTAAGTATTTTGATTTCCCGATCTAACTCAATCAGCTTCTGTTTCTCTACTTTTTTTTTATTAATGAGCTATGTTGTATAAGCCTGCCTCTTACATAGGCTTTACATGCATCCCACATTATGCCGCTATCATCTATTGAGCCCTCGTTAAATTGCCAAAATTCATCAATTACCGTTTTAATATATATACAGGAAGCTTCACTATTTAACATTGAGTTGTTAAAGCGCCATCTTGGAGACCGCTGCACCCTCTCCTCTGATGAGACTACTAATTCAACTGGTGCATGGTCTGACAATATAATATTGCCTATCCTGCTGTCTGCTATTTGACTCACCAGTGTATTTGAAATCAGAAAGTAGTCTATTCTAGAGTATGTGGAATGAGGATTTGAATAGAAAGTATATTCTTTTTGTTGGGGGTGCAGCAATCTCCAGATATCCACTACACCCAATTCGTTCAACATCACATCCATCGCAACAGTCCCTTTGTTACTGATGTTTCTGGGTTGAGAAGATTTATCCATCAGTGTGTCTCTAACTAAATTGAAGTCCCCTCCTAAAATTATATTGCTATTCCCTATTTTCCTAATCACATTGCCGACTACATAAAAGAAGTCTGGGGACATTATGTTGGGTGCATAGATATTTGCTATTGTAATTCTCTGACCCTCAATACTTGCATCAACCACGACCCATCTCCCTTCTTCATGAGAAAAGCTAGCATGTACTTTAAAGTCTAGGTTCTTCCTTATTAAAATAATTACCCCCCTTTTCCTGGAAGAAAAAGTGCTATAAAAGATTTGACCCACCCAATCCTTTTTAAATTTGACTGATTCATCATCATTTAAATGTGTTTCCTGAATTAAGGCAACATCAGTCTTCTTTTGCTTCAAATATGTCAAGATTTTCTTCCTTTTAATGACATGATGGCACCAGGGGTGGAAAGAGTACAGAAAAAATCTACTTAAGTAGAAGTACTGTTACTTTGATGAAATTTTACTTAAGTAGAAGTAAAATTACTGGTGTAAAAAATCTACTCAAGTAAAAGTAAAAAGTAGCTCACTTAAAATGTACTCAGAGTAAAAGTTACTTAGTTACTTTTTTCGGGGGGGGGGGGGGGGGGGGGGGATCGCTCCCATGCAATAAAAAAGTACAAAAACGTGTATAAAGATCAAACTAGGTTCTTTTTTATTATTATTAAAGAACACCATTGCAAAATAAAGTGCATGAGAACAAGACATGAGGCTAACCTGGATAACTAAAGATTAAATAAATAAAATAAAATCAATTAAATGTCAAGGATGTCAATTCAATGAGGTAAGTGCTTGTGTCAATACATCCAATGTGTCAGAGCATCCAATAAAACATTTTCCAGTAAGAGAACAATTCCTTCCGGTCAAAAACGTTGTATGCATCTATGCATGTAAAACAAACTGTCTAATGAACAGATTACATTGATTATGCATAGATTGTGCATAAACATCAAAGAAAACATTCAAAAAATACAAAATTAAATTATGAGAGGTAATAGTGCTTATGTCAGAGTAGCTTAATGTCAGTGCAGACATTTTCAAGTTACATAACCATTCTTCTGGTATCTCAATAAGCAAGACATTTCTGTTATCTAAACTTCTAACGATCTTAAACGTATGTTTAATGAACATAACACATACAATATGAAAACAAACTGGATTTGGTTTATAGAGGAAACATCCATCAAAGCTGAAGGCCTGATTAAGATGGTGTGCGGCTGTTCCAAAACACCATTTATGTATACAGTTACTATTGAGCGGAGTGGACAGTGCTGAGCTGAGACTGCTTTCATCTCAATGGGAGTAGCCTACAACATGTTTGTTTGTTCCTCAGCGGGATCGCCACAGGCGAGAAAGTGTACAGCGCTACCAGATTTTCTTTTTTTGACGATACCCCCCGCCCCCAGTAGAAGCTTCGATTATGATCGATTTTATCTCCCCAAAGTGTCGACACTCTAAAACATGGTATTCGTGACAGCCCTGTGTATTGTTAGGGCTAGGCTCACATTAAAATTACATTGTAGGAAACTACCATTTCCAAATTTAATTTCAAAATTATTGATTTAGTTGGCCGCTGCTTTACTGTTTCGCAGCAACAAGGTGGCTGCAGTGCAGTGTTGCAAGCGAGCGAGAAAGAGAGGTGCTGGGCGGGCAGATGCTTAGAGGGGAAAGAGGTAAATTACCCTGCTCACTACACTTCTTTTTGTTTTGTGATTAAAGCTTTTTATTTGCTTCTGCTCACTACACTTCTATTTTTTCCTTCTCAGAGAGAACAGGGAACAGGAAATAATTATTTCTGAGGGCCGAAATCTGGGAAAGAATTGGCATTTGGCACCATAGAGCTAATGTGTCGGGGTGTAAAGATGGAGCTGGTGTTTCAAGTTCTTCATTTCTCTCTCTGTCTCTTCATTACACAAATAATCTGCATAAACAGAAGCTCTCTCACGGGGAGCCTGATAATCTGCCGTTTTGATTCTGAACCACACATTTGTGTGGAAAGCGCCTTTTATTGGACAAAGGCTCTGTAAATGTGCTATATTAATCTAAAGCATCCTCTGTGCTGGAAATCTTGGCTTCAGCTGACCACTGACAAGGAGAAGAAAGGCTTGTAGGGGTCTGCAGATTGTATACTAATCCAACTAGGCATCTAACAATAACATACAGTTCATGACATGTAAGAGAGACAGACAGAGTTTTCTGTGTCCTCTGTCTTGTCAGCTGTACTCCATTACTACTGTTACTCAATGAACTTGCTGTTTAGTTTGAGTAGGAGTTGGTTTTCAAAATTAGTAGAGGATATCCTAGCTCGCTTTGCAGTGAACAGCAGTCCAGCACAGCTGAAGAGGCGCTCACAGGCGGCAGATGCAGGCAGGCCAGTGTTGAGTTTGAGAGACAGCTTTTTGATGGAAGGAAAGGAGTTGAGTAGCTCCATCTTGTCTGAGACACAGGCAAGGTACCCATCAAGCTCCCCTGTACCTTGCGACTTGTTGGACTTCATTGACGAGAAGAAATCATCTTCATCTGATGTGTGTTGGCCGACATGCTCCATCTCATCCTCTGTCATTTGGTCAAGGTGATGTTTCACATACGCCAAACCTGTAAAGTGACAAATACACACACAACAAAGCATATCTTACATTTAGGCTTTAATTTATGTGGCAACATCATTATCATAATGTCGACAATGACATTACAATAACCAAAACGCAGTTGGAACACAGTGGACAGCATTGGGATTAATACATAATAAAAATATGAACAATATTATTAAGCAATAATATTTAGTAATGAAATCATACCTGCTTCTGTGACATTAGCTTTCTCAGTCCAATTGGTCTTGAACTTTGGCAGAAGGATTGCTGCAGCTATCAGTTCAGGGTCTTCCATCATCCCACCAAAGCGCTTTTGGACACCATCCTGAAGGGCTCTGATCAGTGGTAGGCACACCTTGGAGGATGCTTCCAGTCGTTTGAGTTTTGCTCGCAACTGGAAGATGACCGGCAGCAGCCAGCCCATGTGTGTGGTTGTCTCGGACTGAAGGATGTTTAATGCCTTCACCACAGGCTTCATCACACTGCAGTACTCAGTCAAGAAGACGATTTCAGCCGGACTCAGCCTGTATATATGACATAAAGCAAATGACAACAGAACAGATAAACAGTTCCACAACCAAAATTCACAAAAGACATGAAATTCATATATGAGAACAGGTGGAATTGAAAAATATAATGTAAAATATGTAGGAACCCTATGATCGTTATAATTCCAAACTGAATAGTGATTACAATATCCTATTTAATGAATGAATACTCACATTTTAACCTTGAATTCTTCACAGACATTTCTGATGGAGCCCTCTCCCTTCTCTTGTATGATTCGTATGATCCTCTCCACAGCCATGTATGTCGAGTTCCACCGAGTTTGATTTGGCCGGATAAGCTGGAGGTTGCATTCATCTTCTACGATTTCTGCAGCCATGTATGAACGACCCGTTTTATTCCACATGGCTTGGCACTTGGAAAAGGTGGCACGTGATAGCCTTTTGTATGCATCATTCTGCCCTTCTGCCTTTGCAGCATCTGTTGTGGCGATCAAGTTTAACAGGTGGCATGAACACCTTTGATGTGGAGGGAGTTGGTATTCAAGACCGTTGTCTTCTTCCAGGATGTTGAATGTGTCCTGATGGTTGGCTTCGGGCTCTTCTTCAGTGGAGTCTTCTGGGTCTGACTCAGCTTCCTCGGACCGGCTCTGCTCACCAAACACACTGAATGCTTTGATAAAGTTTGAACCGCTGTCTGTTGTGGTTCTTACCACTTTTCCCCTTATCCTGTACTGGCAGTGAATGGCATCAAGGGCAGCTGCTAGCACATCGAAGGTGTGGGACCCTCTCAACCTCTGGCACGCAAGCGCAGCAGATCTTCTCTCGAAGGTTTCCTCATCTATCCAATGACAGGTGACCCCGATGTAACTTCGCTGGTGCGCTGTCCAACAATCAGTGGTCGTGGCGACATGGCTGACTCCACTGAGGTGTGACATCAGAGTCTTCTTCATCTGAGTGGAAGCTGCCTGTATTCTTTTCCGGACAGTGGGTCTGGACATGACCGTGCATTGAGGATTCAGGGTTGCTACAAGTTCTTTAAAAGCAGGTTGTTCAACCACAGCAAATGGATGAAGGCCCTTGCAAATAAAGTTAATCACGGCCTTGTCAACCTTCGCTTGCGGCACACGTTTGGTTCCACCCACTGCCATCACGTCACATATTTTAGGTTGCTTGCTTGGGGTTTTTTCTGGTTCCAGGGGCCGCTTCCGCGATGCCACGAGCTCAGTGTAGACTCTCAGCTTAGATGGATGTTTCCTCTGTGAAGAAAAATGTTTCATCATTATATAATCAATGTCATATGTTCATGAGTTAGAAGTTTAGAATCAACACACACAGCTTACAGAGACACCTGAAGAATGGTTCTGTTACTGGAAAATGTTTTATGGGATGGTCTGTACTGAAACACTAATAATGTACATGTCATAATTGAATTGATATGTTTTGTTTAATGTTTCTGCAGTATTTGTGCATAATCAATTTCAAACAGTTTGATTTTTTCCATTCATGGATGCATATGAAAGTTTTACATCCAGAATATTTTTGTCTTTCAGATTTCTTTATAACACACATGTATTGCTTACAGAGATAAGATAAGTTGTATCAAAGCATACAATACAATAATAGACTAGTTAGAGATGCTGAGACAACAGACATTCACGTGAGCGGCTGGCAGTGATTATTTAACGTGAACGTTACTGAATTGGGCCCCCTAGCATTCCCCCAGGGAGGTGGCGAGGCCACAAGAAAACGTTGTGCCAGTGGACGCATAATATGGACTGACAGGCAGTAGTTGTCTTGTCTTTCCTATCTGTGTGTTTGTCAAGTTAGCTAGTGTTAACGTTAGCAAAACTAGCCTGCTATTAGCATTACAACCAGGTGTGTGTGCGGCAAACCATTAGCCACCAATGCTATCAAACTAACGTTAGTTACCTGTAAGGTAGCATTGCTAACATACATGTTAATGGCAACGTTAGCTACTGAGTTATTGATTTAACGCAACGTTATCTTACCTGTACATGCTTGCGCAGGTTTGATGCAGAGTTTTTGAAAGCCGATAAGCGGGTATCTCTGGGAGAACAAAGCTTGCACTGCATAACAACGCTGTTCCCGTCTCTGTGCTTGAACTCGAATAAGTCCATTAAATATGGCCAGGGATTCATCTTGTTTTCTTCATCTTCGCCGTCCTCAACAGTAACTTCAACCGAATCCGATGCGGTTTCAGTTGAATTAATTTCTGCAGCAGAAGTCTCTGTGTCACTGTCAGTCTCCATGATCTCTTTATTGCGGTAAGCGCCAACACCATGCCACTCAGCTGCTGTCTGATCAGAATGACGTCATTGACGTGCACCTGGCCTGGGGCAGACGCTGGCTGCAGCTGTTGTCAGGGCGACCAGAGTAACGCTAAATAGTTTCCTGCGTGTAAACTTCGTGAAACTTTTGATTTATTTTACTCTGTAACGGAATCTCTTTAAAATGTAGCAAAGTACTGTTACTTGAAACAAAATTTACTTAAGTAAAAGTAAAATTACAGATATTAAAAAAGTACTCAAAAAAGTAGAACTACACAAAAAAGCTACTCAATTACAGTAACGAGAGTAAATGTAATTCGTTACTTTCCACCCCTGGATGGCACCCATCTATATTCCAAGAGACAAATTTAAACAACCCCATTAACCTTGTGATCTATACACTCTGTGTGAATCGGTGCTCAGGGTTTCAAAAACCATAGGTCTAACCATCTTGGCACTATGTATGTGATCTGAAGCAATTGTCGGTATTATCTGAGCTACAACAAGATGAAAAAAAAACAGATAAACGTGGTATTTGACACAATAAGAAAAGAAAAATAAACAAACTAACAGACATTGAACTCCATAAGAGTACACACACATATTGGGGGGGGGGGGGGGGGGGGGGGGTGTAGAAAAGAAAAAACGAACAAAGAAAAAGCATGGATGACTTGCCAGTTCACAAGACCCGACGATTTTAACCACTTGAATAGAGTAAAACTATAGAATGTTGTACTGGAGACATTAGGACACAGGGACAGCCCAATCCCAGCCATTTCCTATAGGTTTTGCCACTGTTACTGAATAAACCGCCCTTCACCAGTCATTAGAGAGGGCATTATCTCACTCACCAAAAGAGTCTGGGTGAGCAGCATGGTTAATTTGTCTCTGGCCAGGCTTAACGTTAACTTAGCTTATGTCGGGCTTATGAGAAAAGAGTTTTTTTTTTTTTTTTTTTAAGACAAAAAGATATATATATAGATAAGATGTAGAGTAGTTATTCGGATGTGAATCCAATACGACTTATCTGCATTGTTTGTAACATGGGCCAAAGGCTGTAAGCATCAAGACCTTGGCTCGGGGGTTCGTCTTCTAAATGCTTGGAGTTTCTCTATGAACTGCGGCTGAAGAAGACGTTCCCTTGGTCGCCCCCTTGATTGATGTGTGTCGCTGTCATCTGCGTCGTTGAGCCCATGGTCCCCTCTGCGTCTCTCCACCGTCTGCCAGGTAGATAGGAGCCTCATCTCCTCTTGATCCGGAGCGGTGGGGGATCTCACCACCGTGATAGTAAATCCCTGTGAAGCCATGTCCCTTGTTGCCTCTGTAGCGTCTTTATATAGCCGGGTCCCGTCACTGTAAAACACACGCATCTTTGCAGGGTACGGTGTCTGGAACTTTATCTTATTCTCCTTCAGCATTTTCTTGGCTTCTGCATATTCACCACGTTTTTTAAGCACTTCTGGGGGAAAGTCATGGTCAACATAGAAACGGGTTGTATTGTGATACACTTCTTTCTTCTGCCAGGCTCTCTTGATTATCTCCTCTTTCATCCGGTAGCTCCCAAACTTAATAACTATGGATCTGGGCTTTGCTTGCCGGTCGGTTGGCTTTGATGCTAACGTTCGATGCGCTCGTTCAATGCCTAGCTCAAAGTCCTGTTGGAAATCCAGCGCGTGTTTCAGCAACTTGTCGAGGAAGGCAGGCATGTCCGTGCCCTCTTCACCCTCGGGTATTCCGTAAACCCTCAAATTGTCTCTCCGAGCTCGACCCTCCTGGTCTATTAGCCTAGCTTCAAGGTTAGCTTGGCGCTGTGTTAGCCGCTTGATTAGCGTTGATGTCGCTTGGAGCACGTCTCCGTTTCGTCAATTCTCCACTCTGCCTCTTCTAGTCTATCATTTGTTCTCTTTAGTTCTTGTTTGATGTCGGAGAGCTGTGCATTGTTGTCTCTTCTGAACTCCCGGAGCTCTTTAAGAATGTATTGCAGGCTAGCCTCGTTAGCGCTATCACCATACAGCTGGTCTGGGCTTCGGCTGTGCCGCCTCGCTCCATATTCATCCTCTATTGTTTTACTTCTTGTTTGCTTAGCCCCTCTCTTCGAGCCGCCTCGTCCACCCATTGTTGGGCTGGATATTCACTGGGATTAACAATATTTCGATTTATTAGGGGTTATTTTACGAACCCGTCGGAGAGCTCAAAAACTAGGCTGTCATCCTCTCAGTAGCGGAACCGGTTTCTCCCATTTCTAATCAGTTTTATGTTTCTTGCATGCAGGGTGTGTGTTCAAGATTCAAGATTCAAGATTCAAGATTCAAGATTTTTATTGTCACTCCATGGTACAAGTATCACGTGTGAAATTCTTGTGCTGTGGACTCCGTTTACAGCATAGTACAAATGTAGGCATATGAGTGCAAAAAACAACAAGAGACACAACAAGCAATAAGGCAGTATAGTGATAAGACAAGTCAGAGACAGTGGCATATTCACTGCACATAGGTGCTGTGCATACTTTAGCCGTGCTTAAACATTTTAAATTTGGCGTATTTGACATATAGGTGCAAATAGCATATTCCTTATTAAACATACAATTAAACTCTGCGTTTTAGATTCGGCGTATTTGACATATGGGTGCAAATAGCATATTCTTATTAAACATACAATTAAACGTTAGACATACATAATGGTAGCAGCTACAGTACGGTACAGTACGGCTACTACACTATTTGTGTATGTTAAGGAGTCTCGTGGCCTGCGGGAAGAAACTGTTCCTCAAGCGATTTGTGCGTGCTTTTGGAACCCTGTATCTTCTCCCTGAGGGTAGCAGGGAGAACAGGCTGTTGTGGGGATGGTTTGTGTCTTTGATGATCTTCAGGGACCTCCTGAGGCACCGCTGTTTATACAGTTCATGCAGATCTGGCAACTCACATCCTGTTACGTGCTGGGCCGCGCGTCTCACTCTCCGTAGCGCCCTGCGGTCCATGGTGGTACAGTTCCCGTACCAGGTGGTGAAGCAGCCAGTCAGCAGGCTTTCAATGGTGCCTCTGTCGAAGTCCGTGAGGATTTCTGGCCTTAGCCCAAATTTCTTCAGGCGCCTGAGTCCATGTATTCGCTGTTGGGCCTTTTTGACAACAGTGGCGGTGTGGCCGGCCCAAGTCAGGTCCTGGTGGATGTTGACTCCCAGGTACTTGAAGCTGTCCACCCTTTCCACCACTGTGCCGTTGATGGTGATTGGGGGGTGTGTGCCCCCCCCCCCCTCCTGTAGTCTACGATGATCTCCTTGGTCTTGGAGACGTTCAGAGAGAGGTGGTTGTCCTGGCACCATTGTTCCAGGGCCCCCACCTCCTCTCTGTAGGCCGTCTCGTCGCCCCCCGAGATCAGCCCCACGACCACTGTGTCGTCTGCAAACTTCACGATGGTGTTCGAAGTTTGAGTCGCCACGCAGTCGTGGGTGTAGAGGTCGTACCAGAAGGGGCTGGAGACGCACCCCTGGGGCGCTCCTATGCTGATGGTCAGTGGTGAGGAGGTGAGGTTGCCCACCCTCACCACCTGGCGGCGGTCTGTCAGGAAATCCAGGATCCAGTCGCACATTGCTGTGTTTAGTCCCAGATCCTTGAGTTTGTGTACCAGCCTGGAGGGTACTATGGTGTTGAATGCTGAGCTGTAGTCCACGAACAGCATTCTTACATAGGCGTCCTTACCCTCCAGGTGGGACAGGGCGGTGTGGAGCACGTGTGCTACTGCATCCGCTGTGCTCCTGTTGGGGCGGTATGCAAATTGTAGCGGGTCGTGGTCCGGGGGAGTGTGGGGCGGATCTTTGATATTACCAGCTTCTCAAAGCACTTGCTGGCTATTGGCGTGAGGGCTATTGGGCGCCAGTCATTGAGGCTGGTCACTTTTTGCTGCTTGGGAATGGGGATGATTGTCGCTGCTTTGAAGCAGGGGGGAACTCGTCTGAGGGAGAGAGACTGGTTGAAAATGTCTGTGAATATGCCTGCCAGCTGGTGGGCGCAGGCCTTGAGCACCCGCCCGGGGATGCCGTCCGGGCCGGCCACCTTGCGTGGGTTGATACGCAGGAACGACCAGCACACTTCATCCTCAGTGATGGTGAGGGGGTGGTCTGTGGGGGGTGGGGCGTGGGGGGGGTTGGTGGTTGGGTGGGAATGGGGGGGGATGGGGGTGCTGAGGGGTGGGGGGGAGGAAGGGGGGAGGGGAGGTGGTTGGGGGGGGAGGAGGAGGGGCGGAGAGGGGGAGGGGTGATGGGGGGGGAGAGGTGGCAGGGGGGGGAGGAGAGGAGGAGAGGGGTGATGGGGGAGAGGTGGGGGGGGAGGAGAGGAGGGGGGTGGGGAGGGGAGGAGGAGTGGTGGTGGGGGGGAGGAGGAGGGGTGGTGGGGGGGAGGAGGGAGGGGGGGGGTGATGGGGGGAGGAGAGGGGGAGAGGGGGGAGGGGAGGCGCTCTGGCAGAGGGGTCGAACCTAGCGTAGAACGCGTTGAGTTCGTCCGGTAGGGTGAGTGACGTGCTGGGGTTCTGTCGTTTCACCTCTTTGAAGTCTGTGGCAGCATGGAGCCCTCTCCACAGGTGTCTGGGGTTGTTAGTGTCCAATTTTGACTCCAGCTGCCTTCCATAATCTCTCCGTGCTATTTTTATAGCGGTCCGGAGGGCATATTGTGCCTGCTTGTATTGGTCTGTTGTGCCAGAGCTGAAGGCGGTGGTCCTGGCGTGAAGGGCAGCCCTGACGTCGCTGTTGACCCAGAGCTTTTGGTTTGGCATTATTTTGACTCTTTTTGTGGGGACTATGTCGTCGGTACACTTCTTTATGAAGCATGACACCGTATCTGCATACTCGCCCAGGTCTCCTGCAGCTTTGAACTCCTCCCACACCACTTGGTCAAAGCAGTCCCTCAGGATGTCGTCTGATTGGTCTGACCAGCAGTGGGCGGTTCGGAATGCTGGGGGTTGTTTTTTTAGTTTTTGTTGGTACCTGGGTACTAGTAGAATGGAGGCGTGGTCCAATTTGCCGAAAGGGGGGCGAGGGACGGCTTTGTAGCCATGTCGGATATTTGAGTAACATTTGTCCAGTGTGTTACTGCCTCGGGTCGGGAAGTGAATGTGCTGGTACAGCGTGTGCATTCTACCTCTCAGGTTTGCCCTGTTAAAATCCCCAATCACCACCAGGGCCATTTCGGGTTGTTTTGTCTCCTGTGCGCTGATGGCGCGTTGCAGCTCTTTCAGTGCGACAGTCACGTTCGCTTGTGGAGGAACGTATACACCCATGATGGTGACTGACGTGAATTCCCTCGGACTCCAGAACGGCACGCATTGTACCATTACATATTCAAGATCTGCTGAGCAGTGTTTCCCAATGTCTGTGGTGTTTACACACCAGTTTTCGTTAATCATTAGACAGACGCCTCCGCCTTTCATTTTCCCGGATCGTTCATCTCTGTCTGCTCTGAATACATTGAATCCTGGTAGAGTGATAGAATGATCCGGTGTATCAGGGGTGAGCCAGGTTTCAGTCAGACATAAAACATTACATCGCGCTATGTCTTTTTGGAATTGTGCTCGCGCTCTTAATTCACATAGCTTATTCTCCAAAGATTGGACATTTGCCAGTAAGACGCTGGGTAACGGGGGCTTGTTGGCGCGCCTTCTTAGGCGGGCGAGTATCCCACCTCTCCTACCTCTTTTCCGTTGGTATTTTATAAGTTCAGGAAATTCCGTGAGGTCGGGAGCTCGCCAGTTACTGTTGGGATAAATCCGTGTGTTCCTGAATTGGATCAGCGCGTTCCTGTTGTATTTTTGCCCGACGCTGGTGTCGGCGTCTTTGGCGTCTTTGTTCTCCTCCATTGTGGGGAGCGGACGGCTGCAGCGAACAGCCGTCTGTGTAGTTTCTTGCAAAGAAAAGTGCGAAGACGCTACTATGTACACTATTTAAAAACACTGTTATATACACTAGGTATTTACAAAGCGAATCGAGGCAACGAAATTCAATTAAAACGCATTTACACTAAATAAAAAAGCCTATTTGTCTAGGAAGTTACGGAGCGCTCAGCGGGTCGCCCTCTCCCGGCGCCACTTCACTCTTGTGTGTGTGTGTGTGTGTGTGTGTGTGTGTGTGTGTGTGTGTGTGTGTGTGTGTGTGTGTGTGTGTGTGTGTGTGTGTGTGTGTGTGTGTGTGTGTGTGTGTGTGTGTGCGTGCGTGCGTGTGTGGTAAGGCTGGTGCTGTTGGCAGGCTGGGCTATGATGGGCTCATCAGCGAGTACTTGGGGAGCTCCCCGCTTGTGTCTTTGCACAGTTCACACTTAACAAGTGAGCATTGAGACAACATGATTTGCCTGTGATCAGGAGGGGTTTGTCCCCGAGCAACAAAATCAGCTCGCCAAGCCTAGTGTGAACTTAGCTTTAGTTGTCAATTCAATTCAATTCAAAGAGGCTTTATTGGTCTGACGAATAACAGTATTGCCAAAGCACATTGTACACAGAGAGAAAATACAGCTTGTAACATACAAAACATACAAAGCACATTGTACACAGAGAGAAAATACAGCTTGTAACATACAAAACATACAAAGCACATTGTACACAGAGAGAAAATACAGCTTGTAACATACAAAACATACAAAGCACATTGTACACAGAGAGAAAATACAGCTTACATACAAAACAGAAAACATGATGTTACTGTAACAACATACAGGTAGTTCAAACAACAACCATGTCAACATTTTTAATGACATGATGGTGCTTGAAATAGGGAGGAAAGGTGGAAGGAAGGAAAAGTGTGTGTGTGTGAGTGTGTGTGTGTGTGTGTGTGTGTGTGTGTGTGTGCGTGCGTGCGCGCGCTCGCGTGCGTGTGTGTGTGTGTGTGTGTGTGTGTGCAAAGCTGCATAGTAGCCTACTTGTTTAAAGCCTGATGGTGAATCGAGACACGTACACATGATTAAGTGCACGTATGACCCATGCCATCAAAATCTCACTCCAGCAGGTACCCAAAGTTGGCAACTCTGCTGTAAAGGAGATGAGAATCCTTTCAATAGCATTCTGACTCCTGATGGAAGCTCCAAATACCACCGCACATTAGAAGTGACAGGAAACGTAAACACAGAAAGGAATTCCTCTTATAAGAAAACCTTCAAAATATCTTTGTTGTTCCAAATAAAATATTTGCGGGGTGAAAAATTATGTTTGAAAATCATTGACCTAAGCATCGATGCTTGTCTGTGAAAGGCAGACAGTTTCGCTGGTCAATCATTTTACTTGTCTTGTTGTCTAGATTAATTGACAAGGCAGTGTATGTGACTCTCTAGATACCTTCCGCCAGTTAGCCGAGTTCTTTCTCCCTTTGAGAGAAAAATCTTTCTGAAGTCATGAGTTGAGCTTTCTACTTTTTTTTAATATATTTTTTTCCCTATTTTTTAACCCATTTTTATCCCCCATTAGTGCTAATTTAATTTATTTATCCTGGTTGCTGCTCCACCCTCTGCCGATCTGGGGAGAGCCGAAACTGGCTCCATGCTTCCTCCGAGACATGGGCAGTAGCCAGCCGCTTCTTTTCACCTGACAGGGAAAGCTTCACCGGTAGGACATACAGGATCACGCTATTCCAACAAGTTCCTCTCGCTCCGAACAGGCGCCCCGAATGACCAGAGGAGGCACCACTTCAGCGACCTGGATATTGCATGTTTTGGTGAGGGGATCCTATATGAAGGAAACCCCCATGGTGGCACGGGGAGAACATGCAAACTCCACACGGAACACCTTTTTGACGACCCCACCCGGGCGGCGGGCACTCAAGTCTACTTCTATCGATAATTCTCTTGTGAAATTCTCTGCTATTTGGGACCCATTTCTGGCCTACTTAGACGAGGTTGAAGGCAACAAGTAACTTTCCCAGCTGACTTTTCATGGAGCCCTTGCATGGGATCCCACGCACATCTCTTACAAGCACAATAAGCACTTGATGTGGCTGATAGCACAATGTTGTAACATTGAAATGTTGATATATATATATGTTTTGTTTTTGTCTTGTTTTGTTCTGTTCTGTTTTGTCTGAGCCTGTTTTTGTTCTGAAAATTGTAAAATAAAAAATAAATAAAAATAAAAAGTCTACTTCTATCGATAATGGGAGTAAAGTTTGTGGAGCATCTGGAGTGTTCAACCTTGTTGGCAATAAGCTAAGTACTGTAATAAGGTAGGTACAGTAAGCTAAGTACATGACCAAATCCTTTACAGGGATATTACAGATTTCAGATCTTTACAGCCATTAGTTCACATTTGAAGTTGAGAGAAAGCCCAGAAGCTTTGGAAAACACAGTGATCACATTGAGAGCACAGGGAATGTGGGAAGCATCATTTAGGAAGAGGGTCGTATCATCCTCTAGCTGCTAATTACAGTTTCCAGAGATGGGGACTTGAGACTTGGTGACTTGGACTTGAGTCGACTTGAGTCCCTGTTTCAATCACTTGCGACTTGACTTGACAAAAACTGAATGACTTGAGACTTGACTTGGACTTGGAAGTTAAAGACTCGGGACTTGACTTGACTTGAGACGTAATGACTTGGATGACTTGTTTGTTTTCATCAGTTTAAATATTAAATATTAACTTGTTCAACGTGTTCAAGTGTCTGTGTAAAGTTATCCGGTATGCAAGTTCCCATGATAACCCATTCTCATTCAAATATCTTGAGGTGAGAGGTCAAGGGACGTCTTTGAAAATGGCAATGCAATTTTTTTTCCCTCGCCAAAATTTTGCCTATAACTAACTAAGTTTCTTTTCTTTCTTTCTTTCTTTCTTTCTTTCTTTCTTTCTTTCTTTCTTTCTTTCTTTCTTTCTTTCTTACACTTTCATGGACAGCATGAAGCTAACAGACTTACCGTTGTTGTAAAATGCAGTCAGTGACCCATACAGTGTTCACTGTGGGGAAGTTGTCAGTCAGCAAGTTAATGAATTGTGAATTGTAAACTAATAAATTAAATGTGTTGACATCAGACGATATGAGGATCTGATTCTTATCTCTGATCACAAGATCCTATTGTTAGAGAAAGCACGCTGATGGCACGGTGGCTCAGTGCTTTCCCGGGTTCGAACCCCGCTCCATCCCAGGTCCTTCCTGTGTGGAGTTTGCATGTTCTACCCATGTTTGTGTGGGTTTCCTCCGGGTGCTGCGGTTTCCTCCCACCATCAAAGACATGTATGTTAGGGTTAATACGTCAGTGCCCCTGACCAAGGCAACGGCAAAAGAACTGGAGTTGGTCCCCGGGCGCTGCACTGCGGCTGCCCACTGCTCCTAGTTCTAAGTAGAGGATCTGTCAAATGCAGAGGATTAATTTCTCCATGGGGATAAATAAAGGATAACTTAACTTAAGCACCAACATACTAATACTAATAATACTAATTATTATTTTTGCATATAGCCAGCATGAAGGAGTTCATACAGTATCTAATCTCATGTCAGGGTGAAGTAGGCTAGTAGTAGTTCCAGATTCCATTTAGATTCCATATTTAGATTTCCATATTTACCGTACCCCCTCCATATTTGTACTTTTTGATTACATTTAGATAGCATTTCTATGGTGCAATTACTTTTGAGTTACATCTTCACCCATAATATTTTCATCTCTTAGCATTTAATTTTATTCTCATCTGAACTTCCATGGCAAATTTGTTCAACTTGAAAAACAAACTTCCTGTGGTGTAAAGTTCACAGCCCGTGACATCGTCATCAGGTTCGGTGGAGTCGCCCTTTGGACTTCCTTCTCCATCTTCATATCACATGCTTTAAGGTTCAAACGTTCACATCTTTATTATCCCCGAGGAGCAATTTGTTGTACAGCCAGCAGTAACCATATAATCATCAGACAAAGCCAAATACTGAGGTAACACTTTACAGGTTAGCATGACGGTTGTTACCAATGGATGCATTCGGTCTGGTCTTCTAGTTTCATGATGCTATCAGTATCGTCACTATAGCTTTATAAATGAGTCTGCTACAGCCACTGAAAGATAGTCATGTTGGCCACTGGAAATGTCTTGCAAAAAGGGCACAGTCAGAGGTTAAAAAGGCAGCAGTTTTGGCACCACCTGGGGGTCTACCTGTGCACGTCCCTGTGTGAGTGCAAGCTGGAAATGGCATCGTCATGATTGGATGACTCACTCATGCTCCTCCTTACGGCATTGTCATGATTGGATGACTGGCTGTCAGTCACACTCCTCTCACTGGATTTTTTTCCCATGGAGAAGGCACTTACATTAGTAGTTATTTAAGCATACAGTTATTTGACTTTTGTTTGGTTTGATTTCATTTATTTAATTATAATACAAATTAATTCATTTGTCATACTTTTTGAACAGGTTAGATAAATTGGTCAATAATATCACTACAGTATTAGACAGATATGCTACTAATACTGTACCGTGTCTTTTCTCTTTAAGTGTGAGTGACTTGTGACTTGGGACTTGACTTGCCTTAACTAAGGACTCGACTTGACTTGACTTGATATAACCTGTGACTTGACTTGACTTGACTTGCAAAAAACAAAATGACTTGGGACTTGCTTGAGACTTGGACCAAATGACTTGGGACTTACTTGAAACTTGGACCAAAGTGACTTGGTCCCATGTCTGACAGTTTCTCTATCAGTGATTGTGAAGCCTTTCAAACTGCTGTTCTTAATGTGGCAAGATAAAAGTTCAGTGGCCAGAAGAAAGAGGTCACAAGACATTGGGCCACCTTGCCGGACCACCCCGCGCTTTACGTCAAATCCAGGGGAAGTTCCGTGTGACAATTAAATAGAACAATTACTGTTTTTATATCATGTTTTGATGCTTCTGCAAAAGAAATCACCAAAACCAAGTTTTTCTATAGAAAGACAAATGATGTCTTAGACAATTTTCAATAATGAAGGCTACCTTAGTCAATACCTGATTAAACTATCTTATTCATTCATTCATTGATTCCTTCCATTCATCTTTATTTCCCCTGCAGCCAACGCCTTGTTCAGGTTATGTCACTCAGTCATAAATAGACACGCCCCCTTCAATCCTGTCCAATCACTGTGTCCCACGCTTTCCCTCGCTCTGGCCTGCTGGCCAATCACTTGAATGGAGTATCTTATGAATGGCCCCTGGTATTTGTCTGTGTGTAACTCACCTTGTGTGTCACCCGCAGTTGCTGATTCTACGCCGCTGCAGTTGTTTCGACCCTCCTCCTCCCCTGAACACCACCATGTCATGACTCCTGTTGAACTCCCTATGGGGGGTTCTCTATCCTATACATCAGTGACGTCCTCCTCTTGCTCAGGAGGAGCGACATCACATCATGGAGTCATATGCCAAATCTAAATGTTGTTCGTCCATTCATTAAAGTTTGTTATACCTTTCTTCTAGTCTCTCATTATTGAAATTAAGTCGTGCTCGATGGTATCAAAGGCTTTGTAAAAATCAAGGAAAAGAATAACGATCTCATTTGGAACCAAGTCAGAGTAATCTAATAAGTCAAGTATCAATCAGACATTATTTGAAATATGCCTATTCTTTAAAAACCCAGACTGAGCTTCATCTACAATATAGGTTATGTTTTTTTCAGACGGCTTGCAAGAAGTGAAGCTAGTAATTTATAATGATTATTCAGGGCAGCAATGATCAATCAGTGAGTGATCTTGGTTTGCTATGAGAGGAATCAGGCTTCGGGGTAGAGTAGGGGCCAGAGATTCATTCATAATACTTCTGCTGAACATCATTAGAAGAAAAGGGGCCAGCTGTTGTGGAAATGATCAGCTGGAGCTTCACAGCTGGTTCAAAACCAGGTACAACAGCAGGCCTGTACCAGCTACTGTGCTGCTGCACCATAGTACATGTTGAAACCTGCTCACACACTCATAGGAATAGAACATAGAGTCTGGAGAAGAAGATGAAGACAGAGCAGACAGTGAGGATGAGGTTGATGATTGTGACGGTAAAGAAGGCAGATGCACATCTCTCCCGCGTTGCACCCGGAGAAAACGACTTGACGGAGTTAATATTGTATTGTATTGGTGTATGTCATGATTTTATGTATTGTCTGTTTTTATACTAGACCTTGTGTCTGTTAATAAAAGTGATGATGATGATGAATAACTCGTGGAGACTTTTCTTCTCTTTATAGCCTCACAGGTTATTTATTTAGCAGTGCTGTTAACACCTCGTTCTGCTCAGCTCGACTGACAGGAACACAGTGAACACAAGCAAGGGGGGCACACCTCTCAGACTGATGATGCAAGCATGCATCCTCCCCTATCGCTTTAGCGCCTCACAGTGGCTCATTCACAATACTGCACCCTTTTTTTATTGTTTTCTTCAAGTGTACATTCTGCATAATTCAATCATGTATTGCAAGTCAGAATGATTCAACTCAAACTCAAACTCACCCAGAGTGAACTTATGTACAGGACAGTTACAGCATGACACATTATTCACCTTATGTAGCCCCGCCCACTTGACCCAGTTGTGTTATGACTACTGTTTACATTTTAAAAACTGCGACAGCTCACACAACTTTAACACCACATGCATATATTAATACATCAAACTCTTCAGTTCAGTTCAGTTCAGTTCATTTATACAGGAAGGGATAAAAATTACATTTCACATGTACATTTAACTGGCCTGACTCAGTTACAAACTGGTTTTCAGCAGGTTCCTGTTCTGCAGCACATGAAACGAAATAATTAATATACAAAACATGTTCAATTGCACTACATACAATTATACAAACCTGACAGAACATTACATTTACAAACATTAATTCATTCATCAATACAATCAACAGCAACAGCAAAAAATTAAAACCTAGGAATGAGTCGAATCAGTGATTGCAGGTGTTTTCTAGCATCAGATGTTGTTTATAGGCTTTTTTGAAATGTGAGAAGGAGGTTATTGCTCTGGTGTGGAATGGGATCTTGTTCCAGATTTTGGTGTATGTGTGGAAAAATGATCTTAGTCCATAATTATTTGTATAGGCCGGTACTGGAATGAGTGCATGTGAGATTGATCTGGTGATGCGTTCTTGTCTAGTGTTGTGTCTTGGGAGTAAAGCTGTAAGTGTTGGAGAAGAGTTGTTTCTGAGCATAAAATAAAACTTAATGGCTAGACTTGTTGTGTAGTTCTGAAAAGTTGTAGCAGAGGAGTGTGAGAGTTACCATGAATTTGATATGCTCTATTGTAGAGTCTTGCTATGGGTTCTGTAATTTCCTTTGTCGTGAGGGACCAGATTGGGAGACTGTAAGATATTGTTGAAAGAAAAATTGCATGTAGGTATTGTGACGGCCCTGCCTGTCTGTCTGTTTGTGTGCTGGTCTCTCATATTGTCTGTCTTTGCCAGAGGAGATGACTGGAGAGTTAATTGGCTGATCATGGAGGAGCAGCTGATTACCAGATCTGGGGCACCTGGGCCCGGTGCTCCATACCCTCTAAAAGCTCCTGGTTCTCAGTCTGTCTTTCTCCCTCCTGCCAGCTATCTGCATATTGGTTTTGTTCTTTGATTTACTTACTTGACAAACACCCTACACTACACTATCCACACGCATCCACACTGACACTACTGATGCTACAGATCAACACACTTCATACTTACCTTTATTTATTTACATTTATAATAAATACTTTATATTTTTGGCACTTTGCGTCCTGTTCCCTTCTTTTGCCATAACCCATAGAGCCGGGTTATGACAGTATGTATTTGAAACAGTGAGGGTGAGAAATGGTCTAATCTTACTGTAAACAAATAGTTTCTGATTTGCCTTTTTGACTAGGTTATTGATGTGATGTTTGTAGGTGAGGTGAGTATCAAGTGTTACTCCAAGGTATTTGTAGGTTTCTGTTATGGTTAATGTGTGATTTGCAAAGTGTATGGGGTCAGAGAGCGAAAGTACATACATTCAGTTTTCTTGACATTAACAGTTAGATGATTAGATTGCATCCAGTCTTGAGCTAATTCTGCTCTCACTCAGAATGTTAAAATATAAGCGATGTGATGTATAGTTTTTGAGATATTAACGTTTGTTTGGCACAACTCATACTAATTAACTGCGGCGGGGTTCTGCATTTCTGGGTGTCAGTGACGTCACACTTATTGCTCCTATAGCAACTGAGGTCACACATGTAAACATTGACTCGTAACAATGATGATGAGGATGTTTGTAACAGTGCAGATTAGAAGAACAAGGTGCTCCTGCTTGATGAAAGCTTTCCAGTTGTAACGTGTTGTTTTCTTCTCTGATCATTTACTTGTCTTTAAAACAAGTTTTAAAGACAGTTTTAAAGATTATTAAGCAATAGTCATAATATTCTAGTTGGATGCCTTTGTTACCTCCAATACAGAATTGCGAGTCACCTCAGAGTGTACTGGTTTGTGAATTAAAATACAATTATTTCAAATAAATGATTTATCTGTCCAATCCAATTGATTCAGCGTCCTCTAAAACGTCTTTTGGCTGAAACATCATCATCGGCCCCACCGGGAGTTGAGATGTGGCCACTTCTGGCTTAAACAGCCATTTTGAATTTTGACATTGCCAGAAATGGATTCAGCATCCTCAATAACCGCCCAAACCACTCCAATATTGTCCAAATCAGCCAAGCAGTTGCTGAAATATTGTCCATATAGTTGATTATGCTAATTAATGCTAATTATGTGAATCAGGGGCCCATGAGCTAGAGTCTCAGCTGCGAAGTGAGCTCAGGGGGCCCATAAGCTAGAGTCTCAGCTGCGAAGTGAGCTCAGGGGCCCATAAGCTAGAGTCTCAGCTGCGAAGTGAGCTCAGGGGCCCCATCAGTTAGAGTCTCTTCGCAGGCCGCCTGTGGCGGCCTGCGAAGAGACTCTAGCTCATGGGCCCCCTGAGCTCTCGGGCCCCTGGGCCTGTGCCCGGTATGCCCGTTCAGTAATACAGCCCTGGATGTCACAATGCCATCAGTGATGTCACTCGAGCAATTGTGGTTTTTGGTTACACTCAATCTCTGTTATAAGGATTGATAGGCTCAGATCCTTGAGCACCAACTCACTTAAAACCTCTTGCATGGCACCGTAACACGGGCGTTACGTTTCTGATTTTTTGCTGTTCATCTGTCATTAACATGATGAATCTTGCGCATCGAACCCTGTCTTCCTTTTTCGGATCAGATCAACACAGCAGAAGTTATAGCTGTCTTTGTACAAAGACAAAGACAACATTTCAGATTATTTGGCTTTTTCAAATGGCTTTTTGGAAATCCGCCTAGGTATCTCCCTACAAAAACCACTGCCAAATACTCATGTTTTGGTATTTTTTCATCTTCTTTGAGTTGGGATGTGGTAGGGCCTGTGTCTATGTCTCCATTGGGTTTCTCACTGTGCAGGAGAGTGCTACGCACACCAAGTCCTTGTAGTGGTGCTGGTTCACGGGAGAACAAACTGAGGTTTTTTAGTCTCATGAGAGACAGAGATGTAGCCGCACACACTATAGTCAAAGTGCCAATATTTATTGAGGACACAGAGAATAGGAAACCAACGTTTCGGCAGCAAGCTGCCTTCTTCAGGGTATACTTTGACTTTGACTTTGACTATAGTGTGTGCGGCTACATCTTTGTCTCTCATGAGACTAAAAAACCTCCATTGGGTTTCTCGCCATAAATACAACAACCACAGGTAACTGTTTACACTCTAAAAGTGTTTTTATTCTAGGCGGGAATCAACCACTGTGTTTGAGCTGGTGTTACTCAGGGTCAGTAAGACATAGAGTCATTCTGACACTTGGAACAGAAACCTCAAAGTCTTACCTTTCAGAAAAGGTCAGGCAGTTGCCTGTACCCCTAGCGGTTCAGCCACAGTAAGCATTTTAGTTTGGGTATGTCGTTTTCACCATTTTCTTCAGAAATAGGTGGCTTTAGTTTCTAACTATTTGGGGCCCGTTTCTTGCCTACCTCGAGGAGGTTAGGGGCGGTGGGGGACTAAAATATAAAAAATATAGGTTTGTTCATATTACATTCATTGTGTTATAAACGGTCATAAACGGTATGAATCTTGGCTGGGGGGGGATTTTGGGCTTATATCAAGGATTTGCACACATGAGTACCTATAGGTCATTTCTGGCCCAGGGGGGAAAAAACATGCCACTAAGTTGAGGTTCATCTTACTTTATTGAATCTTTATTGAGAGTCTTGCGAGAGGAAGTGATGCTACGTACATGTCTTCAAACAGAAAGAGATTGAACCAGGCCCGGCTCCAGCATGAAATGACTGAGGGGGCATTTGAAAATGGTGAGGGGGCAATTTGAAAATGGCCATATCAATTTGTCTTTCACCAAAAATGTGCCTAATTTTGGAACCACCCCCACCCCCCCCACCCCCCCCCACCCCCCCCCCCATGGCGCCGGGCCTGGATTGCACCAGTCCTTTGTCATTTTTCTAAGGACGTATAGAAGGTGCTGACATTAAAACTGTCACCAAAGTACAGTATAAGCAGCCCAGCCTCACATTGAATTAACGTCCACAGGGCAAAACGTAGTTTCACAAAAACGTCTGTAGTTGCCATCTAACAATTTTACAGCCGTTATTGTGAAACTACAACATTTTGCGCTATGGATCAACGTTGCTAAATGTGGCGAGAGGCTAGGCTGGTAGAAGCAACACCTCATGCTAAGTCTTAAGTTAGAGCTTCCACGGACATCTCAGAGACATCCAGGAGCCGTTCTGGAAGAAGACCTCTAGCATAGTACAGTTATGGCACAAGGTTACAGTGAGGTGACCATACATCATCACGCAAGCTTACACTCCTGAGCTGACCCAGATCAGCTGGTAGCACATGTTGAATTTTCTTCCACAATCTCCTTTATTCACTCCTATTGATTTATAAAAGCAGAAGTCTCCTGTGATGTCCACTCCATCAAGGCCACATGCAGTCCTGTCCTAAAACAACATGTACAAAGTTTAAATATTAATAAATAAAACTCAATATTGTCAGGGGAGAGAGAGTGGGAGTGGGGGTGGGGTCAGATGGTGACTGACAGCGGGGGGCGTGGCTTGTGTGACGGAGTAAGGTGTATGCTGGGTAACGAGGTGAGGTAATTCCTCACCGACCAATCAGCTGGGAGTATGGATGCAAAGTGGATTCACCTGATCTGCTTAGTGTGTGTGTGTGTGTGTGTGTGTGTGTGTGTGTGTGTGTGTGTGTGTGTGTGTGCGCGCGCGCGTGTGCGCGCGCGTGTGCGCGCGTGAGACTGATACAGACGTATGTGGTACAATATGGAATCTAATGCGGAGGTGACGGGGAGAGGGGTCTTTATTGGTTAATGAGGTTAAATCACACGGAGGAAGGATCTGTTGGGATCGGTCAGAGGCGCGAGCGACACTCTGCTCACTGGAACCAGGAAGTGACTGCTGGTGGCTGAGAGAGAGAGAGAGGAGGGTAGAGACAGAAAGAAAAGAGAGAAAGAAAAAGAAAGAAAAGAAAAAACGGAGAGCCCTGATCATAATTAATGAATCACGATTATAATTGACTTTATAAATAGTGACTGGAACACTAACTATATATTTTACATTTGCGTGTGAGTCTTATCCAACATATAAACAGCAGAATAGAGTGCCAAAGTCACAGCCTCTTCCGGGTTCTGCGTGGGACCCAAGGCATTTCATTTCCTATTTTATTTTTTTTATAGGTATAACCAAAACCACTGCCTGCTTTACCACCTCAAAATGGTTGCTGTGAAAAGGGCCTATACATTTCAGTTCCTGCATCAGCAACCAGCAGATGGAGTACATTTTCCTGTGAGTCTGATCATAAGAAGAGAAACTGTTTCTATTGTGTGCATGATGGAGATTTGTTGGTAACACTTTACAATAAGGGTAAATAAGTTAAATAAGGGTTAATTATGATTCACGGTTAGCATTAATGAATGAATGTATCCTTATTGCAAAGTGTGATCGCTTTATCTCAGTCCTCACCTCCTCCTGTCCAGGCTCTCAGGCCTGCTCTGTGCCACCTTCTTTTTTGGGAACATCAGCCTGAAAGTGAGAGAGAGAGAGAGGAGAGAGAGAGAGAGAGAGAGAGAGAGAGAGAGAGGCAGAGAGAGAGAGAGAGAGAGAGAGAGAGGCAGAGAGAGAGGTCAGAGGTCATACAGTAACTCAACAGTGTGAGAGAGCAGACTGTCCAGATGTTTTGTGCCGTAAAGCGATCCAGCGGTCATCCAGTTTGTCCTGAGATGCTCACAGCTGTTTTCCCATGCCTCTATTTAACATCCTCAAAGAGTTGACTTACCTTTCATCTAGGGCTGCGCGATATGCTTCAAATCAGTATCACGATAATCACAAAGATATATATCACGATATGGCTCACATATGCAAAACCTTGTTAAATCCAGTTAAACTGAATGGTAATCAAAATGTAAATATTCAAATAATATTCCTTAAAATAGGTTTGATACTTAATTTTAGTTTATTTTAAAGTAAAATTTGCTCGGGACCTTCTTGCTGTGAGGCAACAGTACTAACCACTGGGCCACCGTATGTCTAATTAGACAACACATTTGTGTCACTCGTGATATCCCAAAACCACCTTATTATCACGATATGATTCCACTGAAAGACGATAATATTGAATTATCGCCCAGCCCTACTTACAATTGAATAAAAGTACAGGACAGTTTTGTTTCAGCCGTCTCAGGACATGCAGGTTAGTGGTGTTATAGCGCTCATAACTCACAATGCATCAAACAGCAGAACAACTGTTCATTTTGTTGAGTTTCCTTTAAAGTTAGTTGCATTATGATTGCCAGGCCATTCAGCAGAATAACATGTTGTCAGTTTATGTTTCTGCTATCCACAGATACATTGAATCTCAACGTTTCTGAAGCAGAAATACGTTTAGGTTTTAACTTGACAACATAAACGTTCTAAGTTTGCCGCCAGCTTACTTCCTGTTGCAGTGTTTGCTAATACATTAGAGACAGTCTGTCTGTGTGGGAACGCCCACAAAATGTTATACTGCTGGCAGCCAGGCGAGTGGGTAAAACCGCCCATCTCAATGGGCTGACTCACCAAACGACGGTGCTGTGGCTCTACACACTACAGGATTGGGGATTCTAGAGCAGGTACATAGACATCTGTTCAGATGTGCGTTTACTGCGGGGGTTAAATCCCTGATTGTGTCTGCCTGGGCTGGGCTAGCAGCTACATGCTAATTATGTTGTATGGACAGGACAGGGGGATTTACCCCACCCTGACCACGCCCCCAGCCAGCTAACCCAGCGTCTATGACGAGACATCGCCTCAACCTATAGCTGACAGGAAATAAGCTAGGTTTCAAACTGTTCCATAGCAACACAATTCAGTGAAAACGGGATCAACATTTCTAGGTGTAATGTTATAGCTTAGACCTCTAGCAGTCCTGTAAATGACAGTCTGCACCGTGTCCGTAAGGGTGTCGTGGCCGGGAGAGAGCGGAGACCGCAGTTTGATTCCCAGCGTTTCCAAAGTCTACATTTCAACCGCAAGTCACATTTAATCTTTTTTCTGTTATTTAGCCCTATTGATAGTATTCTGCTACATCACCACACGGCCATTTTGGTAGGAAAACAACAGGTGATTGTGATCAATTAACAGGTGATTACAATCAAGTGACACTTACAGCCAATGAGCTGTGTATATTGTAGCGCCATATTGGTAGGAAAAAGGCTTGTGACATCATCGGAATACTATGAATAGCCCAAAACGTAACCCTAACCTTAACCTTGGTTTAGCTGCCTAACTTTAACCACATTTTAGTTGCCTAACTTTAACCACGTTGTTTTAGTTGCCTAACCATAGGCCCAGTTGTTTTCTTTGCGTAAAGTTTTCAAATTACACACTTTCAAATTCACATTGGAAACTCTCCTGTGGTTGGAGGATTTGGTTTTTCATTTCATATTTTTCATATTTCATATTTTTCGTTCACAAACATTGAGAATCAATTCAACATATGTCATTTGCAGAAATGTAAAATGAAAGCATTTTATTTTGGAGACTGGGTTGTTGTTGTTGTTGTTGTTGTTGTTGTTGTGGTATAGACCCAGGATGACGCTTCTGGACGGACTATATAAGCTCTTATCCCTGAGCTCTACATCTGCTGGATCTATAGAACATGAAAGTCAGATGAGGTCTTAAGTCAGCAAGCATCATGCCATGCAATCAATCACCCCCCACCCCCCGACCAATCAGGCACCTCTTCCCCTGCTCCCGCCTCCTCATGTTTCCAGCCAATCGCCACATATTTATGAATGAGGAAAGACACAAATAAAATTACTAACAGAAAACATTTTTATAATATGAAGTAAACATGACTCATATTTCTCTGCAGTGGGACTGTAAACTGTGGCCTGAATATTACTGTCTAACCTCAGGACCCAGGCAGAGAAAAACAATTATTTACATTCCACATAGCTATGTCATACTTATCATATACCGGTATAGCTAATATATACATCCCCTCCCCCATGTTCTCCCCTTGGCCAGTTCCCCCTGCTGTTTATTCTTTAATTGGATCCCAATTAGCTGTGACACAAGGTGACAGCTACTCTTCCTGGGCTCCACACAGAACAAGAAAATACATACATGTACAATAAATAAGCACAACTAAGAAACTTTAAAATCACAGAAATGAGACACAAATAGTGACAAAGAAAAAAACGCACAGAGAAGAAAAAGAAATAAAAGAGAGCTACATACTAATCCATGTGATACCTGTTGTTGCTCTACGTACACCCTCTGACGATCTGGGGAGAGTTGTAGACTATCACATGCTTCCTCCGATACATGTGCAGTTGCCAACTGCTCCTTTTCACGTGACAGTGAGGAGTTTCACCGGCAGGACGTAGCGCGTGGGAGGGTCACGCTATTCCCCCCAGTTCCCCTCCCCTCTGAAGACGGCCAATTGTGTCGGTGTCTGATGGGGATTGAACCCAGTTTTGCCAACTTGGCGCTTGTCTTAACTTTGTCGCTATATTTTTATATATAATATAACATAATATTATGATGGTCTTGACCTAGTTTCAAGATGAAGACCAGACACGCTGCCTCACGCCACGCGTAATCTAGTGACATAGCGACCTCATCATCACATGTAATCCTAGCGTGACAAGTGCAGTAATCCCAGCGTGACGTTCGCGTGACGCACTTGCCTAGGTGACGGTTACATGCTGCCACTCCGACGTGCTGCCACTCCGACGTTCTGCCACTCCGAAATATCGGCACTCCGAAAGGGGGTCTATATTCCCCGTTTTTCACTAACCTCTCCCAACCCCCACGCCAAACCTAACCTCCCCCTATGCCTAAACCTAACCTCCCCCAGACCCTAACCCAAAACCTAACCTCTCCCACCCCCACGCCTAAACCTAAGGTCGGCATTGCGGCTTCTAAGGTGAACGACCGCCAGTCCGAATGATGGAAGTTAACGTTCGGAGTGGCAGCATGTCGGAAAGGCAAAGGAACCCCCTAGGTGACGCCGTTAATGTCGTCAGTGCAGTAATCCCAGCGTGACGTTCGCGTGACGCACTTGCCTAGGTGACGCCGTTAATGTCGTCAGTGCAGTAATCCCAGCGTGACGTTCGCGTGACGCACTTGCCTAGGTGACGCCGTTAATGTCGTCAGTGCAGTAATCCCAGCGTGACGTTCGCGTGACGCACTTGCCTAGGTGACGCCGTTAATGTCGTCAGTGCAGTAATCCCAGCGTGACGTTCGCGTGACGCACTTGCCTAGGTGACGCCGTTAATGTCGTCAGTGCAGTAATCCCAGCGTGACGTTCGCGTGACGCACTTGCCTAGGTGACGCCGTTAATGTCGTCAGTGCAGTAATCCCAGCGTGACGTTCGCGTGACGCACTTGCCTAGGTGACGCCGTTAATGTCGTCAGTGCAGTAATCCCAGCGTGACGTTCGCGTGACGCACTTGCCTAGGTGACGCCGTTAATGTCGTCAGTGCAGTAATCCCAGCGTGACGTTCGCGTGACGCACTTGCCTAGGTGACGCCTTTAATGTCGTCAGTGCAGTAATCCCAGCGTGACGTTCGCGTGACGCACTTGCCTAGGTGACGCCGTTAATGTCGTCAGTGCAGTAATCCCAGCGTGACGTTCGCGTGACGCACTTGCCTAGGTGACGGCGTTAATGTCGTCAGTGCAGTAATCCCAGCGTGACGTTCGCGTGACGCACTTGCCTAGGTGACGCCGTTAATGTCGTCAGTGCCGAGGCTATGACGCGGCAGTATTTATAGCCACGCCGGGTGCACCACCGTCCTCGTTCCCTGACCTCTAGCCGCTGCACTAATTCCTTCTCTGGAAGCCGCGTTTCACCCCACCCACCTCCCCAGTCCACCTGAAGAATCCCCTACGGGGGGGGGGTTCTCTATTCTAGCCGGAGCAGATGCCCTCCCGCCTCAAGAAGAGACGCATCTTGCCACGGAGTCACTACGCCCGGAGTCACTACGCCAAAGAATCAGTTGCCATGCTGCCACGCCATCAGAATTAATGCCATACCGCTTCAGGCCATGAATCCTATCGCCATGCCATACTTTAATAAAGCTTGCTGATTAACCTTACCCTCTGGTCTCTCATGATTGAAATATTTATATTTATATAGTTTTATTTAGCTACTTTTCAGACCCCGCTGGCGACTCTTTCTGACCATGGGAAGCAATGTTAGTGTGTTGAATAGAAATGTGTTGGCCTATAAATTGGGGCCGCTGCTGCCGGGTTTTCTCTCTCTCCTTTTCTCTGCCTGTCTCATAACAGCCCGAACACACCACACGCCGAAGCTACGCTGAAGCTACGCAGCGCGGAGGCAGTTTCATTTCAGCGTCCTTGTTAACAGGAGAGACCGATCACACCAGCCACAGCGCTTTGCCACGCCACACTGAAGCCACGCTGCACGCGTGCTGCAGCGATAGTTTCAGCTTCTGGTCTATTCTTCAAGCGTGCAGTGCGCTGCACCCGTGCAGCCAGGCATGAAGTCAATGCAAGTTGTGAGCGGAGGCAGGGCAGCGCCGGGCAAGGCGCTGAGGAAAAGAGAGTGCTTCTGGTGTGAATGGCTAGGCTCCTGCTTCATCACTGCTTCAGCGCTGCTTCTGAGATGCCTATGTTGTGAACCAGGGCTTTGACACAGCCCCTCCTCTTCCTTCTCTCTTCCGCTGAGAGCAGCAGGATAGGGTTTACTTGTCATTTCTAACGGCGCACGCACAAATTTGGCCCCGGTGGGCAAAGTCAGTTTACTTAATGTTACCTTCTAATAATTGACCTATCGCTAAGCCCCACCCCTCGTGCTCACTCGGACAAACACAGGGCAGGCTGAGTAGAATAATGGCAGCCGTCACTGTCAAAGTTATATCCCAAGACGCTCTTCACAACTTTCTGAGGCCTGATATCGTCTAGAAGCCACAGAAAGTACTTCACTATGCCATGGAGGGCAATGTACAACATTTAAAGTTATCGATAAAAAGAAATGCGATACGTGTATGCCTGGAAACGGCTTTAGCGAATCTTTGATTAAACGTTTTATCGGAGGAAGACAGCAGGCGGGGATAACAGACGACTCACATCCAGAATTGACAAACACTTAGAGTAACCTCTCCGTGGATTATATAGCCTATATGCCGAATTGAAGAGTGGCACCTGGTAATCTATTTCATGTACCTCTGTATAATCTAGAAACGTTACATAGTGTAGAGATGTTTTTCATAGCGAGACAACGGCACGCACGCATGGGTGGTGGTGTAGCAGATCAGCAGAGGCATAGCTTACAGCTTTTAACATCATGTTTTCCTCCTGGATCTTTTCTCTTTAGACTACCTCACATTTATTTGGAGAACGGGATTCATTCCAATGTTTTAAGGTTTGACTGGTGTCTGGCGATGTTATAATCACATCAATCAATGTGCCTGATCCTCTTCACTAGTCTCGCTGGCCTGCCTCCTCCCCTCTCTATCTCTTCACCAACTCCACGCGCATAACGTAATGACTGGAAACTCGCATAATTCAGCATTTTATTTTGCCGACTTTCTGAATACCATGATGATTTCATGATACCTTTTGGATCATGGAAGCCAAATGAGGGAGAAGACTCATCATCTCGCTGTCACCACGATTGCAGATTTAACTCCAAAACAGTAGCTTGTGGATGTGAGTGAGATGTCTATGCTTACTAGTTTAATATTATCAATTGCCTGGCCTCCCAGGATACCTCGTAATGTTGCAGTTACCCCCATGCACATCGTTTGACCATTTTTCCAACTTATAAATGTATAAAACCCCATAAAACCAGAGTGCTTCTCTATGGAACTCTAAGCTGAGAATGTCCGAGTGTATTGTAGGGCTGCATGTGCTGTGATTGGCTCGTCTGCGTTCGGGGCGTGGCTTAGCGATAGGTCAATTGTGGACCAACGTGACTGTGTTGGCTGAATCCATCAGTGGTCATGTGACATCACTTACCGTGCTGGCCAATACGCTGGTCGCCTGCTCCAGGCCCTCCACAGCAGCCTGGGAAGCCTCGTTAGCCCCGGTGACCACAGTGTCTGCTGCACTGTCCGCCTGCTCCACTGTCGTCTGGGCCGCTGGAGTGTGTGTGTGTGTGTGTGTGTGTGTGTGTGTGTGTGTGTGTGTGTGTGTGTGTGTGTGTGTGTGTGCGTGTGTGTGTGTGTGTGTGAGAGAGAGTGTGTGTGCGTGCGTGTGTGCGTGAGTGTGTGTGTGAGAGAGAGTGTGTGGGGGTGGGGGGGGGGGGGGGTCAACACAGAGGAGCATTTGGCATCCAAACGTGACAAAAGTTAATTTCCTATTTTATTTATCCTCTTCCTACATTATTGCACACATACTGATATTATAACATTCTGCATACATTTCATATTTTTTGGGTATATCCTCGTGTCATATTGTACACATTTTGATTTGTTTTTTCTTGAAAGTTACTACCTTTAATATAACCTTTAATATTGTTAATACTTTATTTAATTACTACTAATTAACTACTATTAATGTAATACTCTCATTCATATTTGTGTGTGTGTATGTGTGTGTGTGTGTGTGTGTGTGTGTGTGTGTGTGTGTGTGTGTGTATGTGTGTGTGCGTGAGTGTGTGTGCGTGCGTGAGTGTGTGTGTGAGAGAGAGTGTGTGGGGTTGGGGGGGGGCTCAACACAGAGGAGCATTTGCGTGCGTGTGTGTGTGTGTGTCGCTCACCTGTGTTCACGCCAGTCGCCAAGCCCTCCTTCGTCTTGGCCCCTGGAAAACAACAAAACAAAACAGTTTCAAATAACTATATATATACAGTATACAGTATACAGTATATATATATACAGTATATATACAGTATTGTAGGGAATGACAAATGAGGAAGGTAAAAGTTGATCCAGCATGTCGCTGGCATCATTTATTCCAGATCCCTAACTATGTACATATGTTACAGCACGTTGGTAGCTATAGCTAACAGAGTGATAAGCTAGCTAGTAGCTGCAGGCTGTGTGGAGTGGTCTAGTTGCCTCCTGTGCTAGGAGACGTAGACTGAAGAACAAGAGACATTGATCAGCTTAAATAGCCCCAGCTGCTCAATCCACCAGAGTCACATGACTGCACTTGAGGTTTCTGTCCCAAGCCTGCTAGATCACTAGCAGACTATGTTGTGGTCACCACAGTATATATATATATATATATATATATACTGTATATATATATATACACACATACACATATATCTCCAAAGTCTCCAAGCATTCTTATGTGAAATACACATGTCCTGTCTGCACGGCACCTAGTCACGATTTTGCTGTTAGTCACTTCTTCTTCTGTAGTGTTTTATGGCAGTTGGCATCCTTTACCGCCTCCTGGCGCCTTGCAGTCCATGGTGGTACAGTTCCTGTACCAGGTAGTGACGCAGCCGGTCAGCAGGCTTTCAATGGTGCCTCTGTAGAAGTCCCTGAGGATTTTGGGCCTCAAGCCAAATTTCTTTAGTCGTCTGAGTCTGTGTCGTCGCTGTTGGGCCTTTTTGACAAAGGTCAGAGGTGGTGTGGCTGGTCCAGGTTAGGTCCTGCTGGAAGTTGACACCTATAGGTACTTGAAGCTGTCCACTCTCTCTACCTCTGTGCTGTAGATGGTGACCGGGCGGTGGTCCTCCCCTCTCCTGTAGGGTTACATGCTGCCACTCCGACGTGCTGCCACTCCGACGTTCTGCCACTCCGAAATATCGGCACTCCGAAAGGGGGTCTATATTCCCCGTTTTTCACTAACCTCTCCCAGCCCCCACGCCAAACCTAACCTCCCCCCATGCCTAAACCTAACCTCCCCCAGACCCTAACCCAAAACCTAACCTCCCCCACCCCCACGCCTAAACCTAAGGTCGGCATTGCGGCTTCTAAGGTGAACGACCGCCAGTCCGAATAATGGAAGTTAACGTTCGGAGTGGCAGCATGTCGGAAAGGCAGAGGAACCCCCTCCTGTAGTCTATAATAACCTCCTTGGTCTTGGCCATGTTCAGGGAGAGGTGGCTGTCCTGGCACCACTGTTCCAGGGCATCCACCTCCTTCTTGTAGATCGCCATTGGAGATCAGCCCCACCACTGCTGTGTCTTCTGCAAACTTCATGTTGGTGTTTGAGGTCTGTATCGCCACGCAGTCGTGGGTATACAGGTCATACCAGAAGGGGCTGGAGAAACAGCCCTGCAGTGCAGAGGAGGTGCAGTTGTCCACTTTCACCACCTGGTGGCGGTCTGTCAGAAAGTCCTGGATCCATTCAATTGGACTCATGCCGTATTCACGATAACCACGACCTCAGTTGAAGGGCCCATAAATATCGATATGCAAATGTGCATCTTTATAGCAGTTTCTGAGCAGCCAATAGGCTCGCTGCTTTCCTTGGCAACACTGCTAACAAGTGTTGGAGTCCCAGACTGTCGCAGCATTCAGGACAGACTGTCCTCTGCCAGGAGACACACACACACACACACACACACACACACACACACACACACACACTCACACACACACACACACACACACACACACACACACACACACACACCTCAGAGACAAACAAGTTAGTCAAAGTCCAGCCTGTTGTTCTGTTAACAATGAACTTATTTAGTCTGAGAGTGTGTGTGTGTGTGTGTGTGTGTGTGTGTGTGTGTGTGTGTGTGTGTGTGAGTGTGTGTGTGTGTGTGTGTGTGTGTGTGTGTGTGTGTGTGTGCGTGTCATTGTATTTCTCAGTATCATGATAGCCACCCGGCTCCACCCAGCAGCATGCTAACATGCTCTGGGTTGAGGTCAGAAAGTAACAGGAGTAGAGCAAACGCACCACTGATTTTGTCATTTTCAAGATTTGTTGACGGTGAGAAAGGCATCAAAAACACCAGACTGATCCTTTAACAACACATCCTCTAGTCCAGTGGTTCTCAAATGTGGGTCCGCGGACCCCCAGGGGTCCGTGGCACTTTGCCAGGGGGTCCGCGAAAAGTTTTCAGGTAAAAAAAAAAATGCTACATGTTACTTATTCCTTCTCAAACTACTTCCTACATGGTGCTAGTGTGGCCGGGACACTTTTTGCATTTGAATGATTTTAATGGGACGCACCGGATTCCCGATCGCACTTGAAGGCCACCCTGCAAATCAGCGGGATTGTCCTCACCTGCGAGCCTGTGAGCAGGGGGATATATCTGCTTGTTTTTCACAGAGAGGGGAGAGAAGCAGACCAGAGGGAAAAGGCCAGAGGGGAGCGAGGATGTCACGCTGCTAGCAGGAGTTCCGAGGGGGAGCGGCTGAGATGGGGAGCCGGGCGTAGCCCTGCCCGCGGCTTGGGTAAGATGCAGGTGTGAGCGGCTTGGCCGCTGAGTACCCCTCTCTCCTATGCGTACCTATGGGCGCACCGTGGCGGATTCACGGCGGAGAGGAGAGAGGGGGAAGGCCCGGAAGCCGCTCCACCTGGTACTGGGAGCCGTGGGCGGGGTGGGGCTCCCCAGTCTCTTCAAGCTGCCGTTCCTCCTCAAACCTAGAGCTCCCTTGAACCCGAGAGACAGAGGAGGAAGCACGGGCGGGCGAGCGCAACAAACCCCATGAGAGTGACGAGGACCAGAGACAAGTGGAGTGTGGCCACAGATGAGGAGTGAGACGAGCAGTGCGCATCTGAGGTCCCGAGGTCCTGGCGGTAGCAGACAGCGTGGGATCGTCAGTGAAAGCCAGGGGAAAGCCAAGCAACCGCAGCAGAGGGGTAACGTTAAGACGAGCCCCTCTCCCAAGTTAAGTGCTGTTGTTACCCCTGGCTCCTTCTTCCTTCCTCTGCATTTTAATTCAGACAGCGTTGGCCTGATTTGAGCTATTTTAGTAGTTTAATAGTTGACATTTTCCCTTGGTTTTACTGGGCCTTTTTACCCCCAGCCAGTTTTAATCGTCCCTTTTAAACTCCGTTGTCAAGCCACCGGGACTTTCATTGGGCCATTTTTTAGCACAGCAACCCCTGAACTCAATCGAGTGTTTTATGCATGTATTTTTGAGCCTTTTTACCTACGGGTTCTTTTATTAAGGATGCTGTGCTGTGTGACCTATATTTTACTTTGAAGGTTGGCTGACGCTACATTTTGGTCCCATAAAGGAAAGCCGGAGGGGACCAGGACCGGAGCCACCGGGAGGAGTGGACTATTACTGGAGCAGTGGACTTGGGGCTGGGCTGGGGAAAATCATTTTTTAATAGCCTTGTAACCAATAAACTGTCAACTTTTTACCTTGGGTTTTTTAGTGGCTTTTAACTCTGCTCACTCCTGATTTTAAAGAACCTGTTCAGTTTTTCCTTTTAATAAGAGCCCTAGTCTCTTTAACCTAGGTGGCGTTGTCGGCAACATTTTAATTATCAAGCAGATTTTAATGTGGTATTTTTGAGCCACGTTACACTAGTCTATCAAAATATCTTGGCTGTCATTGATTGTGTTGCATAGTGGTTTTCTGTACTGTTGACAAATTGTGATATTGTAAGTCGCTTTGGACAAAACAAAAGCATCTGCTAAATGACGTTATGTAAATGTAATGTAATAAAAAATAAAATAAAAATCTTTGCAAAATCTTCATAGTTCAACGAAAATAGTTTATGCTAAATCTAAAATGGTTCATGGATTACATTCTAATAACAAACCTATCAAATTAAAAGTCAAGCACGTTACCGTGGAAACAATCAAGCTTAGCCCAAAATCACAAATCAGAATGAGGGGGTCCCCGGTATATATCTTGTAAGGGGTCCTTGGCTGAAAAACATTTGAGAACCTCTGCTCTAGTCTACACAGAGCCACAGTGTGTTCAGAAGCACTGCGGCCATAATTTTTATAGGCTATTCACCTTATTCTTTGCCCATACAAGGACGCTTTTGCATGACGTCATTTCGTAATCGTCTTTCCGGTTTTAAACACGGAAGTAGAGTACGCCTACCGCAGTCATTTAGACTTGCCAAAAAGCTGTTTTCAAGCTAAAAAAAACCCCAAACTGTTTTAAAGTTTTAATATTTGTCGGGTGAGAACGTAACATATGTGACCAGTTTATCAGAATAACGCCTATTGGAAATCCTTAACGAGCAGCGAGGACCGGGAGCGCTGACTGTGCTCACACCGCGGTCGGACTAGCTATCTGTCAATGGTCAACTGGCAGTGAGAAAACACTGTCGACGTTCTTTTGTAACTAACGTTAAATGCCGACCGGGTACAGCCTCCCAGCAGTAACGTTATGAACATGTAACTGAAGTTGGCTGCAGTGTAGCTTAATTCTGAATGTTGCTAAACTTCATTCATACTGACGTTTTATTTTGAAAATGGCCGCCAACTAGCGTTGAACCGGAAGAACAAATATGTTGGGTCGAACGCGGAAGAGAGAAAAAGTGGGCGTGGTGAATAAGGTGAATAGGAAACTAGGAATATCCCAGTTGAGTGATATCACACCCAAGTTCTGTGCATTCCATTTAAACAGTCAGAAATAGCTCTTGCCAGGCTAGCCATAGAGAGCCAAAGTCACGCCCACTTCCGGGTTATGCATGGGCACCAAGAGATTTAAAGGAGAATTTCGTTTTTTTTAACCTGGACCCATCTCCTGGCAATAATTATGATTTGGCCACTCACCCAGGCCGCCCTAGCGTTGTTTTGAGATCAATAGCGTCCAAGTCAGTTGTAAAATGGAGCTGATTTGGGGCCAAGTGTGAGCCTGTCTTTTCTGAATCTAAATAGCTATTTTTATTCCCGTTTTTGCCACATATCGTCATAATGTGATCCCTCAACATCCACCAGAGTGATATTTCGCCCCAGGCCATTTCCTGGACTCTCACAGGGATCAAATTACCTCAAACGTGATCTCGGTCACCAAGTCTCGTCAAGTCCCGCGATACTTTCCTGCCGGCTGGCCAACTACAGGTACACGCTTTGCGGTGGTGGTTTTAGCGTAACCGGGGTTTGGCGTAACCTGGGATTCGAAATAACGAAGGTTATGCCAAACCCCACATAGGTTACGCTAAAACCACCACCGCAAAGCGTCCTACCTGCCGAAATTCTCCTTTAATCTGCCATTTATTTTCCCATAGACATTTCGTGAAATGCTTGTAAAAAATAAAAAATAGTTTTACTTGGTGAAACCAAATGATTCAGGAGAGACCATAGAACAATTCAATCAGACCAAAACTAACCAGAAGTTTGGTGGTTCGATCCCCGGCTCCTCCAGTCCATGTTGAAGTGTCCTTGGGCAAGACACTGAACCCCAAATTGCTCCTGATGGCTGTGCCAGCATCCTGCGTGGCAGCTGGCCACCTTCGGTGTGTGAATGAGTGAATGTAGGCACATTGTAAAGCTCTTTGGATAAAAGTGTGATATAAATGCAATCCATTTACTTTTTTTTACGTTTTGGTGCTGGATGTGCTGCGGGTATAAAAAGGCTACTGCACCCCAATACTCAGCAAAGATACGATGGTAGAGAGATAGCAGCACAGATTTGACACATTGTGCAAATTGCCAACCACCTTTCAAAAAAGGCACAAAAGGATAGATGGGCCTTTTTTGAAAGGTTTGCGCAATTTGTTACCATCTCTTTGTGACTGTCTTTGCTGTCAAATCATGGGGGGGCATTGGGGTGCAATACCCTTTTTATACACGCAGCACTCTGGCGCTGCATCGCGGTCGGAGGGCTGTGGCGGCACATCAGAATGTCGGTAGAGGAAGAAATTGCCAGCCATGCCAGTAATGCCAGTAATTGCCAGTATGCCATGTGCATGTCTCGGCCGGTCTCGGCTGACAGGCGCTGGTAAGTAGCCGGTTTTCGCCAAACTTTGTCTTTTCGAACAATAACTGCTCACTTTTTGGAAGAACTAGGATTCTGATATAATAAGGTCTGACCCTACTCATGCCTTCAGAATGCAGAAAATAAGGTGAGTTTAGTGCATAGATTTCCACAATTTTTATGACAGTAGAGGGCGCTACTGTCCTGAGGGTAAATTTCCAGCAAACCCATCAACAGTTCAGAAAAACAAAAAACAAAAAAAACTATTGCACTGGTGAAGCGGGTGTTCATTGTGAAATATTTGCAGCCCTTTCCAGTCATTTGGGTTTTTGTCACCTAATGAAAATGCCTGATCCACACACCATGCCATCATACATACAGTCAGTGTTGGCGGTAACTCACTACAAAAGTAACATAGTAGGCTACATGTAATATATTACTTAACAGTTACTTTGTCAAGTAACTCAAGTTACAAATTTAGTTCATTTATTTTAAATCAAAGCACATAATATAAAAAAAAAAAGATACAATCATTTCCTAATCAAACTGTGTTTTTATGCAAATAACCACTATAGATGACAATAACAAAGGAAAAGAGTAACATTTAGAATTTTGGATTGTTTTTACACTGACTTGAAGGCGGTTGAAATTCTTTTTCGGGATGGTTCCGGGGCGGCGATGTCATTCTGCGGCTGCTGTTATTTTGGTAAATGTGATGCAAAAGTAGTGTAATAAGTAACCAGTTACTCTACACACAGTAAGATTGTAAAGTAACGTATTACTTTCAAATGAAAAGTAACTAGAAATATGTAGTATATTACATTTTGAAAGTAACTTGCCCAACACTGCCTACAGTACAGTATTCTTTTTTAGCAGGTCTGACAGTAGCCGTGACGCGCCACGACAAAGGGAAGTGCTCGGCCCCCTCTGTAATCTGGAAGTTCTGCACACTCGGCGGCACTACTTCTTCATACATGGACCAATTTAAAAAAAATGTTCTCCATAGTTTATGAGTAGGTGGTCTGTCTGTCTCCCCTGACACACGAGTAGGAGGTCTGTCTGTCTCCCCTGACACACGAGTAGGGGGTCTGTCTGTCTCCCCTGACACACGAGTAGGAGGTCTGTCTGTCTCCCCTGACACACGAGTAGGAGCTCTGTCTGTCTCCCCTGACACACGGGTAGGAGGTCTGTCTGTCTCCCCTGACACACGAGTAGGAGGTCTGTCTGTCCCCCCTGACACACGAGTAGGTCTGTCTGTCTCCCCTGACACACGAGTAGGAAGTCTGTCTGTCTCCCCTGACACACGAGTAGGAGGTCTGTCTGTCTCCCCTGACACACGAGTAGGAGGCCTGTCTGTCTCCCCTGACACACGAGTAGGAGGTCTGTCTGTCTCCCCTGACACACGAGTAGCAGGTCTGTCTGTCTCCCCTGACACACGAGTAGCAGGTCTGTCTGTCTCCCCTGACACACGAGTAGGATGTCTGTCTGTCTCCCCTGACACATGAGTAGCAGGTCTGTCTGTCTCCCCTGACACACGAGTAGGAGGTCGGTCTGTCTCCCCTGACACACGAGTAGGTCTGTCTGTCTCCCCTGACAGACGAGTAGGAAGTCTGTCTGTCTCCCCTGACACACGAGTAGGAGGTCTGTCTGTCTCCCCTGACACACGAGTAGGAGGTCTGTCTGTCTCCCCTGACACACGAGTAGGAGGTCTGTCTGTCTCCCCTGACACACGAGTAGGAGGTCTGTCTGTCTCCCCTGACCCACGAGTAGGAGGTCTGTCTGTCTCCCCTGACACACGAGTAGGAGGTCTGTCTGTCTCCCCTGACACACGAGTAGGAGGTCTGTCTGTCTCCCCTGACACAGAGTAGGAGGTCTGTCTGTCTCCCCTGACACACGAGTAGGAGGTCTGTCTGTCTCCCCTGACACACGAGTAGGTCTGTCTGTCTCCCCTGACACACGAGTAAGAGGTCTGTCTGTCTCCCCTGACACACGAGTAGGTCTGTCTGTCTCCCCTGACACACGAGTAGGAGGTCTGTCTGTCTCCCCTGACACACGAGTAGGTCTGTCTGTCTCCCCTGACACACGAGTAGGAGGTCTGTCTGTCTCCCCTGACACACGAGTAGGAGGTCTGACTGTCTCCCCTGACACACGAGTAGGAGGTCTGTCTGTCTCCCCTGACACAGAGTAGGAGGTCTGTCTGTCTCCCCTGACACACGAGTAGGTCTGTCTGTCTCCCCTGACACACGAGTAGGTCTGTCTGTCTCCCCTGACACAGAGTAGGAGGTCTGTCTGTCTCCCTTGACACACGGGTAGGAGGTCTGTCTGTCTCCCCTGACACAGAGTAGGAGGTCTGTCTGTCTCCCCTGACACATGAGTAGGAGGTCTGTCTGTCTCCCCTGACACACGAGTAGGAGGTATGTCTGTCTCCCCTGACACAGAGTAGGAGGTTTGTCTGTTTCCCCTGACACACAAATAGGAGGTCTGTCTGTCTCCCCTGATACACGAGTAGGAGGTCTGTCTGTCTCCCCTGACACACGAGTAGGAGCTCTGTCTGTCTCCCCTGACACAGAGTAGGTGGTCTGTCTGTCTCCCCTGACACACGAGTAGCAGGTCTGTCTGTCTCCCCTGACACACGAGTAGCACGTCTGTCTGTCTCCCCTGACACACGAGTAGGAGGTCTGTCTGTCTCCCCTGACACACGAGTAGGTAGTCTGTCTGTCTCCCCTGACACATGAGTAGGAGGTCTGTCTGTCTCCCCTGACACACGAGTAGGAGGTCTGTCTGTCTCCCCTGACACAGAGTAGGAGGTCTGTCTGTCTCCCCTGACACACGAGTAGGTCTGTCTGTCTCCCCTGACACAGAGTAGGAGGTCTGTCTGTCTCCCCTGACACACGAATAGGAGGTCTGTCTGTCTCCCCTGACACACGAGTAGGAGGTCTGTCTGTCTCCCCTGACACACGAGTATGATGTCTGTCTGTCTCCCCTGACACACGAGTAGCAGGTCTGTCTGTCTCCCCTGACACACGAGTAGGAGGTCGGTCTGTCTCCCCTGACACACGAGTAGGTCTGTCTGTCTCCCCTGACACACGAGTAGGAAGTCTGTCTGTCTCCCCTGACACACGAGTAGGAGGTCTGTCTGTCTCCCCTGACACACGAGTAGGAGGTCTGTCTGTCTCCCCTGACACACGAGTAGGAGGTCTGTCTGTCTCCCCTGACACACGAGTAGGAGGTCTGTCTGTCTCCCCTGACCCACGAGTAGGAGGTCTGTCTGTCTCCCCTGACACACGAGTAGGAGGTCTGTCTGTCTCCCCTGACACACGAGTAGGAGGTCTGTCTGTCTCCCCTGACACAGAGTAGGAGGTCTGTCTGTCTCCCCTGACACACGAGTAGGAGGTCTGTCTGTCTCCCCTGACACACGAGTAGGTCTGTCTGTCTCCCCTGACACACGAGTAAGAGGTCTGTCTGTCTCCCCTGACACACGAGTAGGTCTGTCTGTCTCCCCTGACACACGAGTAGGAGGTCTGTCTGTCTCCCCTGACACACGAGTAGGTCTGTCTGTCTCCCCTGACACACGAGTAGGAGGTCTGTCTGTCTCCCCTGACACACGAGTAGGAGGTCTGACTGTCTCCCCTGACACACGAGTAGGAGGTCTGTCTGTCTCCCCTGACACACGAGTAGGAGGTCTGTCTGTCTCCCCTGACACACGAGTAGGTCTGTCTGTCTCCCCTGACACACGAGTAGGAGGTCTGTCTGTCTCCCCTGACACACGAGTAGGAGGTATGTCTGTCTCCCCTGACACACGAGTAGGAGGTCTGTCTGTCTCCCCTGACACACGAGTAGGAGGTCTGTCTGTCTCCCCTGACACACGAGTAGGAGGTCTGTCTGTCTCCCCTGACACACGAGTAGGAGGTCTGTCTGTCTCCCCTGACACACGAGTAGGCGGTCTGTCTGTCTCCCCTGACACACGAGTAGGAGGTCTGTCTGTCTCCCCTGACACACGAGTAGGAGGTCTGTCTGTCTCCCCTGACACACGAGTAGGAGGTCTGTCTGTCTCCCCTGACACAGAGTAGGAGGTCTGTCTGTCTCCCCTGACACACGAGTAGGTCTGTCTGTCTCCCCTGACACACGAGTAGGTCTGTCTGTCTCCCCTGACACAGAGTAGGAGGTCTGTCTGTCTCCCTTGACACACGGGTAGGAGGTCTGTCTGTCTCCCCTGACACAGAGTAGGAGGTCTGTCTGTCTCCCCTGACACATGAGTAGGAGGTCTGTCTGTCTCCCCTGACACACGAGTAGGAGGTATGTCTGTCTCCCCTGACACAGAGTAGGAGGTCTGTCTGTCTCCCCTGACACACGAGTAGGAGGTCTGTCTGTCTCCCCTGATACACGAGTAGGAGGTCTGTCTGTCTCCCCTGACACACGAGTAGGAGCTCTGTCTGTCTCCCCTGACACAGAGTAGGTGGTCTGTCTGTCTCCCCTGACACACGAGTAGCAGGTCTGTCTGTCTCCCCTGACACACGAGTAGCACGTCTGTCTGTCTCCCCTGACACACGAGTAGGAGGTCTGTCTGTCTCCCCTGACACACGAGTAGGTGGTCTGTCTGTCTCCCCTGACACATGAGTAGGAGGTCTGTCTGTCTCCCCTGACACACGAGTAGGAGGTCTGTCTGTCTCCCCTGACACAGAGTAGGAGGTCTGTCTGTCTCCCCTGACACACGAGTAGGAGGTCTGTCTGTCTCCCCTGACACAGAGTAGGAGGTCTGTCTGTCTCCCCTGACACACGAGTAGGTCTGTCTGTCTCCCCTGACACACGAGTAGGAGATCTGTCTGTCTCCCCTGACACACGAGTAGGAGCTATGTCTGTCTCCCCTGACACACGAGTAGGAGGTCTGTCTGTCTCCCCTGACACACGAGTAGGTCTGTCTGTCTCCCCTGACACACGAGTAGGAGCTCTGTCTGTCTCCCCTGACACACGAGTAGGAGGTCTGTCTGTCTCCCCTGACACACGAGTAGGTCTGTCTGTCTCCCCTCACACACGAGTAGGAGCTCTGTCTGTCTCCCCTGACACACGAGTAGGAGGTCTGTCTGTCTCCCCTGACACACGAGTAGGAGGTCTGTCTGTCTCCCCTGACACACGAGTAGGAGGTCTGTCTGTCTCCCCTGACACACGAGTAGGTCTGTCTGTCTCCCCTGACACACGAGTAGGAGGTCTGTCTGTCTCCCCTGACACACGAGTAGGAGGTCTGTCTGTCTCCCCTGACACACGAGTAGGAGGTCTGTCTGTCTCCCCTGACACACGAGTAGGAGCTCTGTCTGTCTCCCCTGACACACGGGTAGGAGGTCTGTCTGTCTCCCCTGACACACGAGTAGGAGGTCTGTCTGTCCCCCCTGACACACGAGTAGGTCTGTCTGTCTCCCCTGACACACGAGTAGGAAGTCTGTCTGTCTCCCCTGACACACGAGTAGGAGGTCTGTCTGTCTCCCCTGACACACGAGTAGGAGGCCTGTCTGTCTCCCCTGACACACGAGTAGGAGGTCTGTCTGTCTCCCCTGACACACGAGTAGCAGGTCTGTCTGTCTCCCCTGACACACGAGTAGCAGGTCTGTCTGTCTCCCCTGACACACGAGTAGGATGTCTGTCTGTCTCCCCTGACACATGAGTAGCAGGTCTGTCTGTCTCCCCTGACACACGAGTAGGAGGTCGGTCTGTCTCCCCTGACACACGAGTAGGTCTGTCTGTCTCCCCTGACACACGAGTAGGAAGTCTGTCTGTCTCCCCTGACACACGAGTAGGAGGTCTGTCTGTCTCCCCTGACACACGAGTAGGAGGTCTGTCTGTCTCCCCTGACACACGAGTAGGAGGTCTGTCTGTCTCCCCTGACACACGAGTAGGAGGTCTGTCTGTCTCCCCTGACCCACGAGTAGGAGGTCTGTCTGTCTCCCCTGACACACGAGTAGGAGGTCTGTCTGTCTCCCCTGACACACGAGTAGGAGGTCTGTCTGTCTCCCCTGACACAGAGTAGGAGGTCTGTCTGTCTCCCCTGACACACGAGTAGGAGGTCTGTCTGTCTCCCCTGACACACGAGTAGGTCTGTCTGTCTCCCCTGACACACGAGTAAGAGGTCTGTCTGTCTCCCCTGACACACGAGTAGGTCTGTCTGTCTCCCCTGACACACGAGTAGGAGGTCTGTCTGTCTCCCCTGACACACGAGTAGGTCTGTCTGTCTCCCCTGACACACGAGTAGGAGGTCTGTCTGTCTCCCCTGACACACGAGTAGGAGGTCTGACTGTCTCCCCTGACACACGAGTAGGAGGTCTGTCTGTCTCCCCTGACACAGAGTAGGAGGTCTGTCTGTCTCCCCTGACACACGAGTAGGTCTGTCTGTCTCCCCTGACACACGAGTAGGTCTGTCTGTCTCCCCTGACACAGAGTAGGAGGTCTGTCTGTCTCCCTTGACACACGGGTAGGAGGTCTGTCTGTCTCCCCTGACACAGAGTAGGAGGTCTGTCTGTCTCCCCTGACACATGAGTAGGAGGTCTGTCTGTCTCCCCTGACACACGAGTAGGAGGTATGTCTGTCTCCCCTGACACAGAGTAGGAGGTTTGTCTGTTTCCCCTGACACACAAATAGGAGGTCTGTCTGTCTCCCCTGATACACGAGTAGGAGGTCTGTCTGTCTCCCCTGACACACGAGTAGGAGCTCTGTCTGTCTCCCCTGACACAGAGTAGGTGGTCTGTCTGTCTCCCCTGACACACGAGTAGCAGGTCTGTCTGTCTCCCCTGACACACGAGTAGCACGTCTGTCTGTCTCCCCTGACACACGAGTAGGAGGTCTGTCTGTCTCCCCTGACACACGAGTAGGTAGTCTGTCTGTCTCCCCTGACACATGAGTAGGAGGTCTGTCTGTCTCCCCTGACACACGAGTAGGAGGTCTGTCTGTCTCCCCTGACACAGAGTAGGAGGTCTGTCTGTCTCCCCTGACACACGAGTAGGTCTGTCTGTCTCCCCTGACACAGAGTAGGAGGTCTGTCTGTCTCCCCTGACACACGAATAGGAGGTCTGTCTGTCTCCCCTGACACACGAGTAGGAGGTCTGTCTGTCTCCCCTGACACACGAGTATGATGTCTGTCTGTCTCCCCTGACACACGAGTAGCAGGTCTGTCTGTCTCCCCTGACACACGAGTAGGAGGTCGGTCTGTCTCCCCTGACACACGAGTAGGTCTGTCTGTCTCCCCTGACACACGAGTAGGAAGTCTGTCTGTCTCCCCTGACACACGAGTAGGAGGTCTGTCTGTCTCCCCTGACACACGAGTAGGAGGTCTGTCTGTCTCCCCTGACACACGAGTAGGAGGTCTGTCTGTCTCCCCTGACACACGAGTAGGAGGTCTGTCTGTCTCCCCTGACCCACGAGTAGGAGGTCTGTCTGTCTCCCCTGACACACGAGTAGGAGGTCTGTCTGTCTCCCCTGACACACGAGTAGGAGGTCTGTCTGTCTCCCCTGACACAGAGTAGGAGGTCTGTCTGTCTCCCCTGACACACGAGTAGGAGGTCTGTCTGTCTCCCCTGACACACGAGTAGGTCTGTCTGTCTCCCCTGACACACGAGTAAGAGGTCTGTCTGTCTCCCCTGACACACGAGTAGGTCTGTCTGTCTCCCCTGACACACGAGTAGGAGGTCTGTCTGTCTCCCCTGACACACGAGTAGGTCTGTCTGTCTCCCCTGACACACGAGTAGGAGGTCTGTCTGTCTCCCCTGACACACGAGTAGGAGGTCTGACTGTCTCCCCTGACACACGAGTAGGAGGTCTGTCTGTCTCCCCTGACACACGAGTAGGAGGTCTGTCTGTCTCCCCTGACACACGAGTAGGTCTGTCTGTCTCCCCTGACACACGAGTAGGAGGTCTGTCTGTCTCCCCTGACACACGAGTAGGAGGTATGTCTGTCTCCCCTGACACACGAGTAGGAGGTCTGTCTGTCTCCCCTGACACACGAGTAGGAGGTCTGTCTGTCTCCCCTGACACACGAGTAGGAGGTCTGTCTGTCTCCCCTGACACACGAGTAGGAGGTCTGTCTGTCTCCCCTGACACACGAGTAGGCGGTCTGTCTGTCTCCCCTGACACACGAGTAGGAGGTCTGTCTGTCTCCCCTGACACACGAGTAGGAGGTCTGTCTGTCTCCCCTGACACACGAGTAGGAGGTCTGTCTGTCTCCCCTGACACAGAGTAGGAGGTCTGTCTGTCTCCCCTGACACACGAGTAGGTCTGTCTGTCTCCCCTGACACACGAGTAGGTCTGTCTGTCTCCCCTGACACAGAGTAGGAGGTCTGTCTGTCTCCCTTGACACACGGGTAGGAGGTCTGTCTGTCTCCCCTGACACAGAGTAGGAGGTCTGTCTGTCTCCCCTGACACATGAGTAGGAGGTCTGTCTGTCTCCCCTGACACACGAGTAGGAGGTATGTCTGTCTCCCCTGACACAGAGTAGGAGGTCTGTCTGTCTCCCCTGACACACGAGTAGGAGGTCTGTCTGTCTCCCCTGATACACGAGTAGGAGGTCTGTCTGTCTCCCCTGACACACGAGTAGGAGCTCTGTCTGTCTCCCCTGACACAGAGTAGGTGGTCTGTCTGTCTCCCCTGACACACGAGTAGCAGGTCTGTCTGTCTCCCCTGACACACGAGTAGCACGTCTGTCTGTCTCCCCTGACACACGAGTAGGAGGTCTGTCTGTCTCCCCTGACACACGAGTAGGTGGTCTGTCTGTCTCCCCTGACACATGAGTAGGAGGTCTGTCTGTCTCCCCTGACACACGAGTAGGAGGTCTGTCTGTCTCCCCTGACACAGAGTAGGAGGTCTGTCTGTCTCCCCTGACACACGAGTAGGAGGTCTGTCTGTCTCCCCTGACACAGAGTAGGAGGTCTGTCTGTCTCCCCTGACACACGAGTAGGTCTGTCTGTCTCCCCTGACACACGAGTAGGAGATCTGTCTGTCTCCCCTGACACACGAGTAGGAGCTATGTCTGTCTCCCCTGACACACGAGTAGGAGGTCTGTCTGTCTCCCCTGACACACGAGTAGGTCTGTCTGTCTCCCCTGACACACGAGTAGGAGCTCTGTCTGTCTCCCCTGACACACGAGTAGGAGGTCTGTCTGTCTCCCCTGACACACGAGTAGGTCTGTCTGTCTCCCCTCACACACGAGTAGGAGCTCTGTCTGTCTCCCCTGACACACGAGTAGGAGGTCTGTCTGTCTCCCCTGACACACGAGTAGGAGGTCTGTCTGTCTCCCCTGACACACGAGTAGGAGGTCTGTCTGTCTCCCCTGACACACGAGTAGGTCTGTCTGTCTCCCCTGACACACGAGTAGGAGGTCTGTCTGTCTCCCCTGACACACTTGTAGGAGGTCTGTCTGTCTCCCCTGACACACGGGTAGGAGGTCTGTCTGTCTCCCCTGACACAGAGTAGGAGGTCTGTCTGTCTCCCCTGACACACGAGTAGGTCTGTCTGTCTCCCCTGACACACGAGTAGGAGGTCTGTCTGTCTCCCCTGACACATGAGTAGGAGGTCTGTCTGTCTCCCCTGACACACGAGTAGGAAGTCTGTCTGTCTCCCCTGACACACGAGTAGGAGGTCTGTCTGTCTCCCCTGACACACGAGTAGGAGGTCTGTCTGTCTCCCCTGACACACGGGTAGGAGGTCTGTCTTTTTTTTCCCTGACACAGAGTAGGAGGTCTGTCTGTCTCCCCTGACACACGAGTAGGTCTGTCTGTCTCCCCTGACACACGAGTAGGAGGTCTGTCTGTCTCCCCTGACACATGAGTAGGAGGTCTGTCTGTCTCCCCTGACACACGAGTAGGAGGTCTGTCTGTCTCCCCTGGGTGTCAAGGTTAAAGTGCACGGTTGAGGGTTTCTCCTGATTCTAAATATAGCTGAATCGCTTGGTGTGACCACATATAAAGTATTTTACAAAATGTCTGTTGAAAATAAAATCACAGATGAAATCCACTGCCTAACCCGGAGGAGGGATTGACTTTGGCTCGCTATCTCCTGCGATAACTCCGCCCACTTTACCTCTACTTTTTCAAGTAGGAGTAGGCTATAATTGAATTTTCTTATTTTGTAGCAGTTTTTATATTTTTATATGGATTCAAGACCACAAATTACACATTTACAAGAAAATCACAGAATTGTGTTCCCAGGTATTAAGTGAATTCATTATTTCATTCTTCTCAAGAGTTCTTATTTGTCTCATTATTACATCACATGCATACAAATTAGTGCTGCTTTGAATATGTAGCCTAAGCCTATTATGACAAAATTACCACTGTTTTATTTTCCCTCTTTTTTGTTTCCACGAATACAACAATACAATACAAATCTAATGAGAGACTTCCTTTAACTCATTCACCGCCAATGACGTCTTTGACGTGTTATCAGCAATGGCCTTCCCCGCCAAGGACGTGTTTGACGTGTTTTTGTTTTTATTGGTGCAGCGCCTGCAGCAAACACTTGCCCAGCCTGTCACACAGACACAGGTCCCTGCCTTCAAAGGGTAGCCGACAGCACGCGATCAAACACATACCGCAGCTGTTGTTTTGAAATTGAGCAAGAGCAAAAGCAGAGAACGGGTAACGCTTCCTTGTGCAGACAGGAGAAACGCCATTGAAACGCCGAGCTGGAGTCGCCTTCCTCTGTGCCAGCCAGGAGAAAACGGGAGAAAGTAATCAAGAGATGTGTTTGATCATCGGAGGAATGAGGAAATGATCGATCAGTTTGCGAGGGCGGTGAGGACGTGTTGAATAGCCGAGGGGAAAACGGGAACGATCATAGATATGACAGGGAGACATGGACGAGGACGGTGTACCAGAACAAATCAAAATAAACACAGGAACAGCTAGGCAGCAGCGGGCAGAAGGCACTCACAGCAGCCCGCTGTCCTTCTCAAGAGCTCTTCAGTTGGTTCATGAAATCGCTGGGCTGCTCGCCCTCCAGTGTTGCTCCTGGCCAATCCCAGCGCCACAGGGCGTGGTTATTGCTTATCCTATGTTGGGTTAGAAATCTAAAAGGGGGATCGTGTGTGTGTGTGTGTGTGTGTGTGTGTGTGTGTGTGTGTGTGTGTGTCTGTCTGTCTGTCTGTCTGTCTGTCTGTCTGTCTGTCTGTCTGTCGGTGTGTCTGTCTGTCTGTCTGTCTGTCTGTCTGCACACTCACACCGAGTAAACTGTATTGTTGAATGTAAAAAAAAAGCACTTCATGTGTGTATATATATATATATATATATTTTTTTTTGTCATTTGTGTCCTAACGAATAATATTTACATGTCTGATGTCAATACAGTTCAAAATAAAAGAATTGAGAGTGAGTTATGCCTGAGATTGTGCCCTTTTACAAAAATGCTTTTTTCTCCCTTTTCTCTTCCCAGACAGGCTTTTTTGGTGAACATGGGGTGTATAAAAAGGGTTATAAGTAGAGTACAGAACATGCTAAAAGCTAACTTTCTTTTTGGGGGTGAAAGTAGAGACTTAGATCTTCATTTCGAGGTATTGGACATCACTGTAGTCCTAGTACAGAATTTACTGTGGGTCTTGAAAGATGACCAAACATTATGGAAATACTTGGCCTGTGCCAAAAATGCCAGTCAGATATTGGCAGTGAATGAGTTAATACCTGCATGTTTTTTTTAAATAGCCTAAACGTTGTAATTGCATTTTCTTGTTTTATTGTTTATGATGTGGTATTTGTTTGAATGTTATACTTTTATCTCTTTTATGCTGCTATCTTGGCCAGGCTTCCCTTGAAAAATAGGTCTTTGTATCTCAACAGGACCGACCTGGTTACATAAAAAACATGAAATAGAAAAATATCAGGATGACCACAAGAGCAAATATTTCCATCTTCCATCTTCTCAACTGACGTTGAAACTCATCTTCAGCCTTCTTCAGTTGTACTCCCAGGAAAATTCCAATGATGACTCCAACAAAGACTAGCCCAAATCCACTCCAGAACCACTCCTCTTCTGTGAAACATACTGTAAAGTGTGTAGAGGTTAATTACATAGGAGCAAAGCAACCACTGACATGAGCATCGGAATTGGTGTCTAAGGAGGGGAGAAGCTATGTAAAAATGTCAGGTGAAATCCATACCTTGGGTCAGCATGACAGCAGGGTTTGGTTTGTCAGCAGCCATCGTCCAGTGAAAGGTTCCTATAATATTGAAATGACAAACAAAATAAATTCTGTACATTTGCTGACTGGCTGTTTTAGCCTTTAACTCATTGAATGCCATGGACGTCCTTCGACGTCCAATTAAATAGTGACGTAGAGTGCCACGGACGTCCTTCGACGTCCAATGCGTTTTTTGACGGTGGGACGTCGATCAAAGCCTTCCGCAGCTCCTGTACAACTATAGTAGCTATTGGAGGTCTATAACCTATTTTACAGAACCCTTAGGTGGCGACAGTGCTCTCCAGATTACAGAAATGTCAGGAATACACAGCCTGAATTAGCCTTGATGAAAGAGAACCCGCTCATGCTGCAATCCAGAGCCATGTAGATTGTTCTGGCTGCAACTGACGGTGCGTGCGAACACAGTCAATCCGCGCACACAACTGAGTCCTTCTGCCTCTGTCTGTCTGTCAGCATAGTTTCTCCACATGATTAGCCGCTAGAAAAGCAGCAGCGCGACACTGAAAAGCCAAACCTTTCACTGCAGTCCGCGTGTGGCTTCTCCATGTTGCGCTGCCTGGGAGGCGGCGCTTCCCAGGCTTCCTAGAGACGCTTGGTGCGAGGCTGTGTGTTACTAGTGTGGGGAGGAGTTTTCAGCTGAGGGGGGGGGGGGAGGGGGGGTGGGGCACGCAGGGCAGGACCATGGGCAGGACACAACTACACCACATCACTACATCAGAAAATATTACCGTATCTAGAGTCAGTGAATGTGCTTGAAATGCTGCATTTCACAAAAGGCTGAATATCTCAGCTTATAATTTGAAATGCCTGAAAACGCTGAAAACAACCTATCTTCTCCGGCTCATAACTAAAGAACGGAAAATGGTATCAATAAACTTTTTTTTGCTGATGATACAATAGAGTCTCCTTGTTCTTTTTGCGTGTTCGGTGTTTACATAGTAATATCACACAATATTCTGTGGGCCTCGAGAAATCACTGAAAACGCTCTGAAAACTCTGGCACTGGGAGCGTCCGTTCTCCAAAAGTGGCTGGCACTCAATGAGTTAATGAGTCCAAATACTATTTGATATTCCTAGAAAAATACCTGTAACGTCTCTAAGACTGAGCTCCTTGTCAGTCCCTCTATACAACAGCAGATCAATATCAAGCTCGAATCAACCCAACTCGTGCCCCCAAAGCCTGCCTGAAACCTGGGTGTCATGATTGATGACCAACTATCCCTCCAGGTCCACGTGGCCTCAATCACTCGCTCGTGTCGATTTACCCTGAACAACATCAGGAATAGACCCTACCTGTATGGGCACCTATACCTGTCTGAGCACCTACCTGTCTGAGCCAACACCCAGAAATAAGTTAAGTTAATATCAGTTAAGAAGTTACCTACATAGTGCAGAGAAAACACACCAATAACTATCTTCCTGTCACTTCCAGTGAGAGGCGAACAGGCACTGCACTACTGTAGTTATACAAACAAGCATTAACGAGCAGCCACATGGCCGAACACAATAAAGATTTTGTACATTTTAAAGTAGGAAAAGTCAAAAAGTGGCGACAAGATAGCTCAGCAGGCCAATATAAATAGTAAATAGAAAAAAGGGAGCTTCTTGATGCTTATAAAGAATTTAATTAATAAAGAAGTAATGTACAGGTATACTCAATAGTTAATACACAATACATCTTCAAAGGACAAGGGCACAAGAGACGCAACGCGTTTCAACCTCTGGTCTTCGTCAGGCTGTAGGCAGCAAAATTGGGGGCCGCTCCTGTATAAAAGCAAATACGTGGCACAAGGTGAGCTGACGTGGCGTGCGGAAGTGTTACTGTGACGTATGAACTACGTCAGAAACAGAAATATATACATAGAGAGCAATCAGGCATAGAAATAGTACAATAGGCTGTGTGAAATACAGCAAAAGCTATAGGGCAAATTGTATGGGTCTATGCACACATTATAGGCTATTAGAATAGGCTATAAGTGATACATTGGGATGTGGATACATCAAGGTCAAATATCACATTATCCAGTAGGAACATGTGAACGGGGGAGGGGGGGAGAATTACAGGCACAGATTATAGGAAACATGATCAATCAAAGTCTTCATTGAGGCCGTGGGGAGCGGCTGTGTGCAGCGCATGGATCCAGCGCGCCTCGCGTTGGAGGAGTGCTCTGTCTAAATCACTGCCTCTCGGGTGCTGCTTGACCAGGTCAATGGCCCAGAAGCGGAGATCAATGTCACTATGAGACTTGTTCAAAAAGTGTTCAACGAGCGGAGCTTTGGTGTCTCCACGGCGGATAGCATTTTGTGTTCAGTGATCCGTGTGCGCAAAGGGCGGGTCGTTTTCCCAATGTATAGGGAGGGACATGGGCAGCTGATGGCATAGACTACACCATGTGAAGCGCAGGTGGTGAGGTGTTTAAGTTTATAGGTCTGATTGTCCGGGGTGGTGAACGTCTTGAGCTTGAGTGATTGTGCGCAGCAAGAACAATGTGCGCACGGGAAGTGTCCAACGGGTGGAGGCAGCGAGTCAATGGTGCGCTGTGTAGTAATGCTGGGGGTGTGGGAGGTCTTAACCAGCTTGTCTCTGATATTCGGATTGCGTGTGAAAGCAATCCTGGGGGGTAGTGTGAAGGTGTTGTGGATCTGAAGGATATTCCAGTGTTTCAGGATGCAGCGTCTGATTTTGTTGGCCAGAGGGGAGTATTGGAGGGTCGCAGTGATTCTGGGAGGGGAAGTGTCCGTTATTCTGGGCTCCAGTAAAATGTCTCTGTGAGCATGGAGTGCGCGTTTGTAAGCGTGGGAGACAGGGCGGCGACCATAGCCCCTCTCCAGAAACCTCAGACGCATGTCAGAGGACTTGGATATGAAGTCCCGCTTATCACTGCACAGTCTGCGCAGGTGCAAAAATTGTCCGGCTGGCAGGTTATTTTTGAGGGGGGAGGGGTGATAACTGGAGGCGTGTAGGAGGGTGTTTCTGTCTGTGGGTTTCCTATAGATAGTGGAGTTCAATTTATTGTTGTGTTTATATACAGAAACATCCAAAAAATGGATACAGACCGGGGAGTGCTCGATGGTGAACTGGAGGTGTATATTCCAACTGTTGAGGAGGCCATGGAATTCAAGCAGGGATGCTGCTGTGCCGTTCCAAATAAGGAAAACGTCATCTATGTAGCGCAGCCATAGGCTGATGTGGGCGATAAACGGGTTGATTGCGGGGTTGAAGACGAAATCCTTCTCAAAGGTGCCCACATACAGATTAGCCACAGAGGGGGCTGCGGCACAGCCCATCGCCACTCCAGAGGTCTGTAGGTAGTATTCGCCACCAAACAAGAAGTAGTTGTTGCGAAGGCTTATTTCAGCCAGTTTAGTGATGAAGTCATTGGGGGGGAGTTCAGTGGTTCTGTTGAGTAGAGTCTGTCTGATTGTGTCAATAGCAGCCTGTTGTGGAATGTTAGTATACAAGGATTCTATGTCCATGGTGGCTAGGATGACGTCAGAGAGGTCTAAGTTAAGCTGGTCGAGTTTCAGTAAGAAATCAGAGGAGTCACGGACGTAGGCTGGTAAAGTACGGACAAATGGTTGGATGTGATGGTCAACAAATTGGGATAGAGGTTCAAGTAGGGATTCATTACCAGATACAATAGGGCGCCCAGGGCAAGGAGTTTTGTTCTTGTGAATCTTGGGTAGTAGATAGAGTATAGGGGTCCTGTGGTGTTTACGGAGTAAGAATCTATGGTCACATTTAGTGATGTGGCCAGATTGGAGGGCCGTGTCAATTATAGTTTTAATGCCATTGCGGGTAGGCGTCCCGGGATCACTGTGCAGTCTGACATAAGTGTTAATGTCAGAGAGCTGTCTGGTGGCTTCTGTTACATAATCGGTGTAGTCCTGAAGCACTACGGCTCCACCCTTATCGGCGGGGCGAATGACAATAGAGTCGTCCTGTTGTAATTCATTTAGAGTCAAGCAGCACCCGAGAGGCGGTGATTTAGACAGAGCACTCCTCCAACGCGAGGCGCGCTGGATCCATGCGCTGCACACAGCCGCTCCCCACGGCCTCAATGAAGACTTTGATTTATCATGTTTCCTATAATCTGTGCCTGTAATTCTCCCCCCCCCCCCCCCGTTCACATGTTCCTACTGGATAATGTGATATTTGACCTTGATGTATCCACATCCCAATGTATCACTTATAGCCTATGTATTTTTCTAATAGCCTATAATGTGTGCATAGACCCATACAATTTGCCCTATAGCTTTTGCTGTATTTCACACAGCCTATTGTACTATTTCTATGCCTGATTGCTCTCTATGTATATATTTCTGTTTCTGACGTAGTTCATACGTCACAGTAACACTTCCGCACGCCACGTCAGCTCACCTTGTGCCACGTATTTGCTTTTATACAGGAGCGGCCCCCAATTTTGCTGCCTACAGCCTGACGAAGACCAGAGGTTGAAACGCGTTGCGTCTCTTGTGCCCTTGTCCTTTGAAGATGTATTGTGTATTAACTATTGAGTATACCTGTACATTACTTCTTTATTAATTAAATTCTTTATAAGCATCAAGAAGCTCCCTTTTTTCTATTTACTATTTTCTATGTACATTTTAAAGTAAAATGCATCAATCTAGCTAGTGCACTTTGAGAGCAAAATTAAGAGGCTAGATCTATGAAGAACTACACACTTCTCTTTACTGTGCTGTGGCTTGGCAACAATGAAAAGATAAGTGTCTCCCTACAGTATATATTCTACATACAGCTCACTATATGGTAGAATACTGCTTGTTAAATACAATGGGCCATATACCAACTAAAGTACAAAGTAACATTTGCTTTGTAGGGATAAAGAAAAGTAAAATAAAATGGGAATTTCCTAACTTTGATTGGAATGATGTTCAGCCAAGAGTCAGACAATACTTATATACTGTAAGCCCTAAAGCAGGAGTTTGACTATACTGTCACACAGGGACGTGCAGACAATGTTAGAGGGGCAGGGGCTGAAATTTGCTAAATTGCACAGCGAGCCTTGGTGACCCCCCCCCCAGATTTTCGATTGTTATTAAACAGTCTAAATGTAATATTGATGCATCACATCTTACCTATAATAGTAGTGAGACCAAAGCTGTGTGAATTGGAGATTGCTCTCTTGATGATTATAGAGTCTGTGTCTGTCTACTAACCTCGCGTCACCAGGCTCTCTCTCTCTATCTGTCTTCCGGCAGGCCGGATAGACCAGGAAGTGAAACGAAACGGTTTACGGCAGCGGCCTGCCTTCAACCGTTTCGCTCTGCCTAGCAACATACCATAAACAAGGAGAACGCCATGCTCGCTACATCCAGGGGCTTGCTACTCTCGCGAACATCTCTCGTTATATTCTAATAGTTTGTTTGGAAGTAATTTTGTTATTTTGTGGTTATGGCCGAAGTGGCTGCCGCAAACCCTTTCATTTCACTTCCTGATCTGCCCCGGCCTGCAGACAGACTAATCATCAAGACAACACTGGCCGATTCACTCGGTGTTCAAGCGAGACTTCTCGGTGTTGGTCTCGTCTAGGTAAGATGTGAGGCATCGATCTTAAAATTAGACTGTTTAATAATAATCAAAAATCTTGCTCGTAGCAGCTTTAAAGGAATATCTAATTTTAAATTAACATTAGGATGATACTTATCACGGAAAAATAACTCTACAAACTGAAGTTGCAGTATGGCTGTTGTCACTGCGTTGCACAGTGGTTCCCAACCTTGGGGGTCGCGGGGTGGCTGTCCAAAAATGCAACAAATAAAAGAAATAAATAAATAAATAAATATATATGTATATATATATATGCACGCACTCCTTCATAGCTCACAGCGTCCCAGGTGGGAATCGAACCCTAGGACCTTCTAGTTGTGATGCGACAGCGCTACCACTGCGCCACCGTGCCCCCCGAGAGGTCCCTACTTGACAAATAAGATTGAAAAAACAACAGTATAATACTTTGTTTTGGCCAATGGCCACATATGCCTACGTACCTGATAGTGATATCTGTCTGTCTCAAATTAAGCTTAACGGTCTGTGTGCTGCTGTTCTGTCACACATGTGCATGGGCTGGTTTGCTGCTTTGAAGTTTGAGCTTTCGTTTCTTGGCTTTGCTGCCTTCAGGGGCAGCTTGGAAAGGCACATTTCCACACAGAGGGCAATTAGAAATGCTGAATTCAGGGTCAGGAGAGCTCGGAAAAGGCAGACTCTTTGAGTGCTGCCTTCGGGGACGGCTTGGAAAGGGGAATTCCATACAGAGCACCATTAGAAATGACATTGCACGTCCTGCAATGTGACTATTGCGCATGCAGACATTGCGATGACGATGCTGAAATTATATATTGTGCAGCCTTATCATAGCTCCTACTCCCATTTTGTTTGAATCTAAAATAGTATGGTATATCACAGCCTATAACATTTGTATTACCATTATCATCATTGTTGTTGTTTATTGTGTGTACTCATGTGGGCTATACTTATTTGGTGTAGCCTACTGGTGTGGGTACAAATAATTAGGCCTAAACAATCAATATAAAATGTATTTATTGAACATTTGAATTATGTTTTGCAGCCTTGTGGAGGTTGTTACAGCAGCTCATTTTTCTTATGGCGTTTCATATCACAAGTTCACATCTTCACATGCTTTTAAATTGTTTTTCCCAGAATACATTGGTCTTTTTTTAAGCACTTCCCACATACCAGGCAAATTCTCTGGGTATAAAAAGGACTTTAAACACTTTAAGGACTTTGTAGAAGGAATCTCTTGCGCTACAGCCCCTCCACAAGGGGAGATCGGTGCTCTCAGACGAGGACAGAATACTGGAAAGGTAGAGATGACTGGAGCACACGAGATCACTGGCAAACACATTTAATAAGGTACAAAAATGTTTCGACGCAAGCAGCATCTTCTTCAGAGTCAAACAGTGAAGACAGATTTTCAACAGTTAAAAAAGCCTCCACTCCAGAGGATGATTTCTCATTGGTTACAAGGGAGTGGGAGGTGGTGCATCAATAAGCCAATCACATAATAACAGCCCTCATAACACATAGAAGTGGTGGCAGGCCCGTAGCTACCATTGAGGACACCGAGGTCATGACCTCGGTATTTTCCACACCAAACCACCCCCCCCCCCTTTTTTTTTTTTTTAAATTTAAATAGCCCCGGTCCCCAGATCTATTAATCTGTCATTGATGTTTTAATGCGACAGTTGATCGGAAATTCAACAATTTGCTTCCTCTCTGTGTGCTATAGAAGGAAGAGAGATAACTCACAACATTCAGATTTTGCATTGAGGCTAGATTGGGGCTAGACTTTGGGGACAGTTCTATTGAAGTGAATGGGTAAGTGATGTTTGTGTAGATGGGCCATTGTATTTAATTGAGCAGTATTCTGCCATGTGACCTGTATGCAGAATATAAATTATATCATATGGGGAGACATTTATTTTTTGTATCATTTTAAGGCAACAGCACAGTAAAGAGGATATTAATCTAACATGATGTATGTAGTTCTTTATAGATCTAGCCTCTTCATTTTGCTCTCAAAGTGCACCAGATTGAAGCATTTTACTTTAAAATGGACAAAACTTTCTATCCGGGGGGGCACATCCCCCCCTGGGCCCCCCACGCCGCGCTAAAATGACCTCGGTATTTCTCAAACCCTGGCTACGGGCCTGAGTGGTGGTGATGCTGTATTAAAGCAGCACTCAGTCCACAATAATATAGAAAAAGCAACAATATTGAGAAATAATGTAATCAAACACCAACAATTCCACATCATACGTATCATTGATATGATGTGGGACTTGCATCCCCCTCCATAAAGCCAGGAGAGACCCCCAAGCCTCGAGGTCACCTGTACCCGCATTTTCTTGCACCAAAGCCGACTTTGGCCTCCATGAGCCAGAAGAGAGCCCCAAGCATGATGGAAGTCACCTCTACGCGGATTTTATGCGTCAAAGTCGGTCTGGATGAGCCAGGACAGACCCCCTCGCCTGGAGGTCACGTCTACCCAGACAATTATATAATTTTTAAACAGTTAAGTTTCCGTATAAATCATTACAATATGCTCCCGTGAGGTGGGGCTGCATTTGGTGGCAGGGGTTCCAAACTCGGCATAACACCCGCCTCCCTGCACTGGTCTCTTGATTGACACAGGCAAGCGAGAGGAGAGGAGGAACACACAGACGCACACACGGACACACACGCCTGAAAACATGTTCTTCCCGGCGATTCTTGCCTGGCGGAGATAATAAATTGTATCCAAACTTATTTTATTGCTACAAGTAAGCAAAAATACTAGACAGCTTTCATTGAAACAAGCTGAAAAAAGTTAAAACATCTGTTAGGCCTATATCCTCATTTCTCTACTCTGTGCTCCTGTAACAGGGGTCACCACAGTAGGCATCAAGAGTTTTTAAGGGCTCACGAGCCAAATGGTTGAGGACCACTGGTCTAGTTAGACGAATATGACCACATTAAAATTAGGGATGTCCCGATTGCGAAATTTGGGGTTGATACCAATTTGTTGTTGTCGCTAGTTATTCCCTCTTTTGTGACAGGGAAACAAAAAAAGTCTTAAAGTGTTTCAGCTCTTCACACTATCTTTGGATGAGCACAAATGCAATCATACAAATTTAATTATAAAACAAACATTTAATATAAGATTTTTCCACGTGCCAAAGATTCTTGTTTGAAAAATAACTTTCAAATCAACAAAATGGAGCCAAACAAAATATCCAATATCAGCATCACCTCAAAGGCTGAGCAAAGGCATCACCGGAAAGGTATGGATCACGTATACATTTTGTGTATGAAGTGTCTGTCTCACAGATGAGGCACAGCTTGTCCACTGCTGGTCTCTCCAATGTGTTGGTCTTTGTCTTGACCAGGACACGCCCAACAAGTCCCTTTGCATCAGGAATGGTCTGAGCGACTCAGCGTGCCCAGCGTTCACGTTCCTCATGGAGCTGAATCGTCCACTATCATGACCATTAGGGCTGGGTATCGCCACTGACTTTCGATATTTTAGTTACAATACCAGTTTTGCTTTGATAATGCAAGAGATTATCAAAGAACTAATGCTGTAAATTGTACAAGGAACCCTCTCACCTGGTGCATTATTAAAAAATATTCATATTTACATTAAGAATTGACCATAAAGCAAGCAGTTACATCATGTAATTCTTTTTTATTTAAACATGACCAACATAGTCATTCAACATCCTATCTTTCTTTACAGTCCTCTGTCTCTTTCTTTACAGTCTTCTGTGAGAAGCCAAACAAATTTAGATTTCCACTATACAACAGAATCATTGAACAGCAGCATGTTGTAAACAGTGTTTCATAAAGTATAAATGCTTTCTAAATAAAATAAAATAAAATAAAATACAGCTCATGAACATTTCCAATTCACAAACATTATAGTGCAAACAGATTTGAGGTCTGTACATCTGGCTCATGGTGCATGCACAATGCACATGTAGCCTACAGTATTTAGGTTTTTGTTTCAACTACAAACATAAATAAACGTCAACTTGAAACTATGTTTTAACTACCACACACAGCCTATAATATTATAGCCTATGTTTTTTTTTTGCATTTTAAAATATCGATACTGGGATTTATGTATTGATACTTGTTCCTTCACATGAATATCGATTCAATATCGATATATCGATTTTTTTTAACCCAGCCCTAATGACCATGTCTCCAGCGGCCAGGTTCCTCTTAATCTTAGTCCACCTTTGGTGCTCTTGAAGCAGAGGCAGATACTCATTACTCACTACTCGCTTCCAGAATACATCTGCAAGATATTGTGCGTGCCTCCACCATCGACGTGTATATGAGTCATCCCTGTTGAACACCCGCGGAGGCATGAACAGCTGTTTCTTCATTAATAGTAGGTGGTTAGGAGTCAACGCCTCGAGATCTGTTGATGTGATGAGCGGTCTGTCATTTAATACTGCTTCAACTTCACATAGCAGCGTTTGCAGACATTCATCATTGACTGTTTTCTTCTTCAGCACCGACTTCATTATCTTTCTGACAGACCTACTCTGCCTCTCCCATACGCCACCAAAGTGAGAACCTGCAGGTGGGTTGAATATCCACTGTATTCCCTCTTGCAGGAGTGCATCACGAATTCTCAACTGGTTCCACTGTTGGATAGCTTGCCGCAGCTCACGCTCGGCCGCAACAAAATTAGTCCCATTATCTGATCTGATGATAATTGTGAAGGATGACGCCACCGTTGGCGATGATGACAATGACGAAAATATGTGATGTCACTTGAGCAACTGTGACATCATTGAAGATGTCATGAGTGATGTCACTTGAGCAGTTGTGATGTCATCAGTGGTGCTACATTGTGCCAGGCTGGACCAGGATACTAGTTAGTGGCCGGTGGCCGGGCCAGCGAAGCGGCAGGGCCACTGCTTGTATTTGCCTGTATTATTAGTGGCCGGGCCAGCGAAGCGGCAGGGCCACTGCTTGTATTTGCCTGTATTATTCTTCTTCTTCTCCCAGGAAGTCAGACTTCCCATGCATGAATATAAACCAAACTTTGCACAAAGGTCCAGTCCCATGCAAAACTAAGTTGACGTGAATTTGGCGCCTATAGTCCTGATCGTGGCGCTACAGCGACCGTCTAAAGTTTCAAACTTTGAAAATTCATAACAAATCAGGCATATGGGCCACGGCTTTGGCACTTTCACCGAAATGTGTGCCCAAATGAGGAGAAACTTTTGTACGCTGCAACCTATGGCCAATTATGAAGTCTAAAGACTGCAAAACTGCAAAACTAATTAAACCCTACTCCTCCCACATTTTTTCTTCAAACGACACCAAACTCCAGCATCTGCATCGGTAGACTGTCCTCCACAAAAGTATCAAACAGATTTTTGATAGATCAAAAATTGAGCCCACAGTGCATCAATATGTTTTACTGTAAATGGTACTTTAAACAGCTAATGCAAATTCTTGCTAAATAAAGCTCGAATCTCCACGAAAAAAATTGACAAGATTTTGCTGTCAGAGTAGTTGAAGTGTACAAAATCTAAGAATTGTATCTCAAAAACTGAATTTTTGACAGTATTTTGAATTCTGCCCTCATGTATAGCCTAAAGAGCATCGTAATTGCCCTAATTACCTAATGATGTGATGTCACTTGAGCAATGACGTCATCAGTGATGTCATCAGTGATGATGTCATCAATGATGTCATCATTCCTGGCTGAGCAGACTGGCTGGGTGATGTGTTCAACTGCCATGTACTTAACCTGCTGCCTTCTGCCCCAGCCCTGTCATGAACGGCAGTCTGCCTTCTGCCCCAGCCCTGTCATGAACGGCAGTCTTCTAATCTAAGCAGACTGGATTGCATGCAGCAGATGACAGAAAGCTCAGCCATAAGAGACTTGAGACTTGACTTGGACTTGTGACTAAAGACTTGAGACGCGACTTGGACTATAGCTAAAAGACTTGAGACTTGCCCGGCCACGACCCATTGCTGCGCAGCAGCTATAATTATTATTCTTCTCCCAGGAAGTCAGACTTCCCATGCATGAATATAAACCAAACTTTGCACAAAGGTCCAGTCCCATGCCAAACTAAGTTGACGTGAATTTGGCGCCTATAGTCCTGATGGTGGCGCTACAGCGACCGTCTAAAGTTTCAAACTTTGAAAATTCATAACAAATCAGGCATATGGGCTATGGCTTTGCCATTTTCACCAAAATGTGTGCCCAAATGAGGAGAAACTTTTGTACGCTGCAACCTATGGCCAATTATGAAGTCTAAAGACCGCAAAACTGCAAAAACTGTAAAACTAATTAAACCCTACTCCTCCCACATTTTTTCTTTAAACGACACCAAACTCCAGCATCTGCATCGGTAGACTATCCTCCACAAAAGTATCAAACAGATTTTTGATAGATCAAAAATTGAGCCCACAGTGCATCAAAATGTTTTACTGTAAATGGTACTTTAATGCAAATTCTTGCTAAATAAAGCTTGAATCTCCACTGATCACTGATGATGTCATCAGTGATGTCATCAGTTTTGTGACATCACTGATGATGTCATCTATAAATCGCTCAGCCTTCCTCTCCATAACATCAGCTCTG
>NC_139633.1:40870126-40877626 GCF_964638095.1 Poromitra crassiceps | reverse complement strand
AAGTCTGACTAACTTTATATGGTTGGAAACATGTCGTCTTTCATATCTGAACAGAAGCCATGAATCCCATCCCATATCAGCAACCTGTCCTGTTTTATTGGAGCCTACACACTGTAGTCAGATGTGTTGCTTTCTTACTGTATTTACCGGTTTGATTTGTGGCTGTGTGAACACAAACGAACCAAGGCACAAATGCAACAATTGTATAAATTAAGCCCCTGAATCCAACCAAAGCCAAACGACCTAGAGGTGTGAATACACCCTTGTCTCCACAGTTGATGTTCCCAAGTCTCCACTAGAGTGAGCATACACATGGAAATGGGAACAGGTTATAGGTTGTGACACACACACACACACACACACACACACACACACACACACACACACACACACACACACAGATCAACACTTTAATGTGAATATTTTCAATTAATATTGCAGTTGGATAAACTGAGGAAAATGCATTTCCACAACGAGTTGTGTTATTTAAAATTTTGACACCAAGATTTTTATTTTTACTGCAAATGTATATCGGTTCCAAATATCGGCTATCGGTCATTTTGATTACCGATAATCGATATCGGTATCGGCCCTGAAAAACTGATATCGGTCGATCCCTATTTTAGAGTGACCGGCGCAGATCACCGATCGAGGCCGATCACGTGGAAATCGGCCATTTCCGGTCACGTGCCGATCGATCGGTGCATCCCTAATCTTAATAGAAATGACAATTTGTTGTTAGTAACATAGCTTAGGCTACACTATGAATAACACACCCATTATCACTCGTCATTATGCAAAATAATAATTTACCTGAACCATATCCACCGCTGAGAAGAGGGTGAATCGTGTCTCCTCCTGTGCGGCTGTCACTGGCACATGGTTACCTAGCAATGAAAGAAAGAGTGCAACGTTAAATAACATGTCTCACGGTCGGTGATACGAGCTGATGATAATTATTATAGAACGTTAACAATGCTAAGCTATAAAGCTAACTCAGCTAAGACAGTGAAAAGCCCCGTTATCTAACAACCACAACGGCAGTGAAACAACTTATCCAGCTAACGCTAGCTAATTAAATAACGTTACCTGATGTTGTAGAAGTCGATGCCTCTCTCAAGTTCCGTCATCATCCTCCTGCAAGACTTCAGCTAACGTTACAGCTGACGAGCTGAGGAGGTGCTGCTAACGTTAGCTGCCGTGCGGTGTCTGCTTCATTCACTCAGGCTATCTAACACGTTACAGTCTTCAGCATTTAGCTAAATACATCTTGTGTTTGACCATGCTTCCTCAAGTTTGAGGTGTTTCCCTGGCCAGCTTTGCAATTCACATCACAAATGTTGCAGCCAGTGTTGTCTGAGTCTATCTTGGTAAAGTGTAGCCACATTTTTGGACCGCTTTCGGCTGGTCCTGTTTTGCTTTCAGAACCTTCAGGTAGAGTGACGTACTGACCTAACGCGCTCTCGCGTGTTGCCTTAAGGTTCCGTCGGAATTTCTATTTTACCCACTCTCTTTCTATTACTCAGATGCGTTCAAGTACCGAAATTTGGTACCGTTCGTTTTTATGTGAACTGGTACGGGGCAGTACCGACGTAATTCGGTCGGTAATTCGGTCGGTAATTTTAGACGTTCCCGCAGCCTAAGAGACCGTCTAGTCCACTCGGACATGACCCCTCCTTCTCCCTCCACCTGGCTCCCCTCCAAACCTCCCCAGGGCTTCTTCAGATGTGGCAACTGCGCCCAGTGCTCCAACTCTGCAAATTCTAAAACTTTCACCCACCCCCACAATGGTAAAAAATTTGGCATACGCTCATTCATAAACTGCAACAGCACTCATGTTATTTATCTACTTATTTGTCCATGCTCTTTGGCGTACATAGGCCAAACAAAGAGACCTCTTAAAATCAGAATCTCAGAGCACAAAACTGCAATACGCACTAAAAACATGGACAACGCTATGGCCAGACATTACAGTCAAGCCAACCATGGCTCCCCAGCAACCCTCAGGTTCTGTGGAATTGAAAAAGTGTCAATGTCTCCTAGGGGTGGTAACATTATTAAAAAACTCTTATGCAGAGAAGCTTTTTGGATTCACACACTGGAGACACTGGAGCCTGCAGGCCTCAATGAAGAACTCTCCCTATCCCCCTTCCTTTAGAGTCTAGACGGTCTCCTTTAAGTTATCGGCTGCCTTTCATTTCTTGGTCTTGTTTTTACTCCTTTATTGTTGTACTTTGTTTTTATAGCCTAATCCCCTTCCTCCCCTCCCCCCTATAATGCACTGTACATCCTCTATTAGGCCTTTACCTGGGTTTTGATATTGTTGTATTCTGTTTTTATAGCCCCCCCCCCCCTCCTCTTACCCCCCTCCCCCCACCTATAATGCACTGTACATTTGAATCTTACTCCAGGGTTTTATTTTTGCCTCCTCACTATGCTCACTGTATAATTGCTGATTGCAAAGGCTCTGTTTGAGGCTATTTGAATAATAGGCAGGACTAAGCCATTGGCTAATTGTAAGCCCCTTTTTCCTACCTGTTAAATGCTCTCCTTGCCTGTTACTCTGTTAGACCTGATGAAGACGTATGTACGTCTGTTAGACCTGATGAAGACGTATGTACGTCTGTTAGACCTGATGAAGACGTATGTACGTCTGTTAGACCTGATGAAGACGTATGTACGTCGAAACGTTGTCTGACTATTATGCACCTTAAATAAAAGGCATCATTTGATCCGAGCTGCTCCAGACTTATTTCTTTAAGTAATTCGGTCGGTGCCTGTAAAAGTACCGAGTTCGGTACCCATCCCTAAACATGAGTCTGTGTGCTCTGGATTAAAACTAAAGCTTTGTTTTTGCGGTCTACTCGTTTCTTTTGAGCACGCCATGTGAAATTACTTCTATCTCTGGCATTTCTCTGAGTCTCGCCTCTCCTCCGTCCGTGTGTCACTCTCCCGCAGCAGCAGCAGCAGCAGCACAGCCTAGGCAAGCAACAGGCAGAATCGATTTGCTTGTTGATTGGCTGAGTAGCATCACGTGTGATGATTTACAGCACATGCATTGGTCTGTGAGCTTCCTGGCAGATAAACCAGTACCGTAAAGGCTAGAAAAGCCTGTGCCGGTTAAAAGAGAAACGCTCCGGGAAAATGTAACTAATCAATGATTTGTAGGTTATAGGGCATCTGGGTCCAGATGCGCACCGGAGTCCGGACTTTGAGGATGGCTGATCAATCAATCAATGTTTCCCCATTTAGGTAAAAAAATAACCAAACGGGAAAAGCCCTGGCAAGTACAGCAACTCAATAAAGTAGTAAAAACGAATAAGAGAATAAAAATATAAGAAAATAAAATCATATAATCAATCAAATGAATAAAAGCACTGCAGAACTGCCACTATTGGAAGGTGCTAGCTACACCCGTGGGGAGGGAGCTGTCTGTTTATTCAGCAGTGTTGGAATTTGGGAGAAAAGAGAGTTTATAGCGGTTGCTCTTACAGCGGCTGGCTCTGTACCGTCTGCCAGACGGTAGCAGCTCATATTCACTGAATAAGATTCAATATTAAATATGGCTCAAAAACATCCAAACGTCCAAATAACATTAAAAAAAAAGTTGGCGTCAAAAGTCCCTTCCTTGCAGCACCCCCTGCTTAAAATGACTTCCAGAGGCCCTGATAGCTGTGTGTGTGTGTGTGTGTGTGTGTGTGTGTGTGTGTGCAGGGCCCGAAATTAGAGCCCGCCACCCGCCAATGGCGGGCATATTTCAGCTTTGGCGAGTTAGGTTTGGTGTCTCTCCGCCACGTGGCGGGTCGCAAAATAGTCGTCATGTAATATTAAAACTGTGTGTAGCCGCCTGTGTCCACCAAGCGTCTTTTTCCGACTGTTAAACGCTGGGAGTGCGCTGCGGAGCACTGATCCCAGCCACAATATACAAGGAAGCAGTCTGAAATTAACGTTAGTTCAGTGCAGTAGTATAACATGAGTGCTTCCTGAGGCTGTTTCATTCTAGCTCTCGCGTATAGGCTACCAGACTCTGGAATGAAATGCAGTCTCAGTTTAGCGGAGGTAAATTGACAGCCGAACGTCGGGCGAATCAATCAATCAATGAATCAATCGCTCGCACTTGTTGCCGACACTGAAGAAAGACTCCTCAATGTCTGCTAGCAATTTTATTTCCACAAAGATGACAACACCCTGCGGGTGACATAACAACACATGAACGAATGAATGACATAGCACTATAACATGAGTGAACATTGTTAACATAAATCTTGTCACATAAAGCGTATAAATAATAGCAGACTTACATCAAACAAGCAATCACATGCTGAAGAGAGAGGAGAGATAAAGTGCACACTTGCACAGGTCCGGAAGGAAAAGGACGTGGCAACAACAACACACTCTAACCAAGACTGTTCCACAGGCAGTACTGCACTGCCCCCTAGTGTCCGGGAGTAAACTCCTGCATCCCCCCCAGACCGGGAAGCCACGAACCACCGCGGGTTAACGGTCTCAGTTCAAAGTCCATCGGCCGGTCTCCGGCTCGTAACGCTTGGGCGGCCCCCTAGCGCGGGCCGGGTGGGCGGGCCGTAGCGGCGACGGCGCAGGAAGAGATGCAGCAGGGGTGGGCCGCACTGGCGACGGTGCTGGGAGAATTGCGGCAGGGGCCACACCAGCGGGAACAAGGGGCGCGGGGAGAGACGTCGCCCCGCCTGAGGGCGCCAGCAGAGAGGGGCCCAAACCTGCATCACGGGGCCCGTCTGTCCACTGCCGTGCGTCACCCTGGGGCACCACCGGGCCAGGGGGGGTAGCCGGGGGCAGACATTCCAGGGAGGGAGGAAGCGGAGGAGGCGGCGACGGCAGCTGCTGGGTATAGGGGGTGACCGGCGTATAGCCACGGAGGAACCGCCGATTGCGCAAAGTCAGACGTCCTGAACCATCGACTCTCACCCGATACTGATCGTGGCCAAGCGACTCTACCACCACCCCGGATCTGTCCCACTTGTTGGGGCTCGGGCCCTGCTGATTCTGGACGAACACCCTCTCACCGAGAGCCAGAGGGCGGAGTGGTCTCGAATGAGCCCCCAGAGACTCGGTAGTGCGGGACATCCGCGTACGAAGGGCATCCTCCTTCGCAGCCCATGCCTGACGCCAGAGCGGACGGATATGTGGGTTCGAAAACTTCTCAAGCCGGTTGACGAAGGAGAGCGACCCTCGAAGGGGGTGACCGAAGATGATCTGCGCCGGTGAGAGGTTGCAGTCCGGGTCGGGTGTGTTGCGCAGCTGTATCATCGCGCGCAGGAAGCGATCCTGGTCGAGACTGCCCGCCGGGCCAATGTTGGACACCAGAAGGCGCTTCGCAGTCTTGACAGCGACCTCCGCTCTCCCGTTGGACTGCGGGAAACTGACGGATGACACACGATGCCTGATCTGCCACAGGTGGAGGAAGTCCTGGGTGTGGCTCGTCATGAACTCTGGGCCGCCATCGCTCGAAAGCTCCTCAGGCACACCAAAGGTACGGAAGAATGAGCGGAGGTGGCGAACGAGGCCAGCCGCGCCTCCAGCATCAGTCCCGGCCGCAGCGCCCAGGACCTCCACCCAACCCGAGAGCCGATCCCCGACGACCAGGTAGTGGCGGCCCCCGTAGTCAAAGAAGTCAGCAAAAACCCCCTCAAATGGGGCCGACGGTGGCGGAGATGGCAGGGGGGGCGTGGCCGCCTGCGATGGGGCGTTGCGGTTGCAGTCTGCGCACCCGTTCCTGACGGCGCGGATATCCCCTGACATCCCAGGCCAGTAGACTATGGCCCGAGCGTGCTGCTCCATCGCTGAAACCCCCTGGTGGGCGGCATGAAGGTGCCGAAGGACCCTCTCGCGGAGGGACAGGGGAACCACGACGCGATCTTGGTACAGCAAGACCCCGTCCTGCGCATAGAAGGAGTCACAGGCCGGTGACAAACTCGCCACGGCAGGGTCATGCGCGTCCACACCGTTCCCGTGCTCAATCATGCCCAGTAGGCGGCCGAGGGACGCGTCAGCCACTGTCTCTTGTGCGAGGAGGGGCCAGGAGACGGCGCCGAGCTCCTGAGCATCGGTGCGGATCGAAGCCATAAGCGCCAATTCCACGGCGTCAGGCACGCCCGGCGGTTCCAGAGAGAGGCCGTTAGCCGAGCCCGAGGGGGAAGGGTGCCTCGAGGCAGCGTCAGCGGCATGGTTGCTCTTGCCAGGAAGGTGCACAACCTCGAAACGCCACGGGAGGGTACGCTGCTTCAGCCTGAACAGGCGTGAGTTTGTGATCTCGTCGAGAGTGCGGTCCCCGAAGATCTTCACCAGGGGCTTGTGGTCGGTGACCACGACGAGGTTGTCGCATCCCTGCGTGAAGTATCGTGTCTGCTCCAGGCCCCAGGCCACGGCCAGGGCCTCCCCTTCAATAGCTGCATATCGCTGCTCCGCCGGGGACAGGAAGCGCGACCCAGCGAGTGTGATTCTCCAACCCCCCGGGCAGCAGTCCGGCACGCCTGAGGCACAGCTGCAATGCTGTTGAAGAAGGAAGTAGCCAATGCCTCGCCTGGACCAGTCGGGGCGGAGGCAGGTGCGCTTCTGCATGTCGTAGATCTCCACACCTTCGCGAATGGCCCCAATTATGACATGCTTGGACGCCTGGAAGGCCTCCTCCAGCTCAGGTGACCACAAGAACTTGCAGCGTGGGCTGAGGAAGGGCTTGAAGGGGGCCATAGTGTCGCGCAACTGGGCGTAGTTAGTCACCTGGTTGACGAGGCCGAACCAGCTCCTGATATCCGTCGTGGAGACCGGGCGGGGGAAGTCCCGAATGGCATCCAGGTATTTGGGAAGTGGCTCGATAGTCGCCTCCGACACCCTGAAGCCAGCAAAATCAACGCTCCTCTGCGCAAATTGGAACTTGTCCGGGTTCAACACGACGCCCGACCGCCCGACACGTATCAGGAAGTCGATGGTCCTCCACCAGTGCTGCTCCAGGTCTGTGTCGTAGTGGACCGTGTCATCCACGCAACGTTCCTTGCGTTCAAAGTCTGAGAGGACAGCATCGAAGCGGCGGTTGTAGCCATCACCCGACGACAGAAAACCCTGTGGCGCCCTGGTGTAACGCCACCGGCCAAATGGAGTGATGAAGGTTGTCAGATGACGATCAGACTCGCGCAGGGGCACACTGTGATAACCATTCCAAGCGTCCGTGACCGTCTTCCAGGTGCCCTTCGGAACACGACGTGCAAGGTGGAATGGGGACTCTTTGGCGAAAGTTTCACGCTGGCAGAACTTATTGAGCGGGGAAAGGTCCACGGTTCTGCGGGGGGATCCGTCGTGCTTCCGGGTAACCACCATACGGTGGCACCATGTAACCGGCTCGCCGTATGGCACGCGCTCGATGACCCCGAGGGCCTCGTCCCGGAGAAGGTCATCGCGGACCCTGTGCTGCCAGTGGAGAGGCACACCGGCTGCGGTGTGGCATGCTGTAGGAGTGGCGGCAGGGTC
>NC_139633.1:40787626-40852626 GCF_964638095.1 Poromitra crassiceps | reverse complement strand
ATCTGTTGTTTGCCTAACATTATGTAATGATTAGTGGTCATGATTGTGAACGTTCACGTTACTGTGATTACTAGCGACATATCCCACAGTGTGCTGTGAAACGATAACCTCTCTGTGCAGTGAAAATCACTGAGCAGCACCCAACGTGGTAACACTTTATAATAACTATACACTATAAAGTATTAATAAACCATTATTAAATACATAATTCATCATGAATTCATCATTTATAAAGCATTATTCATACATCACTAAGCATTAGTAACACAGTTATAAACATTTTATTCCTGATTAATAACCTAATCTCTAATGTGTTTAATGATTGTATTCTCATACTTTGTAAATGATAGATGCACCATTTATAAATACGTATTATATCAATTACAAACCATTTACTTAGGAGTTGTTAATGGTTCATAAGATCATTTAGAACGTGTAAGTAAATGATTAAACAACGTATGTACATGTATGTGTACATTTGTGCATGATTTGGAGATGGTTAGTGAGTGTTAATAGATGGTTTATAAACACTTATTGATACTCAAACTCATGATTAATTAAGGTAGTTACTAGTCATTAGTTAAGTATTTCATGTGAGCCCATCTAAAGTGAGGACTATCTATGCCTTATAAAGCATGTAATAAATGAGATAGAAGGTTTGGGCCGGCCTTGCAATGGAGGCAGATGTCTGAATGCCCAAACGGCCAGGGGGGTGATTCTGAGAGATGTGTTTCACTCAGGGTTTTGTGTCTCTAAGAGGGTCAGAATTGCATGATGGGGAGAAAATGCAAATTAAGCCTCGCAGAGCCTTTTAAACAGCCAATAGGAGGATTTTCTTGAATAACTCTGGAACCAACGCTTGGATCTTTCTGAAATTGTCATCGCTTATCCAGGAAGTGAGCATGGGCTTTACAATGAAACCGTCCATGAGTCTCTACGACCTCGGGAAGTGGGTGAAATTGACATTTTTGTGTATTTTTATAGGTTTTTAAGTGTCAAAGGTGTAATAATTATTTATCCCTAAACAGTAGATGGGTGGGGTTACTCCCCTAAGGCTTTTCAGATGGGGCGGTTCACTTGGGATCAATTGACCTATCGCTAAGCCACGCCCCGAACGCAGACGAGCCAATCACAGCGCGTGCAGCTCTACAATACACTCGGACATTCTCAGCTTAGAGCTCCATAGAGAAGCACTAGAAAACGCGAGTTTCCTCTGGTTTTATACATTTATAAGTTGAAAAAATGGTCAAACGATATGCATGGGGGTAAATGCAACATTACAAGGTATCCTGGGAGGCCAGGCAATTGATAATATTAAACTATCAATCAATCAATCAATCATTTATTTCACTCTAGACCACAATTGTGGTGTGGAGTACATTACATGAAACATAAACAATATTGTTGTGCATGGTAAACAGTTCACAGCAGGGGTACAAAACATAATGTGTAAACACAAATGTATACATATACATATAGCTTATAACTTAAGAGAAAACAAAACAAAACGGAGACAATTATTTGAAAAGAGGTAATGCAGAAATCAAAAAGGCACCAAGTTTATATAGTAACTTTTGCTTGCATGTTTGGAATAAAAGTATACATTTGGCCATGGATGGGTGGTTAACATAGAATTTAGGCAATAGCTTTTTTCTAGCTTCATCAATAGTTTGGTTTTTACATTCAAAAATTACATGGAATTCGTCTCCTAGGAAGTCTCCAGTACACACATTACAAAACCGTTTGCTCCTCTCTAGACCTTTGTATCTACCTATTATCTTTGGTATTCTGTTGTTGGAGAGTCTAAGGTTACATAACGCTTGACGAGATTTCACATTTTCACAAAATAAGTACTTTTCGAACTTGAAAACCTCCTTAATTTCACAATAAAAGTCACATGAAGACATACTCTGAAGCTCCCAGTGCCAGGTCTGAAGAAACTGGTCTTTTAGCCTCTGCTCGACAAGCGTCTTAAGCCATTTGATATTATCACACTTCTGTTCCAGCCAGATGTAGGAGAGACCGCAATCATGTAGTGTTTGTTGCACAGATGTTATCCATGGTGCAATATATTTGCCCGAAACAGACAGATTAAATAAACAATTGTACATACTCCTACTAAGTTTGGTTTCTTTACCATTTAGGAGGCTCCCCCAGTAGCCAATCATTCTTTTTTTAATGTCAATGTACAGTGGGTATCTTCCCAATTCACCGTAGACCATGTTAGAGCAGGTTGACATTTTGACCTTCAAAGTGTACTTAAGGAATTTCAAGTGTAGCTTTTCCAGAACAGGTACTTTATCAGAACCCCACACTTCACAAGCATACAACATGACCGGTGTGACAAGTCTGTCAAAGAGTTCTAGTCTAATGTCTATTGGCAGGTCAAACTTTCTACATTTGCACATTAGGCCATACATAGCTTTAGACGCCCTTTTATAGAGATCTTCAATGGCTTTTTTAAAAGAACCGTTGTGATTGAACACGACACCTAGATATTTGAAGCTATGGACAGCTTCTAGTTCCTGTCCCTCACAGTGAAAAATATATTTTTTTACGTCAATTTTATAATGGCCAAATATTGTGACCTTTGTTTTATCACTATTAATTTTCAATTTCCATTTCTTACAAAAAAGACACATTTGGTCGATGGCTTTTTGCAGACCTCCTTTTGAACTAGCCATGACTATGGTATCATCCACATACATTAGGACCAATAATTTAATGTAACTATCAATCACTTCATCGTCACACCTAGCTGGCTCACATTGGTTTCGGACCAGGTATTCTTCTAAATCATTTATAAACAGTGCAAATAATACTGGGGAGAGATTTTCTCCTTGTCTCACTCCAGACAGGCTGGCGAAAAAATCTGATTTAACTCCATCAAGGAAGACACAGGACTTAATATGATTATACATGTTCACGATCACATTATGTAACCTCCCCGAAATGCCAACTTTTTGTAGTTTAAACCAGAGTGCATCTCTCCATACTAAGTCAAAAGCTTTACTATAATCTATAAAAGCACAAAACAATCTTTTTTTCTTGAAAATAAACAGGTCTATAAAATGTTTAAGTACAAAAATATGGTCAGTTGTAGAATACCCATTTCGGAAACCAGCCTGATTTTCATTCAATATGGTATTGTCTTCACAAAATTTGTGTAACCTAACATTCAATACGTTAGTAAAAAGTTTGCCTAAACAGCTCAAAAGAGTAATACCCCTATAGTTATTACAGTCCTCTTTCCCACCTTTCCCCTTGTAGATTGGGACAATGAGGCCAACAATCCAGCTTTTAGGGATAATCCCTGTGCACAGTATTTGGTTAAACAACCTCACATAGACAGGTAGAAAGATTCCGGCAGTGCTCTTAATATACTCATTTAACACCCGGTCTGCACCAGCAGCCTTGCTGCTTTTGAGACTAGCGATACCTTCTGCAATTTCTCCTTCTGTGAAATCAGAGTTTAAAGTATCAGTATCTAGGGCAGGTACACTAATAACCACTGATGGCACTGGCTGGTCTATTTGGGATTCACTATCTGCCAGACTTTTAAAGTGCTCATAGAAATCTGACAGCTGGACTGGCTGAACACCTCTATCCTTATTTCCATCTGCCAGTAATTTCCAGTATTGCTTGGGGTTTTTATCCTTCATTTCCCTGAGTTCCTTATTGAAACGCTTGCTATGCGCTAGTAAATGTAGATCCACTCACATCCACAATGCTACTGTTTTGGAGTTAAATCTGCGATTGTGGTGAGTGACAGCGAGATGACGAGTCTTCTCCCTCATTTGGCTTCCATGATCCAAAAGGTATCATAAAATCATCATGGTATTCAGAAAGTCGGCAAAATAAAATGCTGAATTATGCGAGTTTCCAGTCATTACGTTATGCGCATGAGTTGGTGAAGAGATAGAGAGGGGAGGAGGCAGGCCAGCGAGACTAGTGAAGAGGAGGCACATTGATTGATGTGATTATAACATCGCCAGACACCAGTCAAACCCTAAAACATTGGAATGAATCCCGTTCTCCAAATAAATGTGAGGTAGTCTAAAGAGAAAAGATCCAGGAGTAAAACATGATGTTAAAAGCTGTAAGCTATGCCTCTGCTGATCTGCTACACCACCACCCATGCGTGCGTGCCGTTGTCTCGCTATGAAAAACATCTACATTATTTAACGTTTCTTGATTATACAGAGGTACATGAAATAGATTACCAGGCGCAACTCTTCAATTCGGCATATAGGCTATATAATCCACGGAGAGGTTACTCTTGAGCCGTTTTCACACATGCGCTTTATACCGGGAAATGACCAGAAAGCGGTGTAATGCCTTCATGTGTGAAAGTTGTTTTCCGGTATAAGCGCGACCCCGTCATCACGGACATTTCACCACTTTAGAGATTGTCATAAGAGCGGTATGTCTGCTTCATGTGTGGGCGTGCCGATTCCCCCCCTCCCCCTCTGCTCGCTCTCTGGCCAGTCCTACAGTCCTCCGCAGCAGCCCGACACACAGGACAGACACAGCGAAAATGGCAGCGGCTTGTTCTAGTCTGAAGCCGCCCAACGCTTGTTGAGAAAGCAAATGCACGAAGCGAAATGTGGAAGTATTTTGCTTACGTTGCCGACAGCGAAGGCAAGCCCGGACACATCAAACGAAGCCAGTCTGTAAAAAGTGCTTCAACGCGACGCAGGTGAACGGATAAACATCGAACCAGCCAGGCTATTTCTCTCAGACAGGGATCCCAACTTCTTCAAAGATTTCAGTTCAAAGACTGGTTAGCGAATGTGAAGGATACAACATACATGCCCTCTTACGTGATTTAAGGCCGTTTCACACAGATGCGGTGCGAATGCAGAGGCGGAATGTGGTACCAAATTCCGTGCGAATTTTCTGCATTGCAACCTATACACACAGGTCCGGTGCGAATTATTCGCAGTCCCACATTCATTTTCCGCAGTGGAAAAACAGTGTTCAGTGTAACCAGTAGTTAGTGTCCCTCCCGGGCTCCCGTCTAGTAGGACAGCACTGCCTACCCGCAAGCTAGCTACTAGTCGGCTAACGTCAGACAGACAGCAGCGAGACGAGCCATGAAAAGAAACTGGAGGCAGTGAAATTTCCGTCAGCTGAAAAAACAATGAGAAGAGAAAATGGAGGCAGTAGCATCGCCGCGGACATCGCCGCGGACCCCAAATTTGATGCTAAACTGCTAGTTAGCACTTGGATAGAAGTGGCTAATGTTAGCTTCATCCAACAGTGGTTTACAACGTTAGCAAGTAGGAATTTGTTACATAACAGCTGCATTACCATCTTCAGTGGATCCCAGCTGCTGGGCGATCTGAAGATCTATTGTCCTTGATTTCGGTGTTGATCGTCATGGTATTTGTCATCATATCCGCACCGGTGTGAAACGGCCTTTATTGTGTGACAAGCAAACTTATTTCACCATCGGCGTTTTGCCCCCCCCCCCCCCCCAAAGTCAGGACGATTCCCCATCCAAGTGCACACGTCACTCCCCACCCGCTCTGCAGTGCCCCCCCCCCCGACCCCCCTCAAATACAGGTACTTTAGCTGCTATTTTCACACATGTTTGTTTGTTTGTTTATTTATTTAAGAAAAGGGACAATGCACATGAATTAACATGAGCACGTGAGTCCATCATGTAAATGTGCCAGATTTAGCCATACAGGCTAATTTTCATCTGCAGTCCCATCATGTGATCCCTCAGGTGAAATTCCGGGAAATAGCCAGTCTTGATTTACAGGTAATTTCCCTGTCTGTATGTGTGAAAACAGCTTAAGTGTATGTCAATTCTGGATGTGAGTCGTCTGTTATCCGCGCCTGCTGTCTTCCTCCGTTAAAACGTTTGATTAAAGATTCGCTAAAGCCGTTTCCAGGCATGCACGTATAGCATTTCTTTTTATAAATGGTGAATCTATCATTTACAAAGTATGAGAATGCAATCATTAAACACATTACAGATTAGGTTATTAATCGGGAATCAAACCTTTATAACTGTGTTTATGACTTACTTACTATTGCTTAGTAATGTATGAATAATGCTTTTTAAATTTTGAGTTCATGGTGAATTAAGTATTTACTAATGCTTTATTAATGCTTTATAGTGTATAGTAATTATAAGGTGTCACTCCTAACGTTGCTTACTATTTGTTTAAGTATTCAAAATGACGAGATCAAAGCATGGATGATCTTCTCTCAGTCCTCCAGGTTCAGAGCTGTGTATGAATGTTGGTCAAGACAAAACACATTCTGGAAAATCCTAACTTTATTTTCAGTGAAAATGACAAAATGTTCTGGAGTCCTGATGTCAAACTTGCAGAGTCTCCCTTTGCAGATTCAGGAATACTGACCTGAGAGTTTTGAGAGCAGGGACCTTATTTTGGAGAAATCAACGTGTGGAAAGCTGTGAATGGATCTTACCTGAGAGTCTCCAGTCTGCAGTGTGGACTCTGCAGTCCATCAGAGACCAGCTTCATCCCGGAATCGTGAAGCTCGTTGTAACTCAGGTCCAGCTCTCTCAGACTGCAGGACTGGGAGCTGAGAACTGAGGCCAGAGCTTCACAGCTTCTCTCTGACAGCTGACAGCCACTCAGTCTGCATGAGAATTAGTGATGGAGACAAACAACTTTAAAAGGTTTTCCATTTAGTATTCGCGTCACATTTTGATAAAGCGCTTTTTGTTTTTGCCAGTATAGGTGGTGCTATGCCGAATAGCACAAAATTAGTAGGGCTGACCCAAAAAATCAACGCTTCAAAGCTAGAATCATTGCCATGGTAATCAACGCTCAAATCAGCAATCGACGCTTTGTTGTTATTGTTTTTTTCCCCTCCTCTCCTCTCTCTTTCTCTCTCCATAATATCTAACGTGGAGTGTAGCTTTGTGAGACAGTCTCTAGTTTCCTGGCTGGGCGGGTCATTCAGGCCAACACTGTTTTTAACACGGGGAACTCACACCGGCACGCGCCGTGAGAACAAACAAATGCACCCAACAGCCAGCCAGTAGTCACACCTGACGTTGAGCTGTGGTCTGCAGAGCTGTTGTAAACATGAATCTTCGTACACTTCTTTTCTAACACAGTGTGAGTAACGTTACAAGTGTTCAAGTGAATTCAAGTCCTTTAATTTGTTTATAATGTTATGAATTAGCAGCAGTCACAGATACTATGGATCTGTCTATCACATGGATTTGTTATTACTGACTGGTAGTGAAACTGAAGTTGGCTCCGTCTATCACATGGATGTACATACAGCCAGAGTGCACGTCACATTAGGATTATCAACACGTGGAACGTGTTGTTATTATGACGTTAAATTCACAACATTTCGTGGCAAACTGGACTTTTTATTTTTGTGTGACTCCCCATCCCCCCCCCCCCCCCAAAAAAAAGAAAGAAAAACGAAAAAAATACCGGCGTAGAAGCTTTGATTATGATCGATTTTATCTCCGCGAAGCGTCAAACGCTCTAATAGCTTTTGCACACCAAGTCCATATTTTCGTCCGAAATTGACGCACGGAAAAAAAAAGAATACGACCTCATTTGTGTCAATCATCATTGACACACCAAGTCCGACAATTGCGTCCGTCATTTAAGTTTTCGGACGAGGTTCGATTTTCTGCGTTTTTCACATCAGTCAATAGATTTTTGCGAGCTGGGACCCGTCTGTGTTTTCAGATGACGGATTAAAAAACACGCATATGAAAACAATCGGACTGTGTGTGCAAAGACCTTAACTATGGTATTTGGGACAGCCCTACAGATTAGGAAATAGACTGCCAAGTTCCCAGCATCCCACTCCCCAAGTTTGAAGTCGATCTGAATAACAGCTCTTGAGATAAACCACATTTTGTGTTGCCAATAGGTGGCGCTATGCCAAATTGCACAAGATTTCGGCACTGCACTCCATCAGGTCCCCCTAAGCGCCATCCCCAAGTATGGTACATTATTAATACAATTTACAATTTAGTTTAATTCAATTAAAGTACTGTATTCTCATGATGCACCATGGATTTCTTACCACCATGACTAGATGCAGCTCATTGGCTATTGTTGTCATTAAATTATCATTAACGATTAACTTAGTCATCTGTTGTTTGCCTAACATTATGTATAATGTCATGATTGGTGGTTGTGATTGTGAACGTTCACGTCACTATGATCACATTTTAATACAGTTAATATATCCAGTTTTATTGTCACCTACAAAGCTTTACTGGAGGCGTTGACCACTGGCAGCAGCCTCAGAAGAGCCTCCTCTGAAGCAGAGTATTTCTTCAGGTCAAACACATCCAGCTTATCTTCTGACGACAGTAAGACGAAGACCAGAGCTGACCACTGAGCAGGGGAGAGTGTGTCTTTTGAGAGACTGCCTGATCTCAGGTGTTGTTGGATCTCCTCCACTAGAGAATGATCATTCAGCTCATTCAGACAGTGGAACAGATTGATGCTTCTCTCTGCAGACGGTTCCTCCCTGATCTTCTCCTTGATGTACTGGACTATTTTCTGATTGGTCTTGGTTGAGCTACTGGCTTTCTGTGTCAGGATATTCTTTAGGAGCTTCTGATTGGTCTCCAGTGAAAGTCCCAGGAGGAAGCGGAGGAACAAGTCCAGGTGTCCATTTGGACTCTGTAAGGCCTTGTCAATAGCAATCCTGTAGACTTTTGTGGCAGATGTTTTGCTGACAAACATCCTCAGATTTTTGAAAGTCAGTCGTGGCTTAGGCATTACGTTTGTGTTGCTGTTGTTGAGTGACAGGAGCACATGAAGAGCAGCCAGAAACTCTTGAATGCTCAGATGGACAAAGCTGAACATCTTGTAGCTGTCCTTTGGCCCATCCTCCTCTTTGAAGATCTCTGTGAACACACCTGAGTACACTGAGGCTTCATTTAAGTTAATGCCACTCTTTTTTAGGTCATCCTCATAGAAGATCAGGTTGCCTTGTTCCAGCTGCTGAAAAGCTAGTTTTGCAAGTGACTGAATGCAGCCTTTACCATCATACTTCTTTTCGGTCTGATCGATCTGAAACAACAAGAATTTGATGTACATCTCAGTCAGGGTCTTTGGCAGGTCTTCTTTGTCACTGGTTCTCAACAGAGCCTTCAGAACTAGAGCAGTGATCCAGCAGAAGACTGGGATGTGGCACATTGTGTGGAGGATTCGTGAAGTCTTGATGTGGGAGATGATGCTGCTGGCCTCCTCCTCATTTGTGCATCTCTTCCTGAAGTACTCCTCTTTCTGTGGGTCATTGAAGCCTCTCACCTCTGTCACCATGTCAACATAGTCTCCAGGGATCTGACTGGCTGCTGCAGGTCGTGTGGTAATCAAGAGGCGAGCAGCGGGAAGCAGTTTGCCCTTGATGAGGTTTGTCAGCAGTACTTCTACTCTGGTTGACACATCAATAGAGCACTTTTCATTGGCTTTGAAGTCTAGTTGAAGGCGGCTCTCATCCAGACCATCCAACACGAACAGGAGTTTGAAGTTACTCTTGTCATAGCTGGTGTTTGCTGACTTCTGCAGTTCTGTGAAGATGTAATTAAGAGCCTCCTTGTTGATGACTTTGGTTGCCCAGATACATTCGTGAATTAGTTCTGCCAAACTAAAACTCTTTCCCTTCCATGAATTCAGCTGGCGGAAGGTGAAGGGGAATATAAGATGGACATCTTGATTGGTTCTTCCTTCACTCCAGTCCAGGATGAACTTGGCCACAAGGAACGTTTTGCCGATGCCTGCAATCCCAGTTGTCAACACTGTTCTTATGTCTTTTCCAGAAGGGTGTTTGAAGATGTCACTGAGTTTGATGGATTCCTCTGTGCCTGCTATCGTTCTTGATGTCATCTCAATCTGCCATATCTCATGCTGCCTGTGTATGTCACGTCCATATGTGATGTAGAGCCATGTGTAGATATCAACCAGATTCTGATCGTTCTTGTCGTACCATCCTACTTGTACCCACTTAAAGAGGTCCTTCAAGTGAGGTTGGAGTTCTTGTTGGTACCATGTGATGAGTTGTGGAGGCTCTGTTGTTCTCACCAGCAAATCTGTGTAGAACAAAGTAACATCCATGAAATCTAAACTGCAACTAAAAGTATTCGGCTATTTGACAGGTAGCATATTAAACAGATGCTTGTGAGCTTGTTTTTATTATTTTATTTATTTTATTTTTTACTAAAGGTTGGTGCTCTGGGAATAACAAACATGTTCTCACTGTCAACATCAATACAATGTTTTCCTGACTACATGCAGCCTTAGTGGAACAGGCAGGTTGTGATATCAGGCAAATCTCAGAATTAAAGGTGAAATAATTCAAATGGATGCCCATGTCATTAACCTATCCTGTATCCTATTGTTGAGTTATTGGCCTCACAAATGAGGCCACCAGATTCAATGGGAAGTGGAGTCCAACCACTTCCAGCGTAATGTCAGCCCCAAGTAGATGAGTGAGCGGGACTGTTTTTTAAATCCCGCTCCTGCCCGCTCCCGCTGGATTTCTGACCATTACCGCCTGCTCCCACAACGTGTGTGTCATTGACCACATGCAAGCCACATTATTACCGCCTGCTCCCGCCTGCTATAACAAAAGGCGGGGTCCCACTGTACTTACTTGAACTGGGCTCTCTTAAAAATCACATAATGTTTTCCTAACGTAGTGCTGTTTAAAGGCTGCTGCATTCAATTGAATCCCACCGGTCACACTAGTGACCGTAGAAACCTTTTTTGCTTATAAGGCTCTAAAAATGTCACTGAAGGAGTTATCAATAGGTTTCCTGCTAATATTGACATAACAAAGTGTCTCAATCAAATATGTGCAGTGTCACATGTTTCATGCGAATTGTCACATGACCAGAACTGTTTAATACCTGTAAAGTACCTATGTTGTACCTATATATAGACATTACTGTAAAGTACCTATGTTGTATGTATGTATATATATATATATATATATATATATATATATATATATATATATATAGACATTATATTATTGTAACCTTCTTGGTTGAGGTCCGCCATAAGAAACTTCTCCTGTTTCTTCAGGATATCATATAGAAGATATCTTTGGCTCTATCTCCACTAGCATCCAGAAAGTTATAGAGTTCTCTCATCTCCCGAGCAAAACAAGGAAGCCATTGAGAATTGGCAAGAAGAAAAATGTGGATCTAGCTTTCAAGGAAGTAACCAAGTTGGAGTGTTCAACTTCCGTATGTATGATCTTTGTGTGCAGCACACGACCATGACCGAGGATTGGGGGGGGGGTTGTTTCCCCCCATTTTGGGCGTTGTTTCTGAATCATGATGCGCTCCGCAGTGTCTCTATAGTTCATAATACCTCGTTATCATGGGTCAGATAATCTTATGTAGTTTATAAGGCTTTCAGGAGCTGTGACATCTAGTAAAAGAAACATACTGTATGAACTCAATCGTTCATCATTTTAACAGCCACACACAATGGTCAGTAAGAAGACCAACATGGCAGCCAGGGGGAGCCAGAGAATAGCTTTACCTTCAGTCTGACTGCTGTCAGTGGGAGGCTGCGGACGAGGAGCAGACTGTGGCTGACTGTCTGAAGGCTCTCTGACATCACTGACATCCACTGAGAGAGAGACAGAAAGAGAGAGAAACTTTAAAAGGGCTTGAATTTAACACCAGCCAACCAGCCAATAGCTCCTATTCATCCTGAAGGACTGAAGGATGTGAACATTCATTATGTTTAGTTTTCCTCTGAGTCTCTCACATGAATAAAGGTCCTTCACACATCAACCCTATAATCAATTAATGCAACTGTGCATATTGACGTAAAAATTTCACTTCAATTTTTTCAGATCAAGGTAGATTTTTCGTAGTTTTCGCCTGCAACATAAACAAATCTACATAGATAAACAAAGACAAAATAATGTGTAGGCCACAATAGCATGTTGGAGTGATGACTAGATAGGTGGCTACATACTGTAGGTTGGTCTGTGTGTATTGATAACTATAGGATCTAGGACACAAGTCACACCTACAAACTTGACCAGAGGAAAATCAATGTTTCGATTATGAAAGATTATGAAGTGCATCACTCTGCAGTTATAAAACAATATATTAGCTCCATTATTTCACTCCTGACACACACTTTGAACCAAACCGGTGTAATGCCGAATTCTGCATCCCTGGTAAGAATTGCATCCCCACCATATTTTGTGCTGAAACAGGGGGATGCAAATCTCAGCCGGTACAAACCGCCGTGAGCCAAGACAGACTCCCACGCCTGGAGGTCACCTCTACCTAGATTTTAAGCACCAAAGTCGGCCTCCATGAGCCAGGAGAGACCCAGGCCTGGAGGTCACCTCTACCTAGATTTTAAGCACCAAAGTCGGCCTCTATGAGCCAGGAGAGACCCAGGCCTGGAGGTCACCTCTGCATGGATTTTGAGCGCCAAAGTCGGCCTCAAGGACCCAGGGTAGACCCTCACCCTCCAGCTCTATTCTACCCTGATTTAGTAAGTCAAAACAGCACAAAATATTGTGAAATAACTTCATAAACTATCAATGTCAGATTGTTTCTCATCATTGATGAGCACCCACACAGAAGATTTAGGTTAGGGGACTCCCTCCTCACACATCTATCTGCTGTTAGGAGACTCCCTCCTCACACATCTATCTGCTGTTAGGGGACTCCCTCCTCACACATCTATCTGTTAGGGGACTCCCTCCTCACACATCTATCTGTTAGGGGACTCCCTCCTCACACATCTATCTGTTAGGGGACTCCCTCCTCACACATCTATCTGCTGTTAGGGGACTCCCTCCTCACACAACTATCTGCTGTTAGGGGACTCCCTCCTCACACATCTATCTGCTGTTAGGGGACTCCCTCCTCACACATCTATCTGCGGTTAGGGGACTCCCTCCTCACACATCTATCTGTTAGGGGACTCCCTCCTCACACATCTCAGCCGATCCAGTAGCTCAGATACAAAATAAAATAGCTGGTGAATAAACTTAGTCCTGAACTGCTGAGCGGGCTATCACAAGCCAGCAGTATCAGTATAAACTTAGACTTGACCTAATTTAATAATATGGCATCAGCCGATCCAGTAGCTCAGATATAAAATCAAATAGTTGGTGAATAAACTTAGTCCTGAACTGCTGAGCGGGCTATCTCAAGCCAGCAGTATCAGTATAAACTTAGACTTGACCTAATTTAATAATATGGCATCAGCCGATCCAGTAGCTCAGATATAAAATCAAATAGCTGGTGAATAAACTTAGTCCTGAACTGCTGAGCGGGCTATCACAAGCCAGCAGTATCAGTATAAACTTAGACTTGACCTAATTTAATAATATGGCATCAGCCGATCCAGTAGCTCGGATATAAAATCAAATAGCTGGTGAATAAACTTAGTCCTGAACTGCTGAGCGGGCTATCTCAAGCCAGCAGTATCAGTATAAACTTAGACTTGACCTAATTTAATAATATGGCATCAGCCGACCCAGTAGCTCAGATATAAAATCAAATAGCTGGTGAATAAACTTAGTCCTGAACTGCTGAGCGGGCTATCTCAAGCCAGCAGTATCAGTATAAACTTAGACTTGACCTGATTTAATAATATGGCATCAGCCGATCCAGTAGCTCAGATAGAAAATCTAATAGCTGGTGAATAAACTTAGTCCTGAACTGCTGAGCGGGCTATCACAAGCCAGCAGTATCAGTCTAAACTTAGACCTAGACTACCTAGACCTGAATTAGCAGTATAGTATTAGTCATCCTAAATAATCCTAATAAATTTTGATTTGACCTAATTTTATTGTTGTCTATAGAGTTAGTTCCACCTCTGCGCAGATTCCCCCGCTCTCTTCTCTCTCTCCCCCTCAGGTGTCCTTCATTGGCCTGACGTACACCCCGCCGCTGCAGCCCTAGGTCCGGCCGTCATCGCCCTAGCCACCTGTCGTCACTCTAGGCCATCTACCTACTCCTTCTACTGTCTGACACCCCGGGCTCATCACCATCACCGACCCCTATCCTCATCATCCTGGTCACCTGCCTGCCTAAGGGAAGGGGGGGGCGCCCCCCCCCCCACCACTTAGGATAATTTAAAAACTACATTTTTATATCCCTTCTGTTGGACTCTTTTTACATTTTCAATTTTCTGTTCTCTTGTAAATTTTATTTCCATAATAAACCATTCACAGAGTTTCATTATCGGAAACTCTGTGCCTGATTTAGCCCGGCATCTCTCGGCCTGTCTCGGAGGGGAGTCCCCGGATGGGGGTCCGTTGCTGTGGCCTGGGTGGGCCCGTCCCCCGCGTGGCCTGCTCTCACGCTCTCAGTCACTATGCTGGTGGCTGGGGGCTGGGGGGGCGGGTCGCGTGGGGGCTGGGCCCGCCCGGGCCGCAGCAATGGGCCCCTATAGCACAACGACCTCACAAGGTTCCTCCTCAGCCAAGTCACTGGGGCAATCCATGTGGCGATCCATGTGTGGATTGCCACCATATGGTGGAAAGGTTTTCTTGCGTTCACTGGGGGTGAGGGGGCGCCGCTGTGTCCCGGCCTGGCCTTCCCTCCCACGCCTTATGTGGGCGGGGGCCGGGGCGGGGGGCATCGGTGCTCTTCATCACTGGTCGAGGGCTGCCGGTTGGTTTAGAACAGCTTAGGTAGGCGATAGATTAGCTACAGCCTAAGGCTGACCTGTTATAGTGTTCAGGCAAAGATCAGACTAGAGCAGAGTAGGATAGGCCAGATTAGGCTGTAGATTAGCTAGATACTATGTCCCAGTTAGCTCTGGTTAATGCTTAGAGTAGTCAGTTGTCTGATCTTCTCCCCCCCCCTCTCTCTTTCCCCCTTCCCCCGCTTCTTCCCTTCTTCCCCCTTCCTGTTCTCCTCTCTTTCCATGCTCTTTCCTCCCCCACATCCCACCGCCCCCCCCTCCCTTCTCCTGCTCTCTCCTCCTTCTCCCCCCCTCTGCTCCTTCTCCTCTTCTCCCCTATCCTGAATCCCTGCTCTCCCCTCTCTCACATTCTCCCTGCTCTCCTTCCCCTGCACCCTCCCACCTCTCCTTCTCTGCCTCTCTCCTCCTCTCTGTCCTCTCCCCTCTCTCACATTCCCCCTGCTCTCCTTCCCCTGCACCCTCCCACCTCTCCTTCTCTGTTCTCTCCTCCTCCACATTTCCCATTTTCTCCCCACCCTCGCCCTAATCCGGGCCCGTATCCTACTCCCTCCCTCCACCCTAGACCCTACCTCTACCCTGGCTCTCCCTCCCCTGCACCCTCCCACCTCTCCTTCTCTGTTCCCTCCTCCTCCACATTTCCCATTTTCTCCCCACCTCCTCCCTCTCACATTCCCCCTGCTCTCCCTCCCCTGCACCCTCCCACCTCTCCTTCTCTGTTCTCTCCTCCTCTCTGTCCTCTCCCCTCTCTTACATTCCCCCTGCTCTCCTTCCCCTGCACCCTCCCACCTCTCCTTCTCTGTTCTCTCCTCCTCTCTGTCCTCTCCCCTCTCTCAAATTCCCCCTGCTCTCCTTCCCCTGCACCCTCCCACCTCTCCTTCTCTGTTCTCTCCTCCTCCACATTTCCCATTTTCTCCCCACCCTCGCCCTAATCCGGGCCCGTATCCTACCCCCTCCCCTCCCCCAACCCTAGACCCTACCTCTACCCTGGCTCTCCCTCCCTTGCACCCTCCCATCTCTCCTTCTCTGTTCCCTCCTCCTCCACATTTCCCATTTCCTCCCCACCTCCTCCCTCTCACATTCCCCCTGCTCTGCCTCCCCTGTACCCTTCCACCTCTCCTTCTCTGCCTCTCTCCTCCTCTCTGTCCTCTCCCCTCTCTCACACTCCCCCTGCTCTCCTTCCCCTGCACCCTCCCACCTCTCCTTCTCTGTTCTCTCCTCCTCCACATTTCCCATTTTCTCCCCACCCTCGCCCTAATCCGGGCCCGTATCCTACTCCCTCCCTCCACCCTAGACCTACCCTACCTCTACCCTGGCTCTCCCTCCCCTGCACCCTCCCACCCCTCCTTCTCTGTTCCCTCCTCCTCCACATTTCCCATTTTCTCCCCACCTCCTCCCTCTCACATTCCCCCTGCTCTCCCTCCCCTGCACCCTCCCACCTCTCCTTCTCTGTTCTCTCCTCCTCTCTGTCCTCTCCCCTCTCTTACATTCCCCCTGCTCTCCTTCCCCTGCACCCTCCCACCTCTCCTTCTCTGTTCTCTCCTCCTCTCTGTCCTCTCCCCTCTCTCACATTCCCCCTGCTCTCCTTCCCCTGCACCCTCCCACCTCTCCTTCTCTGTTCTCTCCTCCTCCACATTTCCCATTTTCTCCCCACCCTCGCCCTAATCCGGGCCCGTATCCTACCCCCTCCCCTCCCCCAACCCTAGACCCTACCTCTACCCTGGCTCTCCCTCCCCTGCACCCTCCCATCTCTCCTTCTCTGTTCCCTCCCCCTCCACATTTCCCATTTCCTCCCCACCTCCTCCCTCTCACATTCCCCCTGCTCTGCCTCCCCTGTACCCTTCCACCTCTCCTTCTCTGTTCTCTCCTCCTCTCTGTCCTCTCCCCTCTCTCACATTCCCCCTGCTCTCCTTCCCCTGCACCCTCCCACCTCTCCTTCTCTGTTCTCTCCTCCTCTCTGTCCTCTCCTCCCACTCACATTCCCCCTGCTCTCCCTCCCCTGCACCCTCCCACCTCTCCTTCTCTGTTCTCTCCTCCTCCACATTTCCCATTTCTCCCCACCCTCGCCCTAATCCGGGCCTGTATCATACTCCCTCCCCTCCCCCAACCCTAGAACCTACCTCTACCCTGGCTCTCCCTCCCCTGCACCCTCATCTCTCCTCCCCTGTTCTCTCCTCCTCCACATTTCCTATTTTCTCCCCACCTCCCCCCTCTCCTCCCTCACATCCCCCCGCTCTCCCTCCCTCCTCCACTCTCCTGCTTTCTCCTCTTCCCAGTGTTCTTCCTCTTCCCCCCTTCCCCCACTACTCTAAAGCATAGTACACATTTTACTCCAAAGCATGGCACCCACTCTATCCCCTCCAATATTCCGCCACTATTTAAAGCATGGCATAGCATGGCAATATTCCGCCACTATTTAAAGCATGGCACCCATGCTCTTAGTTTTTCGCCACTATTCAAAGCATGGCACCCACTCTTCCCTAAAGCAAGGCACCCATAAGCTCTATATGTGAACATGTGCTTATTTGGCAAAATGACTCACTACTAAAGGCTTGCAGCCAATTAAATTAGGCATAGTTTGGTTGCTTAGAAATTGACATATGTCCGTTTGCAAGATGTGCGTCTATATTTCTCATTCTCTCCCCACCTCCTCCCTCCCCCTGCTCTCTTCTCCCCCACACCCCTCCCCCTTCCCCTCTCCTGCTCTCTCCTCTTGCTCCTTCCCCACCTCCTATACCCTCCAACATCTCCCATTCCCTCCCCACCCCATCACTCTCTCACATTCCCCCTGCTCTTCCCCCTTCTCCTGCTCTCTCCTCTGCTCTCTCTTCATTTCTATATTTTCTATATTATCAATTGTTCAAATGTTATCTTTATTCTGTATATTCTTGTTACTGTTGTGTTAGCTAGAATCAGCTAGACATACTTTCTGTGAAGCCCTCTGAGACATGCTTGTGAATTAGGGCTATATAAATAAACTTGACTTGACTTGACTTGACATCTATCTGCTGTTAGGGGACTCCCTCCTCACACATCTGTTAGGGGACTCCCTCCTCACACATCTATCTGTTAGGGGACTCCCTCCTCACACATCTATCTGCTGTTAGGGGACTCCCTCCTCACTCATCTGTTAGGGGACTCCCTCCTCACACATCTATCTGTTAGGGGCCTCCCTCCTCACACATCTATCTGTTAGGGGACTCCCTCCTCACACATCTATCTGTTAGGGGACTCCCTCCACACACATCTATCTGCTGTTAGGGGACTCCCTCCTCACACATCTGTTAGGGGACTCCCTCCTCACACCTATCTACAAGCGAGATAGCCTAACAGTTCATGCTATTGTTCCTATAAAGTGCTGTATTATACTTAATTTTAATTTATACTTAGATGAAACATTCTGTTTGTCACCCGTTTGCACTTTTCTCTTCCTATGACTTACCTTCTGGCAAACTCTGCACTAGCTCTTTCTTCTTCATCTTCCTCAAAACTCTCTTGGACACCTCCAGAGAGTTTTCATGGTAGGTCTGGACCATCTCATCCACTGTGTCCAGCCTGTCTGCATTACACAGTCGGCTCTTTGGGATGACTGGGAAGCCGTCCAGGAAGTCCGCCTGCTGCAGAAGCCACTTGAACTTCTTGAACTCTTCATCGTCCAAATCCTCCAATTCTTTTAGCAGCGGCAGCTTGTTTGATGCCATCCTTGTTGCTCCCTGCAAATCAGAGGTTATCTTCAACTCAATTATGTAATTTCTTCACTGTGATGATTAAAAATGCATCTCAGCTCATGGGGTGTCCTGGTGGCTTTTTGGCTCATGACCACTCAAAACTGAAGACAGGTCATGTGACCTTCATCACAGGACATGATTAAACGTGACAAATTTGCATAAGATACTAGTTTATTTCCCTACATGTATTCCAAAAATCATCTTATGACCCCCCCCCCCCACACACACACACACACAAATATTTTATTTTTTATTATTTTTTATTTTATTTAAAGGTCCCATATTGTGTAGTTTTCTGCTGTTTTAAACATTTGTCAGGGGTCTTTAAAATAAGGTCATGCATACTGTTTGGGATTTGGAGACAAGTTTTTTTTTTATTGCATTTCTAGCCATTCTAGCTCTGTGCTCATTAAATATGCAGGTTTGGCCACAGAGGCGCCGCTGATTGGCCGATGAGGTGCCCCGCTCTGATTGGCCGTCTGATCTGTCAATCTGGGTAGAGCACTACAGTGCAGTGAAATTTCACCAAATGGCAGCAGTGAGACCGTACGACTTTGAACCTGAAGCTGACTGATTCAGAGTCAGCTGTAAAATTCGACGGGCTTTCGAATGGCGTCAGTCCCGTGTCTGTAGCTGCTTGCGTTCCCGAGATACGGCCAAAAAACGGCCAAAATTTATTTTTGCTCCAAATTACACCAAACTTAAACCGAAGCATCTATGCCATGAGAGGGATTCAGGCACAAAGTTTCATGCAGTTTCATCCATTTTCCTAGGAGTTATGATCATCTGATGTTTTTTTAAACACTTATGCGCTGCTATGTGCCCCTCTCGTTGACTCCCGAACTTCGACGCTGCATCTAGACGTAAAATTCGACGATCTAGCTAAAGGTGTCAGTCCCGTGTCTGTAGCTGTTTCCGTTCCCGAGATACGGCCAAAAAACGGCCAAAAACACTATAAAACACTATTTTTTTGATGGGCTCCAAATGACACCAAAAATAAACCGAAGCATCTATGCCATGAGCGGGATTCAGGCACAAAGTTTCATGCAGTTTCATCCATTTTCCTAGGAGTTATGATCATCTGATGTTGCCGACAACAGATAATACTAACCCAACAACAAATGCTCATAACTCCTAGGAAAATGGATGAAACTGCATGAAACTAGGTGCGTGAATTCATCTCATGATGATGATGCTTCGGTTTAAGTTTGGTGTAATTTGGAGCCTAAGTTTTTTTAGTTTTTTTTTTAGTTTTTTTGTGTGTTTTTTTTTCTCTCCTAAGTACTTTTCCTAAGTAAATGTTGCCAAAAAACTACTTTCAAGCATAGTGCCAATCGACTCCAAATGGCCTGAAACACATCTGAATACGCCTACATGTACTGTAGGCTGGCAGTCACGTTCACAACAAGCTAGGTTGAGGTCACAATCATGGGAGAGAGAGGGCGGGCTCTGGGCGGGCCCTGTGAATTTTTGATTGATTGGCGACATGTGACGTAGAAAATCCTAACTCTAATTCGCCTCTCCTGTGGCTCCATCTTGTGGCAGGGGAGGGAGAGGAATGACTGTAGGAAGTGATTTCATACTTTTACAGACTTGTACAGACACCCCCAAGTTTATACAAACCACAAAACCCAATCAAAAGCGATTTTCACAGTATGGGACCTTTAACCTTTATTTATACAAGGAAGGCTGTTGAAAGCAAACTCTACCCTGTTACAGTGCATTTAGACATTTCAACTACAAAAAATACAAAATACAAAATTATAGTACAAATAGATAACGAGATAAAAAAAATGAAGAAAAACAAGAGCAATCCTTATGTACTCTGAATGACTTTGTAGAGACCCATCGCTCCAGTTTTAGAGAGTCTGTGAGCCTGTTCCATTTATCAGGAGAGTAAAAGGAAAAAGCAGTCTTTCCTGATTCGCTTTTCACACGTGGAATAAACAATCTGATGTGTGACTGCGAGCGTGTCTGATAACTTGAACCATATTAACCCTTTCCCCGCCACTGACGTGATATCACTTCAATCTGTGTTTTCACCATCATGTGATAGAGTTGCCCAGAAACAACGGTTATTGTCCACCAAAACCAGCAAGCAGAGAAAAGCAACAATCTTCGTTCAGGAAAAAGCTCCATAAAAAAACAGCTCCAGCCTGATTTTCTTTCCCCAGATGCTGGTAAAACGCACACAATCACTTCTCCTGTCAGTAGGTTAGTAATATGGTTTGTGAGCCCTCACACCGTGTACATTTCAGCCATCAGATATGCTCCCAGACCTCCACACATCGAGCACCAGAAGCACCTGCCCCCCGTGCAAGATGAGAGCATGATCTGCACATCCCCTCTGTGAGTGTGCATCGGGTGAATCTCTCCCTTCCCCCGCTCGTACAAAAATGTATTTTTCTCTGCTTTCTGTGGACAGTTTTGGGTGAAAACGACCGACATTCATCGTGTCGATAACTAAAGAACGCATGAAGGTAGAATCATGAAATAATTTCTATGAGAGTAGAGGAGGATCCTGCCAAGGTCCCTGCTTAGCGTCACGGTGTGACAAAATGCAATTCTTATGAAAACTGTGACACCGTGACACTTCACCATGGAAGACAATGAGAGACAATGTAAGAGCATTAAATTAGCCCGCATCTACATAGCATGGCACAAGTGAATCGCATTGGCCTCTGGACGGGGCGCCTGGTCGGGGTGGAGGGAACTGGAATAGCCTGATCCTCCCACATGCTACATCCTGCTAGTGAAGCTCTTCAGGTGAAAATAAGTGGCTGGCAACTGTGCATGTGTCAGAGGGAGCATGTTGCTAGTCTACGGCATGGTACTAGTCTACGGCTCTCCCCAGATTGGCAGAGAGTGGAGCAGCGACTGGGGCAGCCAATAGGGCAGCATGGGGATAAATTGGCCAAGTACAATTGGGGAGAAAATAGGGAATGTTATATCCTGAGATCTTTAATCTCGCCTGTATAACATAATATGTCACTCGGACACCAACGTGAGTTAACGTGGTTTATTAGACAGCAGCCAACATTCCAATCATGCCAGTCATAGCAGACTACCAGAATTCATCAGGCTGAAAACCAACATTTGAAACGCGTTGCGTTTTTTGTTGCCCGTATCAATTACATGTGAAGATGTACACTGTATGTTAACTCTGTGAAGTATGCAGGTACAATTACTTCTTATTAAATTTATTCATCTTTAAACTCTAAGGAGCTAATTTTTTCACTTTGATATTCTAGTTGCCTGCTGAGTTGCTTTGGTCCACACCTTTTTGTGCGTTCCTATTATTTAAACATCAAAATAACTCAGGGTTGAGGGTGGACTACCTCAGACCCCAGTGACTCTACCCAGGGGGTTTATTCTGCCCCAGTTGGTTAGGGTAGGTCTCTAGCCTAACTTATAAGTCCATGCGTTCAGGAGGCCGCCGCTGTCTTGCAGGGTATCGGCGGTCGACTGGAACCTCAGTCTCTCGTTTTCGGTGGTGAGCTCGAAACATGTGTTGATGTAGGAAGATGAGTTACAGTCGATTTCTTTTTCGGTGTTGATGGATGAGTTACAGTCTCTTTGACCTGAGGATCAGGAGCTGGAACTTTATCAGGCGTAGATGAGCTTTGGACTTGTGACGGTTGATAAACAGATGAATCGACAGGCAGTGCTTCAGTACAGTCCTCAGAAGGCGGTTCTGTGGGTGTTGGTGTTTTCAACAGCTGGTCAACGTGCCTTCTCCAGATGATGTCGGTAACGGTCTGTACTGTATACGATACCGGTCCAGTCTGTGCTATGACAGTGGCGGAAATCCACTTAGGTCCGCGGCAGTAGCTCCTCGCCAACACAGATTCACCGGGAGTGAAGACTCTGTGTTTAGCATAACGTTCTCTCTGTTTTATCTGCTTCTTTTGCTGCTGCAAAACAGTGTCCTTCACTGATGTCGGCTTCAGGAGGTCAAAGTTGGATCGAAGCTCTTTGTTTAACAACAGGCTGGCAGGTGATGTCTTGGTGGTTGCATGTGGCGTGTTGCGATAGGTCAGCAGGAACCTGTGCAACCGTTGATGGAGTGTTCCTTGACCTTGGGATGCCTTCAGAGCATGTTTCAAGGTTTGCACAAACCTTTCAGCGAGACCATTCATTGCTGGATGATATGGTGCTGATCTTATGTGCTGCACGCCATTTGCTTGCAAGAATGTAGCCATTTCCTGTGATACAAATTGTGCCCCATTATCTGAGACTAGTTGAGCGGGAGATCCAAAGCGGCTGAATATCTCTCCCAGCTTCTCAACTGTCTTCTCAGTCATGGTGGATCTCATGATAGCCACTTCAGGCCATTTGCTGTGTGCATCAACAGCGACAAAAAACATTCTGTCCTCAAATGGCCCTGCAAAATCAATATGCACATGATGCTATGGTTCTTCTGGAAAGCTCAGGGGTGCAGAGGAGCGATCTGAGGAGTGTTTCTGATTTTCTGACATGAGGAACAGGTTTTAGCTATATCTTCAATTTGTCCATCAATGCCTGGCCACCAAAAATAGCTTCTTGCTATTTCTTTCATCCGTACTATACCACTGTGTCCAGAGTGGAGTTGCTGCAACACTAGTTTGCGTAGTGACGGTGGAATGACCACTCTCCTCCCCCACAGCAAACATCCCGACTGCACTGACAACTCCGCCCTCCTCGAGAGGTACGGCTTCAAGTTGCTGTCATCACTGCCAGAGTGCCCCTTTACAACAATGTCCAACACATTTGACAAGACGGGGTCACTGCGTGTAGCTTTCTTCACTTGTGAAGCTGAAACAGGCGCATCATCCACCTGGCTGAAGTAGAAGACGTCCTCTGTGTGCAACTCCGGTTTAGTGATGGGGAGTGGTAACCTCGACAAGCCATCGGCGTTGCAATGTGAGTCCGCCTTACGATACTTAATGTCATACGAATGTGCAGACAGCAGTGCCCATGGTTGCAAATGGCTTGCGGCAAGAGATGGTATTCCTGTGTGTGGTCCAAGGATGGTTGTGAGGGGTCGGTGATCAGTAAAGAGTGTGAACTTCCGTCCATACAAGTATTGATGGAATTTACGAACACTGAAGACTATGCTCAACACCTCCCGTTCCAGCTGAGCATAGTTGGTCTCTGCTTTGTTTAGAGTCCTTGATGCAAAAGCAATGGGTGTCTCGTCCCCATTCGGCATCACATGTGAGATAACTGCACCCACCCCGTATGGAGGCGCATCGCAGGCCAGCTGTATCGGTAGCGATGGATCAAAGTGAGTCAGGACCTCTGACTTCACCAACATGTCCTTTGCCTTCTGAAAAGACTCCTGACATGCATCACTCCAAGTCCATGTTGTGTCCTCGCAGAGCAGCTCATGTAGCGGCCTTAACATTGATGCCAGGTTTGGAAGGAAACGCCCGTAGTAGTTAAACAATCCTAGGGAAGAACGTAACTGGCTGACGTTATGCGGCGGTGGTGCGTCCACGACGGCTGTGGTCTTGGAGGGGGCTGTGTGCAAGCCCTCAGCATCTATAACATGTCCCAAGTATTCCACAGATGCCCGGAAAAAGTCACATTTTTCCTTACGAACTCTGAGTCCATATTATTTTAGTCTCTGAAGAGTGGCGTCCAGGTTTTTAAGGTGTTCCTCGTCAGTGGCTCCAGTGCAAAGGATATCATCCAGATAACACTGAACTCCAGGAAGTCCACTGAGGATTTGATCCATAGCACATTGGAAAATGGCCAGTTCTGAGGTGATTCCAAAAGGTAGTCGACGGTATCGGAAGAGACCTTTGTGCGTGGTGATGGTGAGCAGTTCTTGTGAATGAATGAATGAATGAATGAATGAATGAATGAAAGTTTTATTTACGTGTCAGGACAAATTACATGACCCATCCCACATGGGATTATCAGACACATCAACATAAAGTTATTACCATATCGATTCCAGTGCATAAACAATACAAAACCATACAAACACACACACAGCTTGTGAGTCTTCATGCACATGCATTTGCAGGTATGCTTGACACAAGTCTATCTTGCTGAACTTTTGTCCCCCACTAAGTCCAGCAAACAAATCATCGATATGAGGGAGCGGGTACTGCTCTGGAGCTAACACAGGGTTAAGTGTTACCTTGAAATCTCCACAGGTCCGGATTCCTCCGTCCTTCTTTGGCACCGGAACTATTGGCGTAGCCCATTCGCTGATAGCAACTGGCTCTAGAACTCCATTCTTAACCAGAGCATCCAAGTCAGCTTCCACTTTGGGTCGGATAGCATATGGCACCTTTCTGGCTTTCATAAACACCGGTTTACTGTCATCCTTAACCTTTAGTTTCACGGTTATGTCTTTCATGCTTCCTAGATCGTCTTGAAATACCTCTTTATGCTTATCCAAAACATCCTGTAGGCCTGGATTCTTCGATATCATGTGTACTGCTTGCCAGTCCCACCTTATTTTCTCCAGCCATACACGTCCCATGATAGCAGGATAACTCCCTTTTGCGATGTATACAGGAAGTTTCTCGGTCTGGCCATTACACTGAACAGTGGCATCAGTCATTCCTTTCATAGGCACTGACTGTCCTGTGTAGGTCCGAAACACTGTGTCAGACGGTCGCAGTGGGAGGTGCTTCATGAATTTACTGTAAACTCTGTTTGAGATGATTGAAGCCCTTGACCCAGTGTCGATCTGCATTTTCACTGAATGTCCCTCCAGCATAGGTGTAGCCCAGTAGCCATCTGAGCCTTCATCCATCTTCAGTACTCTCAGTGTATTTATAGATATCTCCTCCTCTGAAGAATCACTTATTGTTGCACTTCCTTGTTCCACAGTGTGAACATGACTTTTCTTTTTGTATTTTGCACTGTCTTTCTTATTTCCAAACTTTGATGGTTTTTCTGTGCTTTTTTTATTTTTACATGGCCCCTTTTACCACAAATGCGGCAGGCCATGTCTTTACACCAGCATGCAGATGCAAGATGTCCTGTTTTTCCACAACGGAAACATGGGTCTTGACCACTTTGCCTGTCACTGGCAACCGTATGCACTCTGCTCGTTGCATGTAACTGATGAGCTTCCTTTGATGCCATTTCCATGGTCACACTGATATTGACAGCTTTCTCCAGTGTCAAATTACTCTCAGTCAGTAGTTTCTTCTGGGCTGCTTCATTCCATAATCCACATACAAGCCTATCTCTCAAAGTCTCATTTAGTGTATCCCTGAATTTGCAATGTTCAGCTAACTTCCGTAATGCTGCAACAAACACGGTGACAGACTCGCCCTCTTCCTGGCTGCGTCTGTGAAATCTAAACCTTTCTGCAATTACCAAAGGTTTTGGTGAAAAATGACGTGTCAGGGTATCCACTATTTCTCTGTAGGTCTTGGTACCTGGCTTTGTTGGCTGTAGCAGGTTGCGTATCAGAGTAAATGTCCTTGGGCCCATTACACTCAGAAATGTAGGGACTATCCTGTCTTCATCAATGTAATTAGCTGCAATGAAGTAGTCGAAGCGCTCTGTGTAACAGTTCCATTGCTCCACACTCTCATCAAAGGGTCCAATATTGCCAATAACTCCAGCCATCTTCTCAGCTCCTGGTTATTTTCCCTTGCAATATTCCTTTGTGAAGTATTTGTGTAGACACTTATTCAACAGTCTGTCACATCAGCCTTTACTGTGGAGTTAATCTTCTCTCCTTATTGTTGACTGGATTTTCTCCCCTTGTAGCTGTAAAATGGTAAATGGCCTTTTATCCAAAGCGCTTTACAATCAGTAAGTATATTCACCCACTCATACACCGATGGCGGCAGGCTACTACGCAGGGTGCTTACACACCATCGGGAGCAATTTGGGGTTCAGTATCTTGCCCAAGGACACTTTGACATGCAGACTGGAGGAGGTGGGAATTGAACCACCGACCTCTTTCATCCAAAGCGATTAGTGGACAACCCGCTCTACCTCCTGAGCTACAGCCGCCCCAGCACAGCTGTTTCACACAGTTGCGTTTTTTTTTCTTTACACACGTGTAGCGTCGCACTGGCCGTTCACCATCAGCGTGCAAGCTAAAGCTACAAGCTAATACTGTTCGCACTGATATCAGCTAATAAAACAACAACAGAGAAAACAAACTCGCCGACGCAATTAACCCAACTTCTTCCGCATAGGTTCAGATGTCCTCGTTGACACTTTTGTTATATCCTGAGATCTTTAATCTCGCCTGTATAACATAATATGTCACTCGGACACCAACGTGAGTTAACATGGTTTATTAGACAGCAGCCAACATTCCAATCATGCCAGTCATAGCAGACTACCCAGAATACACTGCGTTCAGCTACGGTAACAGTAAAGGGATAATACATCACAGGGAAAAAAGAAAAGAAAAGAAAAAGCTAAAAGCTCATTTGCAGTCCGTGGTTTGGAATTGATTGTCAATCAATCAGACAATCAATCAATCAATCAATCAGTCATCATCTGTGAACCTCTGAGACTCTGGGATTACATGCTGGAGAGTTTGGTCCTGTGAGAGATATAGCCTATTTCAACCAAAAGAAGGAAAATATGAGTTTGGTCCTGTTTTCTCATGGCCCTTTGTATGGGTTCCGTAATCCCACGGATATATGGAAGTGTGACCATATAAATGTTTTGGTCCTGAGGTTTGTCTGTTGGTTTTTTCTTCTGTTGTTTTTGTGTTTTCTGTTTGTTTTTGACCTGTAATTTCTGGAATCTCGTAAATGAAAAAAAAAATGAAAACCATGTTAGCAGACAATAACACATATGAGACACTGAAGAAAGACCCTACAGAAAGCAAGAAAAAGCCATTGAAAGCCCTGCTGAAACCACTTTTGGAGGAAAATAAAATAACACAGGAATCATACAACGACCTCATACCCACAGCAAACATCACCCCCCGGATATACGGCAGTCCAAAAATACATAAGAAAGACTCACCCCTGCGCCCCATAGTAGACAGCACAGGTTCAGTAACATATGTGACACAATATGGCGTTTTGAACCTCAATTAGGCCGAGGGCACTTTTCTGATTTTTACAGATTCTGAAAATGGCAGACTGTAAGCTTTCAAATGATGTGTCACACATTGTAATCTGAAAAAATTTGAAGGAGATATGCTTATTTGATTGTTCACACTCTGGGAAGCAGGAACTGAGAAATCGGCTCCCAAAGTTTGAGAAGTTTTTCACACCTGGGACAGCCAGCCAAGGGGAGTGAACAATGGCTCCTCATTTACATTAACCACTCCCCACAGCTGATCACTGTCACTCTGACACACAGGCCACAAGTAAGACAATGATAGAATGTAATAGCCTACTGTTTAGGTGATGGGTTTCATAAACTTTCTGTAATAAAACATCTGAAAGCAAAAATCTTATCAAATGGGGTACGCGCGGTCTAATTTTGAGGTATCCATGCTTTTATCACTTCTCATCTGGATTATTGTAATTATTATTACATGTGTGCCTATTATGTTCTTTTTGGGTTCCTTGTGCAGAGAAAATTCCCTGAGAGGCAATAAAAGTTTCATTTATATAATAATAATAATAGGATATAATATGAATAAAGATTTGATAAGAGACAGGAGCTGCTCAACAAAAATAAAACACACACACACACACACACACACACACACACCGTGGCTAGCAGGCCTCGCTAGCACGCTAAAGTTTTCCTTTGTTCTCAACAAGAGATGTGTGTGTTTCCGAGTTGATCTGAAAATAGGCGAATAATCTATGGTTTATGTCCCGCCAAAGAAATTATTGATAAGAAGCGCTGGAGAGGGACAATCGCACACAAGGAACCCGCCATTTTGGAGACACTCATGACGATGACACCACGCAAAAGGAGACGATTTTCGGGCCAAAATGGCGGCAGTGTTCCGCTAACACTCGCTTCTTTCTTTGCTTCTTTGTGTACTCTTCGACTACTCCACACGTCAAAACGTGCTAAAACATTTATATTATACAGTCTATGGCTAAAACACACATCTATCCATAACTATATATGTTCGCACAGTCCTAAAACAGAAACAAAACGTAACGTTAGGGCTCATGATTAAATACAAACTCACCGAGGAGGAAAATCCAGGAGGATGTTTTCCAGAGCTCCCACACTGCTGCAGCCATTAGGCTATAAGTAATTCCCATAATGTTGTGTGTTGTGTGTTGTGCTGCGTTCTGCGCCGGACCGCACTCGCAGATAACGTTTAAAGAATCTTCTTATAATCCAATCCATCACACGCACATGGTGTTAGTGTAACGTTAGCTGGGGCATTCCATGTGAATTCACTGCCAGAAATGTAAACAAAAGGGCTTATTGGCGGATACCAAACAAAGGCCAGCCGACACCACACGAGCAGCCAATCAACATTGGTATGCAAATCCTTTTGTTTCCCAATCTCCGCAGATGAAACTAGTCGACTTTTATTGAACAAGATTAACGCATTTAACGATCCCAAAACGTCTTCATTTTATATGGAATGGATAGTTCAAATAATATATTTTGTACTATTGTAAAAAAAGCAAAACCACATTTTTTCAAAAAATAACTTTGATCCTCTGCTGTAGAGAACTGCCACGGCCGAATTACGGTACCTCCCGACCGCAGGCGTCACATATAATCTATCAAAAGCATTAGTCGAAATAACCAAACCCCTCCTCGGACTCACAGAACACTACTGCAAGAACTCCAAGGAACTGGCCAATCAACTCAAGGACACAAAAATAGAACCTGATGAAATCCTCATTTCCCACGATGTGGTTTCACTATTCACCAAAACCCCAGTCGACGTCACCCTACACATTGTACGGGAACGTCTACTCAAGGATAAAACACTTCACAAACGCACAAACCTACCTCACAGTTAATGAGGAGATTGTTGCAAAATCCACATATTTCCAATTCAACAATACAATTTACAGACAAAAAGAGGGCTTTGCCATGGGAGACCCCCTGTCCGCTATAATGAGTAGCTTCTTCATGGAAGACTTGGAGAGCAGAGCCATCAACACAGCACCCCCGGATTACAAGCCCGTACAAGCGATACGTAGACGACATATTGGAAAAGGTCAAGGCAGGTCACACACAATCCCTAACAGAGCACCTCAACTCCGTAGACACCACAGGAAACATCAAATTCACGCATGAGGAGGAAAACAATAAAAAACTACCTTTTTTGGACATAAACATACATCACAAGGAGGAGGGCAGCATCAAAATCACTGTCTACACGAAACCCACACACACAGACCAATATCTCCTCTGGACTTCAGAACACCCCACAACCCACAAACTCTCAGTTGTTCGCACACTTTATGAACGGGCCGCAATAATCACAGATGAGGAGGACAGACAACATGAGGAAAAGCACATACAGCAAGCACTCGCACAGTGCCAGTATCCCAAGTGGGCCATCAACAAAGGAAAATTACAGGTCAAAAACAAACAGAAAACACAAAAACAACAGAAGAAAAAACCAACAGACAAACCTCAGGACCAAAACATTGGTATGGTCACACTGCCATATATCCGTGGGATTACGGAACCCATACAAAGGGCCATGAGAAAACGAAATATAGGAACAGCAAAAAAAAACACACAAAACTAAGGCAAATATTAGTCCATCCAAAAGACAAAATCCTACAAGACAGTAAATGTAATGTCATTCACGAGATGCCCTGCATCTCTTGCAATAAAACTTACATTGGGGAGACAGGCAGGTCATTCAGCACAAGGAAGAAAGAGCATCAAAAGGAATGTGAAAAAGAAACCGCAGCAACCTCAAATCCAAGCCAACGCCACAAACGCAGTCAAGGAACTCCACCGCACGATCAGCGCACAGGAGCTTAAACAACCTGAAACAGCACTGATACTACCAGGCGACTTCAATAGAGTCAACCTGAGGAAGAGATTGCCTACACTCCACCAGCACATCAATTTCCACACACGGGGAAAACGCACACTGGACCAGTGTTACTCGAACATCCGACACTGTTACAAGGCTACACCCCACCCCCCCTTCGGCAGATCGGACCACGCCTCCATCCTGCTCGTTCCCAGGTACCATCAAAAGCTCAAGCAACACCCCCCGGCCTTCCGAACCGCCCACTGCTGGTCAGACCAATCAGAGGACATCCTGAGAGACTGCTTCGACCAAACAACATGGGAAGAGTTCAAGGCTGCAGGAGACCTGGACGAATATGCAGAAACGGTAACAGGCTTCATAAGAAAATGCACAGAGGATATAATCCCCCAAAAAATAATCAAACTAATGCCAAACCAGAAACCCTGGATCAACAGTGATGTCTGGGCTGCCCTCCACGCCAGGACCACCGCCTTCATTTCTGGAACACCAGAGGAATACAAGCAGACAAGATATGCCCTCCGAACCACTATAAAAAGAGCACGGAGAGAATATGGCAATATGCTAGAGTCCAAACTGGACTCTAATAACCCCAGGCATCTATGGAGAGGACTCCATGCTGCCACTGACTTCAAGGGGGAGAAACAGCAATCCCCTCACACATCACCCTCCCTGCCGGACGAACTCAACGCGTTCTACGCTAGGTTTGACCCCTCTGCCAGAGCGCCTCCCCTCCTCCCCCCCTCCTCTCCTACCAGTCTCTCTCCCTCCGACAAGTTCCCTCCTGCTTCAAAACAGAAAGTAGGGATGCACCGATTGCGATTTTGTTGGCCGATTCCGATTTCCGATTTTTGAATAGTCTGACTTGCCGATACCGATTTTTGCCGATTCCGATTTTCTTTCTAAGAACAATAATTGACGGGTTATTTTTTGACGTTTTTTTTTTTTCTTACTTTGCTTTAATAGAAAATTAACATTCATGTCACATTTCTTATCATTTGCATGAGGTAGGACGATCTCACTCAAAAACATCTCAAAATAAAAGTGTTCCAGGTTACTGGACAGAGCTGTTCTTTTTTGTGTAAATACAATGAATATAAAACAATTAATTCCAGTATATCCCACAACTAACATGCATTTACTTTTCCAAAAGAAAAAACGTGCAACAGAACAGGGGCTTCAGATGAAAAGTAGCCTATGGCTAAATCTGTTACAAAGCATCTCTTCCCCTATGGGGTTTAATGTTTTTTTTGTATATGTCCCTGCCAAATAAACTAATAAAATAAAATAAATAAACGTCAAAATGTTATCCATGGACAAGGAGTTTATAGCCTATGTGGAGCCCAGAGACCTTCGAAGCCATGCCCACTCTACAGTTGTGGATTTGGCTGTTATTGAGTAGCCTAGATGAGGAAATGAGTTTGAGTTGACTCAGTTTGAATATCGTAGTTTACACACAGTCCGTTTTTTTTAATCCGCCATTCGAAAAAAAATCATCTCGCACAGTAAACCTTGCACACTGGTCCGATGCGTTTTATTATTATGTTCGTCGTTCTATTCACAATACGAAACAAAAGTCCTCTCCTGTATGCACGTTACAACGTGACTGGCAGATAGCAGCAGCAGCAGCAGCAGGCAGCGGTGATGTGGAGTGCAGCTGGTCGCGGAAGAGGGGTGAGGTGAAGCGAGCCGCTCAGACTGCAGTGGACTCCAAACAACCTACCCGGCCCCTCCAGTCCGCGACTCCACACTGACGAAGACATGCTGTGGCATGTGTGTAGTGGCAGCTTTCGTTTTGGCAGCAACTCATCCGTCTCGGTCTCGCTGCTTTTGGGTGCGCGCACGTCACTTGAAAATCGGCTCACAGAATCGGCATTTTAGAGTGACCGGCGCAGATCACCGATCGAGGCCGATCACGTGGAAATCGGCCATTTCCGGTCACGTGCCGATCGATCGGTGCATCCCTAACAGAAAGTGACCAGCCTCAATGACTGGCGCCCAATAGCCCTCACGCCAATAGCCAGCAAGTGCTTTGAAAAGCTGGTTATATCACAGATCCGCCCCACACTCCCCCCGGACCACGATCCGCTACAATTTGCATACCGCCCCAACAGGAGCACAGCGGATGCAGTAGCACACGTGCTCCACACCGCCCTCTCCCACCTGGAGGGGAAGGACACCTATGTAAGAATGCTGTTCGTGGACTACAGCTCAGCATTCAACACCATAGTACCCTCCAGGCTGGTACGCAAGCTCAAGGATCTGGGACTAAACACAGCAATGTGCGTGCGACTGGATCCTGGATTTTCTGACAGATCGCCGCCAGGTGGTGAGGGTGGGCAACCTCACCTCCTCCCCACTGACCATCAGCATAGGAGCACCCCAGGGGTGCGTCTCCAGCCCCTTCTGGTACGACCTCTACACCCACGACTGTGTGGCGACTCAAACTTCGAACACCATCGTGAAGTTTGCAGACGACACAGCCAACCCGTTCTCACTCCGAGCGCGTAGCATATTGACGCTTTGTCCCGCCCCTTGTGCGTCGCTTGTTACTAACATGGTACCCTTGAGCGACCCATGAAACGACTTGGGCTTTCCGACTAAACTCAATGTAAACCCATAGAAGTCATCTTTGACGCTTTTGGCAACTGCTCCCCCATTAGCCTAACTGCTCCCCCATTAGCCAACTGCTCCCCCATTAGGGTCTGGAGGAGCTAACCTCTCCCAGACCCTAACGCTTCGTTCACACAGACAACCTACGCCTTGCCTTGCCTCAACCCATGCCTACGCCGAGCTGGGCGTGAACCTGTTACACGCTTTTGCGATCACACCGCACGCCTTTTGCACGCCGAACCTGGAGCCGAGTCACAAGCGCCTCTCCTCTCTCCCGACTGTATTTTTTCATGTGTTGTCCAGAATTGTCATGGGTAGCCTCTACTCTAGGTAAAATAAATCGGATATATTTAATGTTCTATTGATGCTGGATATGTATAACCAGGTCTGACTATAGTCGGACATTTTAGAGAGGTGATCTTGCAAGAATATGTGCTGGCACAACAACATTGTCCATCTTGCTTCTTCGGTCACTATTCTCTCTCATGAAGATTTGTTTGCCGACGGGGAGAAAGCCCCACGTGATAGCTACCCGTCAATCTCTCTGTCTCTCTGCTCAACATGTTGTAGTAACTCCATTTTATTGTGAAATTCAGTTGACTTTGCTATTTCCGACGGATATTGTGCGTTTTTCTTTCATGGCTTGACAGAAGAAGTCTGCCTGCGCGCGCCTTGTCGGCTTCAAAATAGAACTCACGCCTATTCGATAAAATCGGCAAGGCACAGGCAAGGCGTGGGTACACGCAGGGTTCACGCTCAGGCGGCCGGTGTACACAGCCTCGTTGACTAAAACGGACGCCTATTAAAAAGCGTGGGTAAAGGCAAGGCATAGGCAAGGCTTGGGTCGTCGGTGTGAACCCAGCCTAACCCTAAACCTAACCTCTCCCACCCCCCATGCCTAAACCTAACCTCCCCCAGACCCTAACCCTAACCTCTCCCACCCCCCATGCCTAAACCTAACCTCCCCCAGACCCTAACCCTAAACCTAGCCTCTCCCACCCCCCACGCCTAAACCTAACCTCCCCCAGACCCTAATGGGGGAGCAGTTGACTAATGGGGGAGCAGTTAGGCTAATGGGGGAGCAGTTAGGCTAATGGGGGAGCAGTTGCCATAAGCGTCAAAGATGACTTCCATGGGTTTGCATTGAGTTTAGTCGGAAAGCCCAAGTCGTTTCATGGGTCGCTCAAGGGTACCATGTTAGTAACAAGTGATGCACAAGGGACGGGACAAAGCGTCAATATGCTACGTGCTCGGAGTGAGAACGTGTTGACACAGCAGTCGTGGGGCTGATCTCGGGGGGCGACGAGACGGCCTACAGAGAGGAGGTGGGGGCCCTGGAACAATGGTGCCAGGACAACCACCTCTCTCTGAACGTCTCCAAGACCAAGGAGATCATTGTAGACTACAGGAGGGGGGGGGGGGGGGCGACACCCCCCAATCACCATCAACGGCACAGTGGTGGAAAGGGTGGACAGCTTCAAGTACCTGGGAGTCAACATCCACCAGGACCTGACTTGGGCCGGTCACACCGCCACTGTTGTCAAAAAGGCCCAACAGCGACTACACAGACTCAGGCGCCTGAAGAAATTTGGGCTAAGGCCAGAAATCCTTAAGGACTTCTACAGAGGCACCATTGAAAGCCTGCTGACTGGCTGCTTCACCACCTGGTACGGGAACTGTACCACCATGGACCGCAGGGCGCTACGAAGAGTGAGACGCGCGGCCCAGCACGTAACAGGATGTGAGCTGCCAGAACTGCAGGAACTGTATAACCAGCGGTGCCTCAGGAGGTCCCTGAAGATCATCAAAGACACAAACCATCCCCACAACAGCCTGTTCTCCCTGGTACCCTCAGGGAGGAGATACAGGGTCCCAAAAGCACGCACAAATCGCTTGAGGGACAGTTTCTTCCCGCAGGCCACGAGACTCCTTAACATACACAAATAGTGTAATAGCTGTACTGTACCGTACTGTAGCTGCTACCATTATGTATGTCTAATGTTTAATTGTATGTTTAATTAGGTATATGCTATTTGCACCTATATGTCAAATACGTCGAATTTAAAATGTTTAAGCACGTCTAAAGTATGCACATGACATGTGCACCTATGTGCAGTGAATATGCCACTGTCTCTGACTTGTCTTATCACTCTACTGCCTTATTGCTGGTTGTGTCTCGTGTTGTTTTTGCACTCATATGCCACAGCACAAGAATTTCACATGTGATACTTGTACCACGGAGTGACAATAAAAAAAATCTTGAAATCTTGAATCTTGAAATCAGCATATCAGACCACTGCAAAAGAAATAACCACATTATGGACTGGGATGGGGCTAAAATCATCAGAACAGGGGACAACAAGTACAAATGTTGGATCAAGGAGGCCATGGAAATAAGGGGACGCGCTGAGGGCACCATCAACAGGGACGAGGGGGCCTACATGCTCTCCCGCACCTGGGATACTCTACTCCAGAGGACATCTGAGGGCGGAGCGCACGGTGTGCCCGGCGGGGCCACTGGGTCTGTCAGTATGCGTGGCCACTGGGTCTGTCAGTACGCGTGGCCACTGGGTCTGTCAGTACGCATGGCCTGGGTCTGTCAGTACGCATGGCCGACGCGGCAGACCTGGCAGTTCTGTTGGGCACCCAGCCAGTTGTATAAAAACAACTGGTTGACACGTCATACCCAGCTGTCAGTAGACTGCTTCTGAGGAAGGCGAGAGCTATCGCCGAAACTGTCAAGGTAAAACAACATCTAATAAACCTGTATGTCTGAACACAAGAAAACAAAAACTGTCTAATTGTTACGAAGACATGATAAACGTCATTGAACTAGCCGCTCAATATGAAGGAGGCGCTGCTTTTTGTACCCATGAAGTGGATACTGACCGCTATCTTGCATTACAGTATAACTGTATATATCAACCTGCCATGTTATCATCCTCTGTGTTTCTTATGTGTATGCATTATTGTGGTTGCCATCTGGGCACTCATGTAACTGACTGACTCCCAGCATTTGACTGCACTATTACTGTTTATGTCCTTTGGATACTTGTATTTATGTGGACATAAATACATATTTCAAATGTGTGTGTGTGTGTGTGTGTGTGTGTGTGTGTGTGTGTGTGTATGTGTGTGTTTTTCTCTCTAGCCGCTTTCACACACAGATCGCACAAAATTGCAGCTCAGAAGGCCCGCAAAGCCGGCAGCCTCGTCACAGAAATTGCTTTCACACACAGCCAGGGGCGGTTCTAGACCTTTTTTGGGTGGGCTTTAGCCCACCCAAAAATAGTCTCAGCCCACCCAAGAAAATAGAGGCACCCCCCCCCCCCCCCTCTCCAAATCCATGGTGGTCATTAGTAGCAGTTTCTGACTACACTCAATGCGCTGTGTGCGTGTCCCCCCCCCCCCCCTCTATGTTCTTAGGGTGGGCTGAGACAAAAATTTAGGGGGGTTCAGTTCACCCGAAAAGTTTCTAGAACCGCGGCTGCGCAGGCGCTCCCTCCTCCATCTATCTGCCTAATCCCACATCACTTCACACAGGTCACACACACAGTACAGCAGCGAAGTGGTCCTCCACAGTCCACACAATCGTTCTCCCCACTCATGATCAATGAAACTGTGAGGTGAGCATTGAGCAGTCAGAGTCGTTAGTAGTTACTTAATTAGCGCATATTGATATGCAAATTAGCGCGTAACGTTGTTTCGTAGGCTAAACAAAATAACTTGTCGCTGTGCCTGCCAGACAAACAGGTGAACTGGAGGAAGGTAGGTAGGCTACCATGGCACCAGCCAGCCATGTCATGCTAGCTCGCAGTAAAGCGGGTGTAAATGGATGCAATGTTTTTTGAGAAACATATGGGCATAAGTGACAAACATATTTGTAAACGGGTCCCTTGTTATCTGAATGAAATTAAGCCCTTCAGAATGGTAATAGTCAGTGTTTCCCATACACTGATCTATTTGTGGTGGTACACCCTACATAGATTTTGACCCCCACAAATACTGCCACATATTAATTTCAACTAGTTGACTGCAAACTCCTGCTTTAGTGCTTACAGTATATTATTATCTTGTCGGAATATTATTCCAGCCAATAAGTTAGGATGTTCCCTTTTGATTTAATTTTACTTTTGTTTTGCCTACAAAGCAAAATGTTACTTTACTTGAAACTCCCCTGAAGTGATTTTGGTATTATTTATGCAAGCATAATTCTACCATATAGTAACCTGTATGCAGAATATATATAGTATATATAGGGAAACAATTATTTTTTCATCGCTGTAAAACCACAGAACGGTAAAGAAGATATTGATGTGTGTAGTTCTTCATAGATCTAGTCTCTTCATTTTGATCTCAAAGTGCACCAGTTTGATCCATTTTTACTTGAAACTGTACAAAATTTTCAAACACACAAAGTTGTCACTCAACTATTATGTTGTCACTCAACTGGAAATTATGTCAGGCAGTTGCTCGACTGTGATGTCATCAGGTAGTTGTGCTGTAGTCATTTAAGATGTAGTGACCTAAGAGGTCACCTGGAAGTGATGTCACTCCGGCAGTTGTGTGTGTGTTGAATGCATTTGCATTTGCTCAACTGTGATGTTTTGGGGGGTTCACGGCTCAAAAAGGTTGAGAACCACTGATACAGCATCATCTAACAGCATGCTGCCTATGGGGTTTGTATGAAACAGTGTTGCATTGTTGCATTGGATCATGTCAAAGGGAGGAAGCTCTTTTGTCTGTTCTCACGTAAGAACAAATAAAAAGTGACAAAGATGCAGTGATATTTAATTGGCATCTGGGCCATGACAGGTCCTTGGCAGATTAAACAAAGACAATGCAGAAACTTTACAGTGGCAGGAATCTTCAGGTGGTACTCCCACACGAAACCCTTTCAGCTGCCAGCTGGCTGCCATAGCAAAGAACTGAACTGTTACAGCATAAGGTGCACTGCTTCTGGAATGTGACAGAAGTGTCAGTGACAGCCATTAAGAACAACATTATCTCTATCAGGCATGGAGCAGAGGCTAAAACAGAAACTAAACTTTTTGGGCGATATTGTTATGATAAGTCATAGAAAACATCACAGCAACAGGGAAAATTAAAATGTTTCGGGGCATTTTGGATAATTTCCAGTGCAAATTTAGCAATTGCAATAGCATTTTTATTTATTCAGGGACCAGGAGGCAATTTGATGTTTCACATGCTTGTGCAGTGTAGGCTCACTCTCCTCAATAAAAACAAATCACACCCGGGTGTTGAAGTTCAGAGAGTATGAGTGTACTCTCTGAAAATACCTTGAAAGTGTTATCATTTATATGGTCCCCCCCTCAGTTGACTTTATAGCATTGTCTGATTTTTCTTTCCGACCAAATGTACAGTAGAGCACATTTCAATTGAAAACTCTCCTCCTTGTACTACCGTGGCTCCTTTTTCCTCTGATAGCCTGCTGGAACCTCCTGCTGGAACCTCCTGTAATTGGTCAGAAAATCCGAACCATCCAAAAAATATTTTCACGCTACAAATGAACCGAACCATGGTCCAGTTTGATCCGGACAGAGACATCCACCTCTCTTCATCGGACCAAGATTCGGCTGTTTGCGAGAGGTTGGATTGGAGGGTGGTTTTGTATCAAAATGGAAAGTCCGGACCAAACAAGGTATGTGCAAGCCCCCTAACAGTGATGTTATTCCTAATTAAGGTCAGGCCTGGCCTCATGCAGAATCTAAGCTGCTGAGAATGAGTGATGCCAAGCAGAGTAGGGATAGTGTGTGTGTGTGTGTGTGTGTGTGTGTGTGTGTGTGTGTGTGTGTGTGTGTGTGTGTGTGTGTGTGTGTGTGTGTGTGTGTGTGTGCGCGCACGTGCGTGCGTTTTGTGTGTGGTTGTTTTCTTTCCTGTCAAACAAGTTTTTTTGTTTTCTTTTCTCTTATTTCCTCTCAGACATTTTGTCTTTCCTGTCAAACAAGCCCCCGTGTCTCTTTAAATGCAGGCTACATGATTGCCTGGCACTGGCACTCTTGTTTGTCCCTGTGGTTACAGGCAGACGTGCTTCAGAAATACCCAGAAATGATCAGAAATAGCTACTGTATATCAGTCACTAGTCAAACTAGGCTACTAGTGCTAAGCTGTTTGTTAATGGGACTGTTGATATGCAAATGCACACTAGCATAATGCTAAGTGGCCAGCCATTTTGGTAATGTGTTAAATCGTAGCCAATGTTTAGAATAGCCACTGATATGCCTGTTGGAGTGTTGCTTGCTATGTGTGAAGGTTAGCTTTATTCATGGTTGCCATACAGTTTATAAAGTTAATTCCTTTAATTTCTTTGGTACCTCATTAACCTCAAGTCACTCTTAGATTATTGTTTTATTTATTTTGTGTGGAGGTGGAGAACAGAGGAACTGTGAGAAGAAGCTGTATCTGCTAGAAGTACACACAGAAGAAGAAGAAGAAGAAGAAGAAGAAGAAGAAGAAGAAGAAGAAGAAGAAGAAGAAGAAGAAGAAGAAGAAGAGTGAATCTGATAAATTGATTAAGTTTCTTCATAGATCTAGTCTCTTCATTTTGATCTCAACGTGCACCAGATTGATACATTTTTACTTTAAAATGTAAAAAAAAATCTCCCGGGGGGCTGTGGTCCACCATATACATTCTTTGGGGGCTGAGCCCACCCAAAGGTGTCATCCTAAAACCGCCCCTGCACACAGCCAAGCAGCACCGCCACATTCCCGTCCTGGGGTGTGCTTTCAGGTGACAGCCACCGCTCCCGGATTGAAAGGCGAGCGGAGGCATTTCCACCCAGCTCCTCCTAGCCCAAATGAATATTTTCATTGGTTAGTGTAGCCTAGGCTACTGTATGATTAACTAATTCATTCAACAACCAAACATCGTCAATGTACGCCAGCCCGTGCAGCTGCGGTCGTTAAGGATCAAAGAGATAAAACACGAAAGTGTTGTCCACATGCAGCATGGTAACAAGGCTTTCAATATTCATCTGATCGACTTTATGGATCACAGATGCACCATCATGTAGCCTATTAGGTACAAGGCTAATTCTTATCTTTTGGTTCCAGTTTTTTGTAAAGCAAATTATTCCCATGAAGTAACCTAATTAGCGTCCGTTCTGAAAGACGATGCCCGCATATCAAACAGCTGCAGTCTGCATAACGTTCGTCGGGGGAATAGCTAGGCTATAAATGCACATGACTACTATAACGTTAGGAGTTTTTGTAAGGGAATGCACAACTGGCTAGCTAGACAGATTGCAGTTCTGGAGCTGGTTTCCAGAGGGAATATCCTCCACCAACTCGCCATAGACAGATAGTCCTCTGAAGCTTATTTATTATGTCTGTTAATTTTACCTACTTGTCGTTTGAGCATAAAGCCTAACCTACTTACTAGGCACAGATTATTCCTCCTGGCCGCCTTTTTTTTAACTTTCAGTTATGCCTTTCTTGCTGCATGAGGTGGTTCCCCTGTATTTTTTTTATGAATGAGCTGACCATTCGCACCGTTCTGGCTTGCCGCTCCTACGCTTTCAGGTGGAGGCGGGTTGCAGGGTAACCCGGTGCTGTGACTAGGTCCACTGGCGGAACGAAAGGCGTACAACAATTACCCACCAACCCGAGTTCACAACTTTCACATCGGAGGTGCGGATCCCATTTTCCCTGCATTTTATGGCTTTCAAGGCCGGTGTGAAAGCGGCTTCTGTCTCTCCGCCTATATGCCCCCCTCTCCCTCCATCTTCCTCTCTCTGTCTCCCACTCTCTGTCTCTCTCTGTCTAACCCTTTTTGTCTATCTGCCCCTCTCTGCCTTTCTCTCCCTGTCTCTCCCTCTCGATGTCTTTCTCTCTGTCTCTGTCCACTCTCTCTGTCTTTACCTGTCTCTGTCCTCTGCCCACAGCTGCAGTGTGCAGAGTAAGACAGTTTGTGTCACTAAAATCTTACTGCTCAATTCTGATGTATTGATCAGATCAAATGTGGAGTTTGTTCGCATTGTTTTTTAATGTGTCCAAGTCCAACATCAGATTCCAGTGTGACCTGCTCACGGTCCTGAACTGACCCAACATCAGATTCCAGTGTGACCTGCTCACAGTCCTGAACTGACCCAACATCAGATTCCAGTGTGACCTGCTCACTGACCCACATGACTCGCAAATGAACAAACAAAGCTGTCACAGTTTATCAGCCAAAATATAACCTGCCGGTTTGCCACACTTGGTTGTTAATACTGTTCATATCTTTATATCTGTCTATATCTTGTATATTTCTTCTAACTTATCGTGTTCCGTATGTATTCTATTGTATGTTTCGTATGTAACCTTGTATCTCCAAATTCAGCCTTTAAAAATATTTATTTTATTTATTTTATTTATTTTATTTATTTTATCGTTTCTTTTCATAAAGGGATTTCAGATTTAGTAGGTACCCCAAAATAACCTGTGAAATGGTTATTAATGTTGTTATAAAATAAAAAATAGCTTTTTTATAGATGACGTTTCTGCCAGACAGTGGCGCTATGTAACTTGTGCACCAACCACACCAAGTCAGTTTCCTTGTATGTGCAAACATCCCTTGTCCAAATTAAAATAATTCTAATTCAAAACACCGTCAAGCTCCCTGTAAAGGGCACCGCATCATTGGTTTGAGTCTTTAGCTTCTTCAAACTTGGCTTGAAGCACTTATGAGAGAAAACGTTTCATACATTATTCTAGGCATAAAAAAATATTTTACAATGTAAATGCATTTGATAGGCTGCAAATTAATGTCTCAAAATCTGCTCCTGTCTGGCCAAAGTAGCTGCAGGGGCCCAGTCAGTGGGTCCTTTTATTTTATTTTATATATATAATTTTGCAACTTAGAATTATTTTGTAATGGTTTTATCTCCCATAAATACAATAACAAAAACATAATAAGCACAGCAACATTATACACTTAAATCATTAATTGCACAGATCTTACCTGGCATTCTCTAGAGGCCTATAGAGATGGGATGGACATCTGGCCTGGTTTTAATGAAGAGAACATAGACAGAGTTTTAGTCAGTCTGTGCCTGTTGTCAGATCGCCTACAGCTTTAAGATGCACAAAAGAGGAAGTGAACAGGGGTCGTGGCAGTTGATCTAACGAGGGAACATAGGCAACAGCTGGGGGGGGGGGGGGGAGGCAGACTAACGAGGGAACATAGACAACAGGTGGGGGGGAAATGCAGACTAACGAGGGAACATGGACAACAGGTGGGGGGAAAGACTAAGGCTGGGTTCACACCGACGACCCAAGCCTTGCCTATGCCTTGCCTTTACCCACGCTTTTTAATAGGCGTCCGTTTTAGTCAACGAGGCTGTGTACACCGGCCGCCTGAGCGTGAACCCTGCGTGTACCCACGCCTTGCCTGTGCCTTGCCGATTTTATCGAATAGGCGTGAGTTCTATTTTGAAGCCGACAAGGCGCGTGCAGGCAGACTTCTTCTGTCAAGCCATGAAAGAAAAACACACAATATCCGTCGGAAATGGCAAAGTCAACTGAATTTCAAAATAAAATTGAGTTACTACAACAGTGTGAGCAGAGAGAGAGAGAGAGATTGACGGGTGGCTATCACGTGGGGCTTTCTCCCCGTCGGCAAACAAATCTTCATGAGAGAGAATAGCGACCGAAGAAGCAAGATGGACAATGTTGTTGTGCCAGCACATATTCTTGCAAGATCACCTCTCTAAAATGTCCGACTATAGTCAGACCTGGTTATACATATCCAGCATCAATAGAACATTAAAATATATCCGATTTATTTTACCTAGAGGCTACCCATGACAATTCTGGACAACACGTGAAAAAATACAGTCGGGAGAGAGGAGAGGCGCTTGTGACTCGGCTCCAGGTTCGGCGTGCAAAAGGCGTGCGGTGTGATCGCAAAAGCGTGTAACAGGTTCACGCCCAGCTCGGCGTAGGCGTGGGTTGAGGCAAGGCAAGGCGTAGGTTGTCTGTGTGAACTAAGCGTAAGGCTACGTTCACACAGGGCACCCAAGCCTATATGCCTTGCCTTTACCCACGCTTTTAAATAGGCGTCCTTTTTAGTCAATGAGGCTGTGTACACAGGGCGCCTCAGCCTGAACCTTGCGTGTACCAACGCCTTGCCTGACCTGCGCCGATTTGATCGTTTAGGCACGAGTTCTATTTTCAAGCCGACTAGGCGCGTGAAGGCATGCTTCTTCTGTCAAGCCATGAAGGAAAAACGCGACAATATCCGTGGGAAATGGCAAAGGCAACTGAATTTCAAAATAAAATAGGGTTACTACAACAGTGATGAGCAGAGAGAGAGAGAGATTGACGGGTGGCTATCACGTGGGGCTTTCTCCCCGTCGGTAAACAAAACTTCAGGAGAGAGAATAGCGACCGAAGAAGCAAGATGGACAATGAAAAGTTAATCCACTTAGTACAACAGCATCCAGTTCTCTATGACAGCAGTCACCCAAGAAGGAGACCTGCATATCCAGCATCAATAGCACATTAAATATATCCGATTTATTTTACCTACCCATGATAATTCGGGACCACACGTGACAAAAAAAAAACACTCGGGAGAGAGGAGAGGCGCTTGTGACTCGGCTCAGGTGAACGGGGAATAGGCGTGCAGTGTAATCGCAAAAGCGTGTGATAGGTTCACGCGCAGCTCAAGGTCTGTAGGTGTGGGTTGAGGCAAGGCATAGGTGCCTGTGTGAACGTAGTGTAATGAGGGAACATGCGCAACAGGTGGGGGAAAAGGCAGACTAACGAGGGAACATAGGCAAAAGGTGGGGGGAAAGGCAGACTAATGAGGGAACATAGGCAACAGGTGGGGGGAAAAGGCAGACTAATGAGGGAACATAGGCAACAGGTGGGGGGAAAAGGCAGACTAATGAGGGAACGTGGGCAACAGGTGGGGGGAAAAGGCAGACTAATGAGGGAACATGGCAACAGGTGGGGGGAAAAGGCAGAGTAATGAGGGAACATAGGCAACAGGTGGGGGGAAAAGGCAGACTAATGAGGGAACGTGGGCAACAGGTGGGGGGAAAAGGCAGACTAATGAGGGAACATAGGCAAAAGGTGGGGGGAAAAGGCAGACTAATGAGGGAACATAGGCAACAGGTGGGGGGAAAAGGCAGACTAATGAGGGAACGTGGGCAACAGGTGGGGGGGAAAGGCAGACTAATGAGGGAACATAGGCAACAGGTGGGGGGAAAAGGCAGACTAATGAGGGAACGTGGGCAACAGGTGGGGGAAAAGGCAGACTAATGAGGGAACGTGGGCAACAGGTGGGGGGAAAAGGCAGACTAATGAGGGAACGTGGGCAACAGGTGGGGGGAAAAGGCAGACTAATGAGGGAACATAGGCAACAGGTGGGGGGAAAAGGCAGACTAATGAGGGAACGTGGGCAACAGGTGGGGGGGAAAGGCAGACTAATGAGGGAACATAGGCAAAAGGTGGGGGGAAAAGGCAGACTAATGAGGGATAGGCAACAGGTGGGGGGAAAAGGCAGACTAATGAGGGAACGTGGGCAACAGGTGGGGGGGAAAGGCAGACTAATGAGGGAACATAGGCAACAGGTGGGGGGAAAAGGCAGACTAACGAGGGAACATGGGCAACAGGTGGGGGGAAAAGGCAGACTAATGAGGGAAGATGGGCAACAGGTGGGGGGAAAAGGCAGACTAATGAGGGAAGATGGGCAACAGGTGGGGGGAAAAGGCAGACTAATGAGGGAACATAGGCAACAGGTGGGGGGAAAAGGCAGACTAATGAGGGAACATAGGCAACAGGTGGGGGAAAAGGCAGACTAACGAGGGAACATAGGCAACAGGTGGGGGAAAAGGTAGACTAATGAGGGAAGATGGGCAACAGGTGGGGGGAAAAGGCAGACTAATGAGGGAAGATGGGCAACAGGTGGGGGGAAAAGGCAGACTAATGAGGGAACATAGGCAACAGGTGGGGGGAAAAGGCAGACTAATGAGGGAAGATGGGCAACAGGTGGGGGGAAAGGCAGACTAATGAGGGAACATAGGCAACAGGTGGGGGGAAAAGGCAGACTAACGAGGGAAGATGGGCAACAGGTGGGGGGAAAAGGCAGACTAATGAGGGAAGATGGGCAACAGGTGGGGGGAAAAGGCAGACTAATGAGGGAAGATGGGCAACAGGTGGGGGGAAAGGCAGACTAATGAGGGAACATAGGCAACAGATGGGGGAAAAAGGCAGACTAATGAGGGAACATAGGCAACAGGTGGGGGAAAAGGCAGACTAATGAGGGAACATAGGCAACAGATGGGGGAAAAAGGCAGACTAATGAGGGAACATAGGCAACAGGTGGGGGGAAAAGGCAGACTAATGAGGGAAGATGGGCAACAGGTGGGGGGAAAGGCAGACTAATGAGGGAACATAGGCAACAGGTGGGGGGGAAAGGCAGACTAACGAGGGAAGATGGGCAACAGGTGGGGGGAAAAGGCAGACTAATGAGGGAAGATGGGCAACAGGTGGGGGGAAAAGGCAGACTAATGAGGGAAGATGGGCAACAGGTGGGGGGAAAGGCAGACTAATGAGGGAACATAGGCAACAGGTGGGGGGAAAAGGCAGACTAACGAGGGAAGATGGGCAACAGGTGGGGGGAAAAGGCAGACTAATGAGGGAAGATGGGCAACAGGTGGGGGGAAAGGCAGACTAATGAGGGAACATAGGCAACAGATGGGGGAAAAAGGCAGACTAATGAGGGAACATAGGCAACAGGTGGGGGAAAAGGCAGACTAACGAGGGAACATAGGCAACAGGTGGGGGAAAAGGTAGACTAATGAGGGAACATAGGCAACAGGTGGGGGGAAAAGGCAGACTAATGAGGGAACATAGGCAACAGGTGGGGGAAAAGGCAGACTAACGAGGGAACATAGGCAACAGGTGGGGGAAAAGGCAGACTAATGAGGGAACATAGGCAACAGGTGGGGGAAAAGGCAGACTAACGAGGGAACATAGGCAACAGGTGGGGGGAAAAGGCAGACTAATGAGGGAACATAGGCAACAGGTGGGGGGAAAAGGCAGACTAACCAGGGAACATAGGCAACAGGTGGGGGGAAAAGGCAGACTAATGAGGGAACATAGGCAACAGGTGGGGGAAAAGGCAGACTAATGAGGGAACATAGGCAACAGGTGGGGGGAAAAGGCAGACTAATGAGGGAACATAGGCAACAGGTGGGGGGAAAAGGCAGACTAATGAGGGAACATAGGCAACAGGTGGGGGGAAAGGCAGACTAATGAGGGAACATAGGCAACAGGTGGGGGGAAAAGGCAGACTAATGAGGGAACATAGGCAACAGGTGGGGGGAAAAGGCAGACTAACCAGGGAACATAGGCAACAGGTGGGGGGAAAAGGCAGACTAATGAGGGAACATAGGCAACAGGTGGGGGGAAAAGGCAGACTAATGAGGGAACATAGGCAACAGGTGGGGGAAAAGGCAGACTAATGAGGGAACATAGGCAACAGGTGGGGGGAAAAGGCAGACTAATGAGGGAACATAGGCAACAGGTGGGGGGAAAGGCAGACTAATGAGGGAACATAGGCAACAGGTGGGGGGAAAAGGCAGACTAATGAGGGAACATAGGCAACAGGTGGGGGAAAAGGCAGACTAATGAGGGAACATAGGCAACAGGTGGGGGGAAAAGGCAGACTAATGAGGGAACATGGGCAACAGGTGGGGGGAAAAGGCAGACTAATGAGGGAACATAGGCAACAGGTGGGGGGAAAAGGCAGACTAATGAGGGAACATAGGCAACAGGTGGGGGGGAAAGGCAGACTAATGAGGGAACATAGGCAAAGGGGAAAAGGCAGACTAATGAGGGAACATAGGCAACAGGTGGGGGAAAAGGCAGACTAATGAGGGAACATAGGCAACAGGTGGGGGGGAAAGGCAGACTAATGAGGGAACATAGGCAAAGGGGAAAAGGCAGACTAATGAGGGAACATAGGCAACAGGTGGGGGGAAAAGGCAGACTAATGAGGGAACATAGGCAACAGGTGGGGGGAAAAGGCAGACTAATGAGGGAACATAGGCAACAGGTGGGGGAAAAGGCAGACTAATGAGGGAACATAGGCAACAGGTGGGGGAAAAGGCAGACTAATGAGGGAACATAGGCAACAGGTGGGGGAAAAGGCAGACTAATGAGGGAACATAGGCAACAGGTGGGGGGAAAAGGCAGACTAACCAGGGAACATAGGCAACAGGTGGGGGGAAAAGGCAGACTAATGAGGGAACATAGGCAACAGGTGGGGGGAAAAGGCAGACTAATGAGGGAACATAGGCAACAGGTGGGGGGGAAAGGCAGACTAATGAGGGAACATAGGCAAAGGGGAAAAGGCAGACTAATGAGGGAACATAGGCAACAGGTGGGGGGAAAAGGCAGACTAATGAGGGAACATAGGCAACAGGTGGGGGGAAAAGGCAGACTAATGAGGGAACATAGGCAACAGGTGGGGGAAAAGGCAGACTAATGAGGGAACATAGGCAACAGGTGGGGGGAAAGGCAGACTAATGAGGGAACATAGGCAACAGGTGGGGGGAAAAGGCAGACTAACGAGGGAACATAGGCAGGTGGGGGAAACAGTACACAAGGAAATTACAGACAATAATAACAAAAGCTATACTTTACTGTAATGTCTAGTAGTCATTGTCTGAAATAAGACTGCATGCGAATAACGGTCTATAAAGTAGGATGAATTGTTGAGACACCAAAACCTATTGTCATCAATTAGAGAGGGTCCTAATCACTGAGCTGTGCCACTGACATGAAAGCTGCCTGGCACAGTTATTAATAGCAATGTGTAAACAAACCAACAACTATTCTGACATACTGTATAATGGCCAGACACTGAGCACAAAGACGTGCAACCAGAAGATCAGCTTTTCCAAACATCTCAGCAGCCTTTACACACAGCCTGTATGTGACCAGGAGGAAGCAGGCCACACAAGAATAACAAAACAGAGTTCACAGAGATCCTGACATTTTCATAAATGGATTTAAGATTTAGTAGGTAGAAAATAACCTGTGAAAGTTTCAGGTATTTTGGCCCAGCAAAAGATGTTATATTACGTGTTATTAAAGTTGTTATTATTACACTATGTTAAAATCTGAATGTTTTTTTGCGTGTGAAAAAAAATGTGACGTTTCCGCCAGACAGTGGCGCTATGTAACTTGCTCACCAACCACACCAAGTCAGTTTCCTTGTATGTGCAAACATCCCTTGTCCAAAACAAAATAATTCAAAACACAGTCAAGCTCCCTGTAAAGGGCATCGCATCATTGGTTTGAGTCTTTAGCTTCTTCAAACTTAGCTTGAAGCACTTATGAGAGAAAACAATGAAAAGATAATTCTAAGTTTCAGACATATTATTCTAGGCATAAAAAAACATTTTACAGTGCAAAGGCATTTGATTGCCTGCAAATTAATGTCTCAAAATCTGCTGTCTGGCCACGGTAGCTTCAGGGGGGCAGCCAGTGGGTCCTTTTATTCTATTTTTATTTTAGGGCAGAGAATTTTGCAACTTAGAATTCTTTTGTAACCGTTTTCTCTCCCATAAATGCAATAAGAAAAACATATAATAAGCACAGCAACATTATACACTTAAATCATTAATTGCACAGATCTTACCTGGCATTCTCTAGAGGTCTATAGAGATGGGATGGACATCTGGCCTGGTTTTAATGAAGAGAACATAGACAGAGTTTTCAGTCAGTCTGTGCCTGTTGTCAGATCGCTTACAGCTTTAAGATGCAGAAAAGAGGAAGTGAACAGGGGGTGTGGCAGTTACAGTAGATGATGTGCAACAACATTCTCTAACCACGCCCATAATGGGCAAAGGCCAAATACTAAAGACATGGAAATACCTGCGTAGACACTGAAGTGATTGAGGTGTGTCCACATGCCACAACACGCAGAGACTCTGGAGTCAGTGAGCTTTGGGGTTCTGAAAGTCTATGATGTCATATAAAGTCTATGATTTCATATTAAATGCTGGGGTTGATCCCATGTGTTGCACAGATCTGGTGCCAGATTTAGATTTAGCCATTTTGATCACTCGAGAATTGATCAACATGGTCAAAAATTCCCCAAAACACCGAGCAGAATTTTGTTCGGCCACAGCTACTGTACTGTATGCCATTCTACTTGCGATCGGGCTGAAACTTTAAGGAAGTGTAAAGAGCTGCGGGTGACCTAACGGAGACAGATTTCTTAATTAGGTAATTAGGGCAGATTAATTTCCCTAATTACCTAATGATGATTGTCCTAATTACGTAATGATGATGTGATGTCACTCGAGCAATGATGACATCATCTGGTGACATCATCACTGTTGACATCACTCACCGACACGTCATCATTGAGTTCTCGAGTGACATCACTGGTGACATTACCAATTCTATACACTAGTGGACCCATGGGAGTTAGACCTCCCCGTGGTCTCCAAAGCTAAAGTTTGATGATGTCTATGACATCATCAGTGATGTCACTCGAGCACTCCATGATCTGATCAGTGATGGTCACTCGAGCAATTGTAATGTCAAGCCCGCACAGCGGGTGATCTGCAGGGTGGGCGAGCAGCACCGCTCCCCGTGGGAAGAGAGAGCAGAGAGGGGCCAGTGAGCGAGCCGCTGCCTCTCTGCTCAAACCTGTTCCGAAAACTTTAATGACGGACGTAAGTTTCGTGGTCAGTGTGTAAACGTAGGTGACACAACATAAGGTTGTATCTATTTTTAAACGTGCGACAATTTTGCACGAAAAACACAGACTGTGTGCAAAATCCTTTTGCATTTTCAGTGTTGTAACTGCCTGAAACAGATGACAAGATTGTTTGTGACAATTATGCAACTTACTTACAGCGTGAATACTGCCTGTCTCGTCTGACTTCCGTTTGAAAAACACACAGCTCCGCTCACATTCACTAAAGTTGGAAATACATTGACAGATTCACATTTCAGATCAAGAGCTTAGAAGCAAAGCGTTTAGAATGCACACAAACCACGCCTCTTTCCCACCTGGTAGACCTAACCTTTCAAGCAAGCTGGATTCTCTCAATACCGCCCCCATCTGGCAATGTCAGGTTAAGGTAGACCACAAGCTACAACCTCATTTTCACCTAAACATCCTCCTGGACAAGATGAAATATCATTGGTCTCTATGTGCAGCCGACTGTGAGCCGAGTGCTGAGGGACAGTCTACAAAGTGAAACACAGACTACAAACATATTCTATAACTTCGCTGTTGTACATTGTAGCTTCACCAAAATCACAACACACATCAATGGCCTCCTGCTGGTTACAATACAGCACTAAGTTTGGAAAAAATATGATTTTCCATAATTTCTGTGAATTTTCTATTGGGACAATTATTCAATAACAACTTCACTCTCATACAATGTAGTGTCGCCAAAATCACGTCACACATCAATGGCCTCCTGCTGGTTACAATACAGCACGGGGTACGGCGGCGCAGTCGGTAGCGCTGTCGCCTCACAGTTAGAAGGTCCTGAGTTCGATTCTCGCCTGGGACACTGTGAGCGCTGTGGTTGTGTTCCCCCCCATATCTTCAGTGCCTACTGCCCAGGGGCCGGTTGCACCAATTGGTCTTAACTATGCCTGGTCGTAACTCCTACGTCGGTCTTAGTTAAGACCATGGACTTACGCCTGTTGCACCAACACGGCTCATGTCTGGTCTTAACTATGCTGGTCGTAGCAATGCGCGTCCATGTGAATTGCCAGGGAATGCACCCTGATTGGATGATGTTGCAAAAAATGTGCCTCGCGACCTGCTTGGAGCACTGTGCCACTACTGTAAAACACCCTCCCTCCTCCCATCCTCCCTCGCTCCGGGGGAAAAATGGCGGCTATTGAGCAGACAGAGTCAGTCTGAATGAAATTGAATGTAACGTTCCCAATTCTATGTATTAACTTCTAAAAAACTAACGGCAACATTTTAGAAGGCGGGTTAGGTTAACTAGTTAGTTATAATCTAACATCGTGCTTTCAAAGACGGCGAACTGGCGGTGTTACGACGATGACGGTCAAAAAGGTCTCAGCGGAGATCTCTGTTACAGGCAGGCTCTACGCCTCCTCCTGACCAGGCGTAGGAGTTACGCCTGGTCTTAGTGAAAATAAGGCTTAAGTCGTCTTGGTGCAACCGGCGTAGCTGTTAGGTCGTAAAGTTACGACCAACTTAGCTTAAGACCAGTGTAAGACCAGTTGGTGCAACCGGCCCCAGGTGGGGTATCTCGTCGTAAGGGCCTTTCTCTCTGTGTGGAGTTTGCATGTTCTCCCCGTGGGTTCTCCCCGAGGTTATATTCCTCCGTATATAACCCCCCCACTAAAAACATGCAGAAGATCAGATCGTCATCGTCATCCGACCAGTGACGACAACATCCGAAGTTGGTCGCCGTGCGCTGTACGAGAAAGCGACCACTGCTCCTGGCCTGCCCCTCGGAGGAAAGGACATGCCTGGATGGGTTAAATGCAGAGGACACTTTTCACCGGCCACCGTCAGCATGAGTGTGTTTTGGCCGCATGCATGTATTGTGGTGTTCGTGTGACAATAAAAGACGGGCTTGTCCGTTACGAGAGCACTAAGTTTGGAAGAATATGACTTTGCATTAAAAATGTTTTGGCTGATCCGTAAAAAGGACACACACACGCGCACACACACACACACACACACACAGACAAACACACACACACAATATTGAGGAGGATGTGTTCTTTAGCTCACCGTGTTATATCTTTGCTTTCATGACACTATACAAGGAGTAACACATAGAATGGAATAACGATTGCCACGATGTCGCGTCACTCCATCTGTGGCTGTACCACATCTAGACACAACCCAGACAAGCCTGCTGCCATGGTTGCCACATGACGCACATGGTCCTGGGCCAGGTTTGCCCTTGTTATTATAGATAAGCGATATATCATCAGTGATTGATGATGAATTTAAGTCCCGGAGGTTTTGGAGACCACTGTGTTCCAGACCAGAGGGGTCTAACTCCCACGGGTCCACTAGTAGTTCATAGTTCAAAATGACAAACAGTCAAGTTATCATTGAGTCTGTTATTATGCTACATGGCAACAACTTCAAAGCTGAAACAAGGGAATGCATCATTTATGTGATCTGTGACATCAAATGATGAGTGGATTAATGTTAGCCATGGCTTTTCAATCAACAAGAAGAATCAGAGAAAACGTGGATTTATTTGTATTACAAACTTTCTTGGCAAGGCTCATTGAATGGATTATGCATGACGTCATGGTCAGGCACTGTCTGGCAGCAGCAGCCAGGGGAGAATGCTACATTAACGTTAACGTTAGGTAAGAAAGATGCACTAAAGTTCCATTTATACAACTTGTAATAGCAATTAGCAAGCAACTTTGACATTGGCACCACTCAAGCCCAATGTCTCAAGCCCGATAAAAGAATTTTATCGGTTCTGTACGGGTCCGGTATGCTTGCTTCTATACGGGTCCGGGTCTCAGCTTTCTAATAATAGATGGGTCCAATCCGGGTCCGGGCACAAATTTCCCAGGTCCATCAGGGTCATTTTGGACCCGTGAAGATCTCTAGTGAGGAGTGGGACAATATTATTAATGTTGAAGGGATTCTACCAAGATCAAATGTATTTCTATTTGCTTTTTTGTATATTTTTACTTATTTATTTTATTTTATTTTATTTTATTTTATTTGTGCTGGATGTATTGTTGTCTGTTAAGTCTGTAAAAAAAAGTAACATAACAAAGGAATGAGGTAACTGAGAGGATGGGGTTTACTCTCCTCTCCTCTCCTCTCCTCTCTGTTTTTCACTGTCTTCCAAAACGTTCTTGTATTAGATCCACATAATTAGCTGACATTTGCTTTGTAGCCGGAATGCACTTTCACTTCTGTTATTTTACTGTGGGATACAATCTAGACAGAAGTGAATCAAAGTGAACACTGTACTTTCACAAGAGGGCATTTAATCCTTAGGGACAAATAGGACTTGGACTTTGTAAGAGGAGGGTATTGATAAACTCTTGTTGTTTTGTAGACCCGGTGTGTTTTAACAGTGGGTCAAGCTTCAGTCAATCTGCTTCAAGCTGTCAGGCCTTCTGCCTGTTCACTATAGAGGCCATAAGTCTGGTCTCATCTGAAGTGAAGCATCATGTGCTCAACACAGGAAACCACAAAGCTTCACAAAGCTCCATTTGGCCGTCACCACTGGTTTCCTGTTTCCTGTGAACATGGTGCAAACAGCTCTAAGTCACACTTCCTCTTCTAGCACAGAAATGAGTGGCAACAAGATATAAACATTTAAGATCATTTTAATAATCATAATGTATGTATGAATGTAGAGTAGAGATTCAGGTGAGAGTGTGTAGTTGCCTCTGTGTGAACGTGCCTGTACCTGTCAAAAAATGTGCTGTGTGTCAGCACGGGAGGTGTGTGTGTGTGTGTGTTTGTGTGCACGGCTGCCCGCGCGCGCATGGGTGTGTGTGCGTGCGTGTGTGTGTGGGTGTTTGTGCGTGTGCGTGTGTGTGTGTGGTGGGGGGGGGGGGAGTATGGCTTTGTCCTCAGATAACCTCTGTATCATAATCTGTCTCTGTGTGTTTGTATATTTGCTGTGTTTTGTCTATTTGGTTGTGTCGTGTGTAGCTGGGTGAATATGACCACATTTCACTCTCAAATAGACTTTTATCAAATTAAATGTGATGCTATTTTAGGAGACTTCAAACATGTAAAAAGCTTATAATCATTCTTCTTGAGCAGTGGTTCCCAACCTGTGGTCCAAGATCCTCTTGGGAGGACAGACCACTTGCCCGGGCTCAGTGGTCCCGCTGTGGGATCCTCTTTGACTTGACCCACTCATGCTATGGTTTCTCCCATTTCTAATCAGTTTTATGTTCCTTGCATGCAGGGTGTAAGGCTGGTGCTGTTGGCAGGCTGGGCTATGATGGGCTCATCAGCGAGTACTTGGAGCTCCCCACTTGTGTCTTTGCACAGTTCACACTTAACAAGCGAACATTGAGACAACATGTTTGCCTGTGATCAGTAGGGGTTTGTCCCCGAGCAACAAAATCAGCTCACCAAGCGCTCGGAGCGCCTAGTGTGAACTTAGCTTTAGTTGTCAATTCAATTCAATTCAATTCAAAGAGGCTTTATTGGTCTGACGAATAACAGTATTGCCAAAGCACATTGTACACAGAGAGAAAATACAGCTTGTAACATACAAAACATACAAAGCACATTGTACACAGAGAGAAAATACAGCTTGTAACATACAAAACATACAAAGCACATTGTACACAGAGAGAAAATACAGCTTGTAACATACAAAACATACAAAGCACATTGTACACAGAGAGAAAATACAGCTTGTAACATACAAAACAAAAAACATGATGTTACTGTAACAACATACAGGTAGTTCAAACAACAACCATGTCAACATTTTGAATGACATGATGGTGCTTGAAATAGAGAGAACGAAGGAAAAGTTTGTGTGTGTGTGTGTGTGTGTGTGTGTGTGTGTGTGTGTGTGTGTGTGCACGCGCGCGCGCGCGTGTGTGTGTGCGTGCGTGCGTGCGTGTGTGTGTGTGTGTGTGTGTGTGTGTGTGTACAAAGCTGCATAGTAGCCTACTAGTCCAGGCATTTTACGCAAATATGTGGGTCAACCTCACACTAATTGCAACAAAACCAAACTCAACTGATTTTGTATCCTCAATATGTCCTCAATGAAGGAAAAAAAGTGTTAAGGAAATGTATGAAGGGAAAGTTTTGAAAATGACCTAAATATGATGGTAGCCTATGGAAGCCTTTTTTTTTTTTTTTATGTGCCATAAATCTCATCACGTATGTGTTTTTTGCTTCAAGGAGAAAAAAAAAAAAAAAAATGTTAAAAAATAAATAAATAAATGTTTTGGTAGCATCATATAGGTCATTTTCAAAAAAATTCCCTTCATACATTTCCTTAACACTTTTTTTCCTTCATTGAGGACATATTGAGGATACAAAATCAGTTGAGTTTGGTTTTGTTGCAATTAGTGTGAGGTCAAGTGACATTTTTACTGGACTATACCTTTTGAAAGCCTGATGGTGAATTGAGACACGTACACATGATTAAGTGCACGTATGACCCATGCCATCAAAATCTCACTCCAGCAGGTACCCAAAGTTGGCAACTCTGCTGTAAAGGAGATGAGAATCCTTTCAACAGCATTCTGACTCCTGATGGAAGCTCCAAATACCACCGCACATATAGGAGTGACAGGAAACGTAAACACAGAAGGGAATTCCTCTTATAAGAAAACCTTCAGGATTAAACAATTGGGATACAAGTAAGATGTTATCGTGTTGAAGAAACAAAGATTTATTCTTCAAAATATCTTTGTTGTTCCAAAAAAAATATTTGTGGGGTGAAAAATTATGTTTGAAAATCATTGACCTAAACATCGATGCTTGTCTGTGAAAGGCAGACAGTTTCGCTGGTCAATCATTTTACTTGTCTTGTTGTCTAGATGAATTGACAAGGCAGTGTATGTGACTCTCTAGATACCTTCCGCCAGTTAGCAGAGTTCTTTCTCCCTTTGAGAGAGAAATCTCTCTGAAGTCATGAGTTGAGCTTTTCTTTCTACTTTTTTTTAATATATATTTTTCCCAATTTTTTAACCCATTTTTATCCCCCATTAGTGCAAATTTTAATGTATTTATCCTGGTTGCTGCTCCACCCTCTGCCGATCTGGGGAGAGCCGAAACTGGCTCCATGCTTCCTCCGAGACATGGGCAGTAGCCAGCCGCTTCTTTTCACCTGACAGGGGAAGCTTCACCGGTAGGACATAGCACGTGGGAGGATCACGCTATTCCGAGTTCTCCTCGCTCCGAACAGGCACCCTGAACGACCAGAGGAGGCACCACTTCAGCGACCTGGATATTGCATGTTTTGGTGAGGGGATCCTATATGAAGGAAACCCCCATGTGGCACGGGGAGAACATGCAAACTCCACACAGAACACCTTTTTGACGACCCCACCCGGGCGGCGGGCACTCAAGTCTACTTCTATCGATAATTCTCTTGTGAAATTCTCTGTTATTTGGGACCCATTTCTGGCCTACTTAGACGAGGTTGAAGGCAACAAGTAACTTTCCCAGCTGACTTTTCATGGACCCCTTGCATGGGATCCCACGCACATCTCTTACAAGCACAGTAAGCACTTGATGTGGCTGATAGCACAATGTTGTAACATTGAAATGTTGATATATATATATGTTTTGTTTTTGTCTTGTTTTGTTCTGTTCTGTTTTGTCTGAGCCTGTTTTTGTTCTGAAAATTGTAAAATAAAAAATAAATAAAAATAAAAAGTCTACTTCTATCGATAATGGGAATAAAGTTTGTGGAGCATCTGGAGTGTTCAACCTTGTTGGCAATAAGCTAAGTACTGTAATAAGGTAGGTACAGTAAGCTACATGGCAGAATCCTTTACGGGGATATTACAGATTTCAGATTCTTTACAGCCATTAGTTCACATTTGAAGTTGAGAGAAAGCCCAGAAGCTTTGGAGAACACAGTGATAACATTGAGAGCACAGTGAATGTGGGAAGCATCCTTTAGGAAGAGGGTCGTATCATCCTCTAACTGCTAAGTACAGTTTAGCTATCAGTGATTGTGAGGCCTTTCAGACTGCTGGTCTTAATGTGGCAAAATAAAAGTTCAGTGGCCAGAAGAAAGAGGTCACAAGACATTGAGCCACCTTGCCAGACCCCGCGCTTTACGTCAAATCCAGGGGAAGTTCCGGGTGACAATTAAATAGAACAATTACTGTTTTTATATCATGTTTTGATGCTTCTGCAAAATAAATCACCAAAACCAAGTTTTTCTATAGAAAGACAAATGAAGTCGTGCTCGATGGTATCAAAGGCTTTGTAAAAATCAAGGAAAAGAATAACGCTCTAATTTTGAACCAAGTCAGAGGAATCTAATAAATCAAGTATCAAACACACGTTATTTTAAATATGCCTATTCTTTAAAAACCCAGACTGAGCTTCATCTACAATATAGGTTATGTTTTTTTCAGACGGCTTGCAAGAAGTGAAGCTAGTAATTTATAATGATTATTCAGGGCAGCAATGATCAATCAGTGAGTGATCTTGGTTTGCTATGAGAGGAATCAGGCCTCGGGATAGAGTAGGGGCCAGAGATTCATTCATAATACTTCTGCTGAACATCATTAGAAGAAAAGGGGCCAGCTGTTGTGGAAATGATCAGCTGGAGCTTCACAGCTGGTTCAAAACCAGGTACAACAGCAGGCCTGTACCAGCTACTGTGCTGCTGCACCATAGTACATGTTGAAACCTGCTCACACACTCATAGGAATAGAACATAGAGTCTGGAGAAGAAGATGAAGACAGAGAGGATGAGGTTGATGATTGTGACGGTAAAGAAGGCAGATGCAGAACTCTCCCGCGTTGCACCCGGAGAAAACGACTTGACGGAGTTAATATTGTATTGTATTGGTGTATGTCATGATTTTATGTATTGTCTGTTTTTATACTGGACCTTGTGTCTGTTAATAAAAGTGATGATGATGATGAATAACTCGTGGAGACTTTTCTTCTCTTTAGCCTCACAGGTTATTTATTTAGCCGTGCTGTTAACACCTCGTTCTGCTCAGCTCGACTGACAGGAACACAGTGAACACAAGCAAGGGGGGCACACCTCTCAGACTGATGATGCAAGCATGCATCCTCCCCTATCGCTTTAGCGCCTCACAGTGGCTCATTCACAATACTGCACCCTTTTTTTAATTGTTTTCTTCAAGTGTACATTCTGCATAATTCAATCATGTCAGCAAGTCAGAATGATTCAACTCAAACTCAAACTCACCCAGAGTGAACTTATGTACAGGACAGTTACAGCATGACACATTATTCACCTTATGTAGCCCCGCCCACTTGACCCAGTTGTGTTATGACTACTGTTTACATTTTAAAAACTGCGACAGCTCACACAACTTTAACACCACATGCATATATTAATACATCAAACTCTTCAGTTCAGTTCAGTTCACTTTATTTATACAGGAAGGGATAAAAATGACATTTCACATGTACATTTAACTGGCCTGACTCAGTTACAAACTGGTTTTCAGCAGGTTCCTGTTCTGCAGCACATGAAACGAAATAATTAATATACAAAACATGTTCAATTGCACTACATACAATTATACAAACCTGACAGAACATTACATTTACAATCAACAGCAACAGCAAAAAATTAAAACCTAGGAATGAGTCGAATCAGTGATTGCAGGTGTTTTCTAGCATCAGATGTTGTTTATAGGCTTTTTTGAAATGTGAGAAGGAGGTTATTGCTCTGGTGTGGAATGGGATCTCGTTCCAGATTTTGGTGTATGTGTGGAAAAATGATCTTAGTCCATAATTATTTGTGTAGGCCGGTACTGGAATGAGTGCATGTGAGATTGATCTGGTGATGCGTTCTTGTCTAGTGTTGTGTCTTGGGAGTAAAGCTGTAAGTGTTGGAGAAGAGTTGTTTCTGAGCATAAAATAAAACTTAATGGCTAGACTTGTTGTGTAGTTCTGAAAAGTTGTAGCAGAGGAGTGTGAGAGTTACCATGAATTTGATATGCTCTATTGTAGAGTCTTGCTATGGGTTCTGTAATTTCCTTTGTCGTGAGGGACCAGATTGGGAGACTGTAAGATATTGTTGAAAGAAAAATTGCATGTAGGTATTGTGACGGCCCTGCCTGTCTGTCTGTTTGTGTGCTGGTCTCTCATATTGTCTGTCTTTGCCAGAGGAGATGACTGGAGAGCTAATTGGCTGATCATGGAGGAGCAGCTGATTACCAGATCTGGGGCACCTGGGCCCGGTGCTCCATACCCTCTAAAAGCTCCTGGTTCTCAGTCTGATCTTTCTCCCTCCTGCCAGCTATCTGCATATTGGTTTTGTTCTTTGATTTACTTACTTGACAAACACCCTACACTACACTATCCACACGCATCCACACTGACACTACTGATGCTACAGATCAACACACTTCATACTTACCTTTATTTATTTACATTTATAAAAAATACTTTATATTTTTGGCACTTTGCGTCCTGTTCCCTTCTTTTGCCATAACCCATAGAGCCGGGTTATGACAGTATGTATTTGAAACAGTGAGGGTGAGAAATGGTCTAATCTTACTGTAAACAAATAGTTTCTGATTTATAATGATTGGATTTATATAGCGCTTTTCTAGACACCCAAAGCGCTTCACAGAAATCATTATTCATTCACACCATTCGTACCAGTGGTGGTAAGCTACGGGTGATGTAGCCACAGCTGCCCTGGGGAAGACTGACGGAAGCGTGGCAGCCATTTCGCGCCTACGGCCCCTCCGACCACCACCAACATTCATAGACATTCATACCCATTCATACGAGGCAATGAGGGTTAAGTGTCTTGCCCAAGGACACAACGACAACAGCTGGGAGGGAGCGGGATTCGAACCGCCAACCCTTGAGTCATTGGCCGACCTGCTCTACCTCCCGAGCTAATGCCGTCCCCTAATGCCTTTTTGACTAGGTTATTGATGTGATGTTTGTAGGTGAGGTGAGTATCAAGTGTTACTCCAAGGTATTTGTAGGTTTCTGTTATGGTTAATGTGTGATTTGCAAAGTGTATGGGGTCAGACATAGATATGGATTTTCTAGGAGAGCGAAAGTACATACATTCAGTTTTCTTGACATTAACAGTTAGATGATTAGATTGCATCCAGTCTTGAGCTAATTCTGCTCTCACTCAGAATGTTAAAATATAAGCGATGTGATGTATAGTTTTTGAGATATTAACGTTTGTTTGGCACAACTCATACTAATTAACTGCGGCGGGGTTCTGCATTTCTGGGTGTCAGTGACGTCACGCTTATTGGTCCTATAGCAAATGAGGTCACACATGTAAACATTGACTCGTAACAATGATGATGAGGATGTTTGTAACAGTGCAGATTAGAAGAACAAGGTGCTCTTGCTTGATGAAAGCTTTCCAGTTGTAACGTGTTGTTTTCTTCTCTGATCATTTACTTGTCTTTAAAACAAGTTTTAAAGACAGTTTTAAAGATTATTTAGCAATAGTCATAATATTCTAGTTGGATGCCTTTGTTACCTCCAATACAGAATTGCGAGTCACCTCAGAGTGTACTGGTTTGTGAATTAAAATAAAATGATTTCAGTTATTTCAAATAAATGTTTTATCTGTCCAATCCAATCGATTCAGCGTCCTCTAAAACGTCTTTTGGCTGAAACATCATCATCGGCCCCACCGGGAGTTGAGATGTGGCCACTTCTGGCTTAAACAGCCATTTTGAATTTTGACATTGCCAGAAATGGATTCAGCATCCTCAATAACCACCCAAACCACTCCAATATTGTCCAAATCAGCCAAGCAGTTGCTGAAATATTGTCCATATAGTTGATTATGCTAATTAATGCTAATTATGTGAATTTGTCAACATATGCAAGTTTAGCATCCAGCTGTTTTTATATGATGGGGACCCATACTGTACATTTCTAACATGAAGTTTGGGGTACTCAACATTTCCTGGTTCACAACATGGGCTCTGTAGGCTGTCAAGTAGACTAAAGTCAAAAATCTGTTGATCTTCTTGTTCCTTCAGTTGGATGTCTGAGCTTCACTGTGCAGAATGATGTGTGTGCAGAGTTTGACACTAGAAGACTGCATGTTTACACAATCATCTGCTGAAAGTGGAACGTTTCTCTGAGCTCACTGAAAAGGCCGTTTTCAACCAGCATGATTCATGACATCACCCTGCTTGTAGGCATCAAAAGTCACCAGAAATTAATTTAGTGATGAAATAAAACTTTAAATTGTAAAAAAAACTTCCCAGAGCTTATGGCATCTTCTCTGCTGCGTTCTGCCTCCGCTTATGCCGAAATGAATGCTGGGATATGTGCCTTGCCAAGTTGACACAAGTCACCAACCAGAGCATCCTCTGTAAAGTGAGCGTGTCGAGAACACAGCCGGGAATTTTATAAGCGTTCTTGGCGAAATGTGAACTTTGTATTGGAACAGTACTTGGGCTGCGACTGATGACGTTTCACAGGGACACAAGAACGCAAGAACACACAAGAACCCTTATTGAGAAACGGCCCTTGATGCAATGCAGCGTGTTGCAGCACTCAGCAGCTGAGCAGCAACGGGTGTGCACCGACAGAGTGGAGTGGAGTGGAGTTACGTCTAGGCTTGGCTTGAGATTTTGATGGGGAAATGGACAAGAAAAGGAAGGGTGGCGCAGAGAGGGAAAGACAAAGAAAAAGAAAAGCCACAGATGCTGCAACATGCAGCAAAATATGTGCAATGTTCGCCAGAAAGGCAGCAGGTCAGTCAAAAAACACAACACACACAACCTTTTTTCATCCTTTTTTTGCTGATTGAAGTAGCCTAAGTAACACGATCATTTTTTATTCCGAGGGGAAATTGATTTATAGAGACAGTTGGCATGTGTGGGAAAGCCCACAAAATGTTATACGGCTGGCCCGCCAGTGGGGTAAAACCGCCCATATATCTCAATGGGCTGACTCACCAAAGGCTGCAAATATAACTACTATCCCCAAACTACAGGTTTGGGGATTCTAGAGCAGAACACAAGACGTCTATTCAGATGTGCGTTTACTGCGGTGGTTGAATCCCTGATCGTGACTGCCTGGGCTGGGCTAGCAACTAAATTCTAACTTTGCTGAATGGATCGAACGGGGGATTTACCCCACCCTGACCACGCCCCCAGCCAGGCTGAGCCAGCTAGCTAACCCAGCGTGAGCGTCTATTGACAAAACATCGCCTCAACCTTTGCTAGAGTTTCTCACACTCAGGTAGGGAAGAATAAACATAGAAAATAAGCTCTGCAGCCTCTGCTGTCTTAGTGTAGCCTAAACTACAATATATCAGTGGTAGACAATTGTCTAATTGCCTCTAGAATATTCGAGAGAAATTCAATTAATAACACTGATTTGTATTTATTTATTTATTTATTTATTTATCAATCTATTTATTTGCTTATTTATTTTTACGTTAGGCTATATAAAAAAATGCCATTAGTAAAATGTAAACAGTAGTGGCTAAACTGAGTATGGGTTGGGTTGGTTGCTTTTGGGGCTTTCTTCGCAAAGGTGGAGAAGGAGGCAGAGGCAGCACTAGCACTGCAGCAGGTGCTCCTGCAGAGCTGGAGGTGGTGACATCAGAATCAGACCAGGAACCTTCAGGTAGGCTACAATTTCAAAGCATAAAGCAAAACACGTAGGCTATGCGTATTGCTTTCACATTAATATGTGCTTTATGAGATTATCAGTAGGACACAATATAGTTTAAAGTGGAGATGAAGCAGTTTGAGTTAGATTTTTTTATTTGCATTTCAGTTCACCTGTTTTTGTTTTTACTTCTTCATATTATATTTGCAGTTATCGAGGCAATGTTGATGTTTCTATTAGTGAACAAATAGGTAACATGTATCATCACATTAGCATTATATTCACTAAATCTTGCTTCAAACGGCCGACATTTTTCATGCGCACATCAGCCCATTTTGGCCTGGCCTGCATGGTATCTAATGCCCGGCCTGAATTATGGTCCCAGTCCGCCCCTGTGGACAGAGACGTCTGTATTGTCTTCATCCCCTGTGGTCATCTGGTCACTTGCAAGGAATGTTCAGAGTCACTCAGTAAGTGTCCAATCTGCTGTGGAGCCATAACACAGAAGATCAAGACCTACATGGCTTAACAGATGTCACACTATTCTGTTTCAGAGCTGCTGGATTCATTTTATTCATGGATATAGAAGACAATAAAAAGCATCCAAGGGATGACATGTAAAAGTTTGAAGTAAACACTTATTTCCAACATGGCTCCCCTGAATCGTTGAGCAATTGTGCACTGCGCATGCCAAAGAGCAGAGATGATGTCATAGGCACTAGTGATGTCACAATGCCATCAGTGATGTCACTCGAGCAATTGTGGTTTTTGGTTACACTCAATCTCTGTTATAAGGATTGATAGGCTCAGATCCTTGAGCACCAACTCACTTAAAACCTCTTGCATGGCACCGTAACACGGGCGTTACGTTTCTGATTTTTTGCTGTTCATCTGTCATTAACATGATGAATTAGATACATACCAAATTAATCGTCTGAATCGTGCGCATTGAACGCTGTCTTCCTTTTTCGGATCAGATCAACACAGCGGAAGTTATAGCCGTCTTTGTACAAAGACAAAGACAACATTTCAGATTATTTGGCTTTTTCAAATGGCTTTTTCAAATGGCTTTTTGGAAATCCGCCTAGGTATCTCCCTACAAAGACCACTGCCAAATACTCATGTTTTGGTATTTTTTCATCTTCTTTGAGTTGGGATGTGGTAGGGCCTGTGTCTATGTCTCCATTGGGTTTCTCACTGTGCAGGAGAGTGCTACGCACACCAAGTCCTTGTAGTGGTGCTGGTCCACGGGAGAACAAACTGAGGTTTTTTAGTCTCATGAGAGACAGAGATGTAGCCGCACACACTATAGTCAAAGTGCCAATATTTATTGAGGACACAGAGAATAGGAAACCAACGTTTCGGCAGCACCCTGCCTTCTTCAGGGTATACCCTGCTGCCGAAACGTTGGTTTCCTATTCTCTGTGTCCTCAATAAATATTGGCACTTTGACTATAGTGCATCTCTGTCTCTCATGAGACTAAAAAACCTCCATTGGGTTTCTCGCCATAAATACAACAACCACAGGTAACTGTTTACACTCTAAAAGTGTTTTTATTCTAGGCGAGAATCAACCACTGTGTTTGAGCTGGTGTTCCTCAGGGTCAGTAACACATAGAGTAATTCTGACACTTGGAACAGAAACCTCAAAGTCTTACCTTTCAGAAAAGGTCAGGCAGTTGTCTGTAACCCTAGCGGTTCAGCCACAGTAAGCATTTTAGTTTGGGTATGTCGTTTTTACCATTTTCTTCAGAAATAGGTGGCTTTAGTTTCTAACTATTTGGGGCTCGTTTCTAGCCTACCTCAACGAGGTTAGGGGCGGTCGGGGACTAAAATATAAAAAATATAGGTTTGTTCATATTACATTCATTGTGTTATAAACGGTCATAAATGGTATGAATCTTGGCTGGGGGGGATTTTGTGCTTATATCAAGGATTTGCACACATGAGTACCTATAGGTCATTTCTGGCCCAGGGGGAAAAAAACATGCCACTAAGTTGAGGTTCATCTTACTTTATTGAATCTTTATTGAGAGTCTTGCGAGAGGAAGTGATGCTACGTACATGTCTTCAAACAGAAAGAGATTGAACCAGGCCCGGCTCCAGCATGAAATGACTGAGGGGGCATTTGAAAATGGTGAGGGGGCAATTTGAAAATGGCCATATCAATTTGTCTTTCACCAAAAATGTGCCTAATTTTGGAACGTTATTGCACCTCATGATATTGCTTGTAGTAATGGATTCCTTTGGTCTTCTAGTTTCATATGAGCCCAGGATCTCCACTCTAGCTTTAAAAATGAGCCTGCTGCAGCCTTTAAAAGACAGCAATGTCATGCAGCAACAAGTAGAAGAGGAGTTCAACTAGGGGGGGCACAAAATACAACTGATGGGGCAAAGCCCCCATTAGCCCCCCCATTAGCCGGGGATGGTGCCGGGCCTGGATTGCACCAGTCCTTTGTCATTTTTCTAAGGACGTATAGAAGGTGCTGACATTAAAACTGTCACCAAAGTACAGTATAAGCAGCCCAGCCTCACATTGAATTAACGTCCACAGGGCAAAACGTAGTTTCACAAAAACGTCTGTAATAAGCCGGGTGGTGGAGGCGTATTTGCCTTAGACAATGGAGACCGTAGTTCGATTCCCAACGTTTCCAGTCTATATTTCAACCATAAATCACGTTTAACGTTTTTGTTATTTAACCATAACCATAACCCAAACCATAACCTTAACCTTAACCAAGTTGCCTAACCATATAGGCCCAAGTTATTTTATTTGCCTTTTCAAATTGGAAAGGCAGCGATTTTTTCAAATTAAGTTTACTTTCAAA
>NC_139633.1:40780126-40785126 GCF_964638095.1 Poromitra crassiceps | reverse complement strand
GACAGTTTTGTTTCAGCCGTCTCAGGACATGCAGGTTAGTGGTGTTATAGCGCTCATAACTCACAATGCATCAAACAGCAGAACAACTGTTCATTTTGTTGAGTTTCCTTTAACGTTAGTTGCATTATGATTGCCAGCCCATTCAGCAGAATAACATGTTGTCAGTTTATGTTTCTGCTAGCCACAAATACATTGAATCTCAACGTTTCTGAAGCAGAAATACGTTTAGGTTTTAACTTGACAACATAAACGTTCTAAGTTTGCCGCCAGCTTACTTCTTGTTGCAGTGTTTGCTAATACAATAGAGACAGTCGGTCTGTGGGGGGGAACACCCACAAAATGTTATACTGCTGGCAGCCAGGCGAGTGGGGTAAAACCGCCCATCTCAATGGGCTGACTCACCAAAAGACGGTGCTGTGGCTCTACACACTACAGGATTGGGGATTCTAGAGCAGGTACATAGACATCTGTTCAGATGTGCGTTTACTGCGGGGGTTAAATCCCCGATTGTGTCTGCCTGGGCTGGGCTAGCAGCTACATGCTAATTATGCTGTATGGACAGGACAGGGGGATTTACCCCACCCTGACCACGCCCCCAGCCAGCTAACCCAGCGTCTATGACGAGACATCGCCTCAGCCTATAGCTGACAGGAAATAAGCTAGGTTTCAAACTGTTCCATAGCAACACAATTCAGTGAAAACAGGATCAACATTTCTAGGTGTAATGTTATAGCTTAGACCTCTAGCAGTCCTGTAAATGACAGTCTGCACCGTGTCCGTAAGGGTGTCGTGGCCGGGAGAGAGCGGAGACCGCAGTTTGATTCCCAGCGTTTCCAAAGTCTACATTTCAACCGCAAGTCACATTTAATCTTTTTTCTGTTATTTAGCCCTATTGATAGTATTCTGTTACATCACCACACGGCCATTTTGGTAGGAAAACAACAGGTGATTGTGATCAATTAACAGGTGATTACAATCAAGTGACACAGCCAATGAGCTGTGTGTATTGTAGCACCATATTGGTAGGAAAAAGGCTTGTGACATCATCGGAATACTATGAATAGCCCAAAACGTAACCCTAACCTTAACCTTGGTTTAGCTGCCTAACTTTAACCACATTTTAGTTGCCTAACTTTAACCACGTTGTTTTAGTTGCCTAACCATAGGCCCAGTTGTTTTCTTTGCGTAAAGTTTTCAAATTACACACTTTCAAATTCACATTGGAAACTCTCCTGTGGTTGGAGGATTTGGTTTTTCATTTCATATTTTTCATATTTAATATTTTTCGTTCACAAACATTGAGAATCAATTCAACATATGTCATTTGCAGAAATGTAAAATGAAAGCATTTTATTTTGGAGACTGGGTTGTTGTTGTTGTTGTTGTTGTTGTTGTTGTTGTGGTATAGACCCAGGATGACGCTTCTGGACAGACTATATAAGCTCTTATCCCTGAGCTCTACATCTGCTGGATCTATAGAACATGAAAGTCAGATGAGGTCTTAAGTCAGCAAGCATCATGCCATGCAATCAATCACCCCCCACCCCCCGACCAATCAGGCACCTCTTCCACTGCTCCCGCCTCCTCATGTTTCCAGCCAATCGCCACATATTTATGAATGAGGAAAGACACAAATAAAATTACTAACAGAAAACATTTTTATAATATGAAGTAAACATGACTCATATTTCTCTGCAGTGGGACTGTAAACTGTGGCCTGAATATTACTGTCTAACCTCAGGACCCAGGCAGAGAAAAACAATTATTTACATTCCACATATAGCTATGTCATACTTATCATATACCGGTATAGCTAATATATACATCCCCTCCCCCATGTTCTCCCCTTGGCCAGTTCCCCCTGCTGTTTATTCTTTAATTGGATCCCAATTAGCTGTGACACAAGGTGACAGCTACTCTTCCTGGGCTCCACACAGAACAAGAAAATACATACATGTACAATAAATAAGCACAACTAAGAAACTTTAAAATCACAGAAATGAGACACAAATAGTGACAAAGAAAAAAACGCACCGAGAAGAAAAAGAAATAAAAGAGAGCTACATACTAATCCATGTGATACCTGTTGTTGCTCTACGTACTAGGGCATTCACGACTAGTGAATTTTACTAGTCGACTAGTCGTCCCTAAAGGTAGTCGACTAGTCGACTAACCGTTTTTAATTTTTTTAATATATATATATATATATATATATTTTTTTTTTAATCTTTAAGAAAGAACATTAGGTATTTACACGACATACATGGACTATCATATCCCATATCCCATATCCCCCACAAAGAACATCAACACACAACAAAACAAAACAAGAAAACTGCATAAGATACACAATAATCCAAGAACAAACAAGACTATTGGACAAACAACCAAACAAAATCAATGCATTCAGCTCCTATCCTGATAAGCCTAATGACACTGGGGTAAAAAGTTCTTAAAGTCAAACTCTGTATGTGGTTGCCATATTTTGGGGATGTCTAAGAATCTGCCTTTGCTCTTGTAGTAAATGTTATCCAACGTATGGTAGCTTGAGAGTTCATTCCACCAGTGAACTACAGTTGGGGGATTGGATGCTTTCCAATTTAAAGCTATGCATTTCCTAGCTGCCAACAGGGCAAGATCTATGTATTTACTTTGAATGCATTGTTTTTGTTTGGTTGTTTGTCCAATAGTCTTGTTTGTTCTTGGATTATTGTGTATCTTATGCAGTTTTCTTGTTTTGTTTTGTTGTGTTTTGATGTTCCTTGTGGGGGATATGGGATATGGGATATGATAGTCCATGTATGTCGTGTAAATACCTCATGTTCTAAAGAAAGGGGGAAAAAAAAAAAAAAAAAAAAAATGCTAAAACGACTAGTCGACTACTAAGCACAGTGTCGACTAGTGGTTTTACTAGTCGACTAGTCGACTAGTCGACTAGTCTGTGAATGCCCTACTACGTACACCCTCTGACGATCTGGGGAGAGTTGTAGACTATCACATGCTTCCTCCGATACATGTGCAGTTGCCAACTGCTCCTTTTCACGTGACAGTGAGGAGTTTCACCGGCAGGACGTAGCGCGTGGGAGGGTCACGCTATTCCCCCCAGTTCCCCTCCCCTCTGAAGACGGCCAATTGTGTCGGTAGGAACATCTGATGGGGATTGAACCCAGTTTTGCCAACTTGGCGCTTGTCTTAACTTTGTCGCTATATTTTTATATATAATATAACATAATATTATGATGGTCTCGACCTAGTTTCAAGATGAAGACCAGACACGCTGCCTCACGCCACGCGTAATCTAGTGACATAGCGACCTCATCATCACATGTAATCCTAGCGTGACGACAAGTGCAGTAATCCCAGCGTGACGTTCGCGTGACGCACTTGCCTAGGTGACGCCGTTAATGTCGTCAGTGCAGTAATCCCAGCGTGACGTTCGCGTGACGCACTTGCCTAGGTGACGCCGTTAATGTCGTCAGTGCAGTAATCCCAGCGTGACGTTCGCGTGACGCACTTGCCTAGGTGACGGCGTTAATGTCGTCAGTGCAGTAATCCCAGCGTGACGTTCGCGTGACGCACTTGCCTAGGTGACGCCGTTAATGTCGTCAGTGCAGTAATCCCAGCGTGACGTTCGCGTGACGCACTTGCCTAGGTGACGCCGTTAATGTCGTCAGTGCAGTAATCCCAGCGTGACGTTCGCGTGACGCACTTGCCTAGGTGACGCCGTTAATGTCGTCAGTGCAGTAATCCCAGCGTGACGTTCGCGTGACGCACTTGCCTAGGTGACGCCGTTAATGTCGTCAGTGCAGTAATCCCAGCGTGACGTTCGCGTGACGCACTTGCCTAGGTGACGCCGTTAATGTCGTCAGTGCAGTAATCCCAGCGTGACGTTCGCGTGACGCACTTGCCTAGGTGACGGCGTTAATGTCGTCAGTGCAGTAATCCCAGCGTGACGTTCGCGTGACGCACTTGCCTAGGTGACGCCGTTAATGTCGTCAGTGCCGAGGCTATGACGCGGCAGTATTTATAGCCACGCCGGGCGCACCACCGTCCTCGTTCCCTGACCTCTAGCCGCTGCACTAATTCCTTCTCTGGAAGCCGCGTTTCACCCTACCCACCTCCCCAGTCCACCTGAAGAATCCCCTACGGGGGGGGTTCTCTATTCTAGCCGGAGCAGATGCCCTCCCGCCTCAAGAAGAGAGGCATCTTGCCACGGAGTCACTACGCCCGGAGTCACTACGCCAAAGAATCAGTTGCCATGCTGCCACGCCATCAGAATTAATGCCATACCGCTTCAGGCCATGAATCCTATCGCCATGCCATACTTTAATAAAGCTTGCTGATTAACCTTACCCTCTGGTCTCTCATGATTGAAATATTTATATTTATATATTTTTATTTAGCTACTTCTCAGACCCCGCTGGCGACTCTTTCTGACCATGGGAAGCAATGTTAGTGTGTTGAATAGAAATGTGTTGGCCTATAAATTGGGGCCGCTGCTGCCGGGTTTTCTCTCTCTCCTTTTCTCTGCCTGTCTCATAACAGCCCGAACACACCACACCGCCGAAGCTACGCTGAAGCTACGCAGCGCGGAGGCAGTTTCATTTCAGCGTCCTTGTTAACAGGAGAGACCGATCACACCAGCCACAGCGCTTTGCCACGCCACACTGAAGCCACGCTGCACGCGTGCTGCAGCGATAGTTTCAGCTTCTGGTCTATTCTTCAAGCGTGCAGTGCGCTGCACCCGTGCAGCCAGGCATGAAGTCAATGCAAGTTGTGAGCGGAGGCAGGGCAGCGCCGGGCAAGGCGCTGAGGAAAAGAGAGTGCTTCTGGTGTGAATGGCTAGGCTCCTGCTTCATCACTGCTTCAGCGCTGCTTCTGAGATGCCTATGTTGTGAACCAGGGCTTTGACACAGCCCCTCCTCTCCCTTCTCTCCTCCGCTGAGAGCAGCAGGATAGGGTTTACTTGTCATTTCTAACGGCGCATGCACAAATTTGGC
>NC_139633.1:40687626-40770126 GCF_964638095.1 Poromitra crassiceps | reverse complement strand
AGTGCATGTGAAGTACAGACTGTATGGTGCATGTGAAGTACAGACTGTATGGTGCATGTGAAGTACAGACTGTATGTATGGTGCATGTGAAGTACAGACTGTATGGTGCATGTGAAGTACAGACTGTATGGTGCATGTGAAGTACAGACTGTATGTATGGTGCATGTGAAGTACAGACTGTATGGTGCATGTGAAGTACAGACTGTATGGTGCATGTGAAGTACAGACTGTGTGGTGCATGTGAAGTACAGACTGTATGATGCATGTGAAGCACAGACTGTATGTATGGTGCATGTGAAGTACAGACTGTATAGTGCATGTGAAGTACAGACTGTATGGTGCATGTGAAGAATGTAGAAGAGACAGTCTGGCTTGAGAGACTAGGGGGTCCATCACCCAGAGCCTCTTCACAGGGTCACCACGTATCTTCCTCAGGCCTGGGAGCAAATGATCCCTTAGGGGCCCAACCCTTTATTTTTGACAACATGTTCCATACGTTTATGGACCATTAGAGCATTACTGTGCTGTTGGCTTTAATTGAGTGTACCTGTGCTGTAAATCCTGTGTTGTTGAGACAGGGTCCAGAATTAGCACCAGCCACCAGCCAAATGCACATATGCACGTGGCTGGTAGTAGATTTGCTTCACTCACCAGCAAAAAACAACAAAACAATCTAATTTATTGACTAGCTGGTCAAATCTGAACGTTCAGCCATTTGACTGAATGAATGAATGGAGAAACAGCGAGCGCTGAAAGTGGAACTGTGAATGCACAGTCTATGGTCGGCGGCCATTTTGTGTGAAATAGGCCTATTATCACTTTCACTTTAAACTCAGAAGTAAAACAAAAAAACGAAACAAAAAACACAAGTGACCCTAATCATCTTCACTAGTTTTAAAGCCCAATTCAGGAACTTTTCCAAGTTTTGCTATTGGAGAAACAGCGCCCTCTGGGTGCAATAGTATCGATATCGATATCGCTGTTCAAAGTCAACAGCGCCAGAAAGCTCTATGTACATGTTGTGACATCGGGGACTCACCATGTGATGAAATAATAATCCTTAGTTACGTGAAACGTCATTTTCGTAGCAAATCCGCATCGAGTTACTTCCTTGTTTTCATGAACACAACGCTCCCGCTGTACAGCGCATGCGCGCATCTTGCCTCCGTTACGCAGGCACACAACTGCGTAGTCCTAGGAGAGGCCTTTGGAGGGCGCTGTGTGACCAATAGAGGTGACATTCTCCCTGTTACAAGTCACTCTACCATCCTCAATGACTAAAAAGCTGTTATATTAAGGTGACAAAGGGACTGATTGGGCTTTAAATTGTGTGTGGTGTAAAAAAATAAACTAAATCAGGCGACCCTATTTGAATTCCACTTAGGGTCGCGACCCTAAGGTTGGGAACCACTGATTAAACACAGACAGATAGAGAGAGTCACACATTGCAGCAGGTGCCCCTCGGCCACAGTGGGTGTTACACGCCGTTAGGCTACCCCGAAGAGAGAGACAGAGAGATAATACATTATATTCATACTTAACAACATGCGTCATAGAAAGTGTTTTGCATTTATTTGGAAGGTGACGGTATCAACAGGAGAGACTGGGTGAGCAAGAGAGGGACCTGAGGACAAAGGTACCGGGCCAGACTCAAACCCAGGTCACATGGTAAAACCTTAGACCAGGACAACTAACCCAATGAATGGAAACTGAGTTTGAAAAATCTCGACCTTGGAATGACTTTTCCAAAAGGTCCGTTTTCAGTGAGCTAAAACGACGTTTTCGTGTGGACGTAAAGTCAAAATGCACGTTTTCAAAAATATCCGTATGTGTGGACTGCAGGACCTCACACTCCGCTGATCGGGAAAATGATGATGTCGCTGCTGAGCTCAGCCATCAGAATGACTCTGATTGGCCCACAAGGAAACTACATTTACAGCTCGGAACCAGAGCCCATAGAGATAAGAGTTGTGTCATCTCCATTCACGTTAATGGATTCTTGTTTTTTAACCTCGCAAGGTTAAAAAAAAGGCCTACTTTGAAAGGCTAAGATGTTTAAAGAATCAAATTGTATATTATCAGCTTTATTTTATGCATTCAAACGTACTTCCTGGAACTCTTCCCCCGCACACACTATGGCCCCTATCGTTGCATCGGCGCTGTTTCTAGGCCGAGCGCCTGGCGCAGCGCAAATCAGTGGGCGTGGACCAGCGCACTTGATATCGTCGTGCTGGCGCTACACACAGCCTAAAGCATTACAACCACGCCTTTTAAGCGTAAAATTATGCACCATCATGCTCATTGGATAACTGCAATAAACGAATCGCACGCTTGCCTTTTTAGCTCCAATTCCAGTGGTCCCGCAAAACCAGATGAAAGCCAAACGCTCTGCCCCCCCCCCCCCCCCCCCCCCTCCCTTCATCCAGTCTGTCTGTCTCCATTATAGGCTATTATTCCATATTATTATGCTTCTCAAACCAATAACTGCAGTTTAAATACGCTACACTATAGCAAGATCAAAGTGAAAAGAATGTTCTAAATGCATCGGATAGAAATATATAGCCTATCCCTATATGATGAGATTAATTTTATATTGGTGAAAGTTTGTCCAGAACGATATCGTTTTCTCTCCCCTGCTGCAGGTAGAATGATGCACATAAATATACCCTACATTATGTAAAGTCATTGCATAAATGTGTTTTTATTGTAAAACTAAATGTGAAGTAGGGCCAAGTTATTGGAGCGGACATCACAGTATAGCACATGACAGTAGAAAGCGTTCCGCAGCGCGTTCCGCTGTCACTTATCTAAATCACGTTAAAACGACAAGAGATATATATAGGCCCAGGAGGACATATATGTTTCACATAGGGTGGTGTATTCATTGTTTCATTTGGTCCAATATTGAAATGTGTACAATTGCAGGTTGTGTTACCATTACACATTAATTTAGATCGACCTTTTATATCTATTTCGCCTCATTTGGTTGCTATTTAGTAGCGAAATGGAGAAGCACAATGCATGCTGGGACAGGCCAGACAATTTACAACTTATTTTTCCTATATGGGAAGTGTGTTGTGCCTGTCTAAGCGAGGGAGTCAGAGAGAGAGAGAGAAGGGTGACAGAGAAGAGGCAGAAGAGCACTGGCGCACTGAATAGGCCTGGTTTCAGAGAGAGACAGAGAAGGGTGACAGGGGAGAGGCAGAAGTGCACTGGCGCACTGAATAGGCCTGGTTTTCAAAGGCGCAAAGCGCTAAATTTACGGCAGGTGCGAAGATGCCGAGATTTAAGGCCGACACGCCCACTTTGGCCCATTTCTGGGACTGCGCCACGCCCATTCGGCCTAAAGCGCATTTGGCAGCGGGTAAAGCCAATATTGATATCGTCCCAAAACAGGCGCAAGGCACGTTTTTTTTTGCGTTTAAGGCCCGTTTTAAGCGCCGAAGGCTTGTGGGAGGAATAGGGCCCTATAGCTACGTGACTCATGAGTCATGTGAATATCAAGCATTCTGCACTTCTGTTGGTGCCACTCTCTCTTTAAATCACTCTGCCTAGAATAAGACACGCTTGTTCCTGATTGGTCCAAACAAGAGGAGGAGGTTTTACTGCTGACTCGTTTAGCAAAGCAGCTAATGTGCTAACATGCACGCTGCAGCTGTGAGGACAGAGGTGTCAGCTATATAGGCTAATGGACAGGGCAGAGCCCCCTCCCTCCTGTCCTGACTGGGAATAATGTGACTCAGCAAAATCACACACACACACACACACACACACACACACACACACACACACACATCGCAGACACACCCTCTGCCCCTCCTCGCTGCCTCACCTCATCTCTGATTGGCTAACGGCCGGCCGCCCGTCTATTTTTTAGAGCCATCTGGTTTACTGGATGAGAGGCTCTGCGACAGTATCATGGGCTCCTGCGGGTTTGTGATCACCTGATAGCAGCGATCAATAGCCTACTGTACATTAGCTTAATGAAAGTTCTGCAGTTTACAAGGCAAGCACAGAGACTAAATGCTGAGTCAGATCAAATGAATCCTTATACCTCTCCTTCTCTGACATCATGATCATCCTGTAGTGTCACAGGCTCACAGCAGGAGGCTAATCTGAAGGGTTTACTCCAAAATGCCAGAACGTACGATTTTCCCCAACAATATTATTTGGTCTTGAGAAAGGAAGATCTCTGCTTACGGCTCTTGCTGAGCATCACAATGCCCGCTTCTATGGGGATGCAAGAGCAAGCATTTGCACCCTTCATTTGAATATTTTGCACCATCAGTTGAAATTTGCATCCGCGGCTGATATCAGAGGCTGTAGCGGGCCCATGCTTGAAGCTAAAGTGAAGTATCATGAAACTAGAAGACCTAAGGCATCCATTGGTACCAGCCATGTCACTAGCTTGTTGGAAGGGGGGCTAAATAACGCTGCAAATTTAAGGGGTCCCTCCCTTGACCTCTCAACTCAAGGTATCTGAATATAGAGCTCAACAGTCACGTGACTTTCCGTGACATTTCCTGCCCCGGAAGTGAGACTCCATTAATTTTTCCTTAAGGCATTTCTAAAAATCTTTTTTTTTTTTTTTTTTTTTTTTTTTTTTTATGTCTATGGAGAAATGAATAGGAAACTCACTTCCAGGCAGGAAACGTCACGGACTGTTGAGCTCTATGAGAATGGGTCCTATGGGTACCCACGAGTCTCGCCTTTACAGACACACGTACTTTATGCTAATCTCATTTTTTTTAAATGGGGGGGGGGGGGGGGGGGGGGGGGGGATCATGTTTGGGTCCCTCTTTACTTTCATCCAGAATATTTAGGGAGGTAAGAGAGTATAAAGTGCTCTGACATGTCCAGAGTATTTAGGGAGTAAAGAGTATGAAGTGCTCTGACAGGTCCCAGAGTATTTAGGGGAGTAAAGAGTATAAAGTGCTCTGACATGTCCAGAGTATTTAGGGAGTAAAGAGTATAAAGTGCTCTGATAGGTCCAGAGTATTTAGGGAGTAAAGAGTATGAAGTGCTCTGACAGGTCCAGAGTATTTAGGGAGTAAAGAGTATAAAGTGCTCTGACATGTCAGAGTATTTAGGGAGTAAAGAGTATAAGTGCTCTGACAGGTCCAGAGTATTTAGGGAGGTAAAAAGTATGAAGTGCTCTGACAGGTCCAGAGTATTTAGGGAGTAAAGAGTATAAAGTGCTCTGACAGGTCCAGAGTATTTATGGAGTAAAGAGTATGAAGTGCTCTGACAGGTCCAGAGTATTTAGGGAGTAAAGAGTATAAAGTGCTCTACAGGTCCAGAGTATTTATGGAGTAAAGAGTATGAAGTGCTCTGACAGGTCCAGAGTATTTAGGGAGTAAAGAGTATGAAGTGCTCTGACAGGTCCAGAGTATTTAGGGGAGTAAAGAGTATGAAGTGCTCTGACAGGTCCAGAGTATTTAGGGAGTAAAGAGTATAAAGTGCTCTGATAGGTCCAGAGTATTTAGGGAGTAAAGAGTATGAAGTGCTCTGACAGGTCCAGAGTATTTAGGGGGTAAAGAGTATAAAGTGCTCTGATAGGTCCAGAGTATTTAGGGAGTAAAGAGTATGAAGTGCTCTGACAGGTCCCAGAGTATTTAGGGAGTAAAGAGTATAAAGTGCTCTAAAAGGTCCAGAGTATTTCGGAGTAAAGAGTATAAAAGTGCTCTGATAGGTCCAGAGTATTTAGGGAGTAAAGAGTATGAAGTGCTCTGATAGGTCCAGAGTATTTAGGGAGTAAAGAGTATGAAGTGCTCTGACAGGTCCAGAGTATTTAGGGAGTAAAGAGTATGAAGTGCTCTGACATGTCCAGAGTATTTAAGGAGTAAAGAGTATGAAGTGCTCTGATAGGTCCAGAGTATTTAGAGAGTAAAGAGTATGAAGTGCTCTGACAGGTCCAGAGTATTTAAGGAGTAAAGAGTATAAAGTGATCTGACAGGTCCAGAGTATTTAGGGAGTAAAGAGTATAAAGTGCTCTGACAGGTCCAGAGTATTTAAGGAGTAAAGAGTATAAAGTGCTCTGACAGGTCCAGAGTATTTAGGGAGTAAAGAGTATGAAGTGCTCTGACAGGTCCAGAGTATTTAGGGAATAAAGAGTATGAAGTGCTCTCACAGGTCCAGAGTATTTAGGGAGTAAAGAGTATAAAGTGCTCTGATAGGTCCAGAGTATTTAGGGAGTAAAGAGTATGAAGTGCTCTGACAGGTCCAGAGTATTTAGGGAGTAAAGAGTATAAAGTGCTCTGATAGGTCCAGAGTATTTAGGGAGTAAAGAGTATGAAGTGCTCTGACAGGTCCAGAGTATTTAGGGAGTAAAGAGTATAAAGTGCTCTGATAGGTCCAGAGTATTTCGGGAGTAAAGAGTATGAAGTGCTCTGATAGGTCCAGAGTATTTAGGGAGTAAAGAGTATGAAGTGCTCTGACAGGTCCAGAGTATTTAGGGAGTAAAGAGTATGAAGTGCTCTGACATGTCCAGAGTATTTAAGGAGTAAAGAGTATGAAGTGCTCTGACAGGTCCAGAGTATTTAAGGAGTACAGAGTATAAAGTGCTCTGACAGGTCCAGAGTATTTAGGGAGTAAAGAGTATAAAGTGCTCTGACAGGTCCAGAGTATTTAAGGAGTAAAGAGTATGAAGTGCTCTGACAGGTCCAGAGTATTTAGGGAGTAAAGAGTATAAAGTGCTCTGACAGGTCCAGAGTATTTAAGGAGTAAAGAGTATGAAGTGCTCTGACAGGTCCAGAGTATTTAGGGAGTAAAGAGTATAAAGTGCTCTGACAGGTCCAGAGTATTTAGGGAGTAAAGAGTATGAAGTGCTCTGACAGGTCCAGAGTATTTAGGGAGTAAAGAGTATGAAGTGCTCTGACAGGTCCAGAGTATTTAGGGAGTAAAGAGTATGATGTGCTCTGACAGGTCCAGAGTATTTAGGGAGTAAAGAGTATGAAGTGCTCTGATAGGTCCAGAGTATTTAGGGAGTAAAGAGTATGAAGTGCTCTGACAGGCCCAGAGTATTTAGGGAGTAAAGAGTATAAAGTGCTCTGATAGGTCCAGAGTATTTAGGGAGTAAAGAGTATGAAGTGCTCTGACAGGTCCAGAGTATTTAGGGAGTAAAGAGTATGAAGTGCTCTGACAGGTCCAGAGTATTTAGGGAGTAAAGAGTATAAAGTGCTCTGACAGGTCCAGAGTATTTAGAGAGTAAAGAGTATAAAGTGCTCTGACAGGTCCAGAGTATTTAGAGAGTAAAGAGTATGAAGTGCTCTGACAGGTCCAGAGTATTTAGAGAGTAAAGAGTATAAAGTGCTCTGACAGGTCCAGAGTATTTAGAGAGTAAAGAGTATAAAGTGCTCTGACAGGTCCAGAGTATTTAGGGAGTAAAGAGTATAAAGTGCTCTGACAGGTCCAGAGTATTTAGAGAGTAAAGAGTATAAAGTGCTCTGACAGGTCCAGAGTATTTAGAGAGTAAAGAGTATGAAGTGCTCTGACAGGTCCAGAGTATTTAGAGAGTAAAGAGTATGAAGTGCTCTGACAGGTCCAGAGTATTTAGAGAGTAAAGAGTATAAAGTGCTCTGACAGGTCCAGAGTATTTAGAGAGTAAAGAGTATAAAGTGCTCTGACAGGTCCAGAGTATTTAGAGAGTAAAGAGTATAAAGTGCTCTGACAGGTCCAGAGTATTTAGGGAGTAAAGAGTATAAAGTGCTCTGACAGGTCCAGAGTATTTAGGGAGTAAAGAGTATGAAGTGCTCTGACAGGTTCAGAGTATTTATGGAGTAAAGAGTATGAAGTGCTCTGACAGGTCCAGAGTATTTGGGGAGTAAAGAGTATAAAGTGCTCTGATAGGTCCAGAGTATTTCGGGAGTAAAGAGTATGAAGTGCTCTGACAGGTCCAGAGTATTTAGGGAGGAAAGAGTATGAAGTGCTCTGACAGGTCCAGAGTATTTAGGGAGTAAAGAGTATGAAGTGCTCTGATAGAGGTCCAGAGTATTTATGGAGTAAAGAGTATGAAGTGCTCTGATAGGTCCAGAGTATTTAGGGAGTAAAGAGTATAAAGTGCTCTGCTAGGTCCAGAGTATTTAGGGAGTAAAGAGTATAAAGTGCTCTGACAGGTCCAGAGTATTTAGGGAGGAAAGAGTATGAAGTGCTCTGATAGAGGTCCAGAGTATTTATGGAGTAAAGAGTATGAAGTGCTCTGATAGGTCCAGAGTATTTAGGGAGTAAAGAGTATAAAGTGCTCTGATAGGTCCAGAGTATTTAGGGAGTAAAGAGTATAAAGTGCTCTGACAGGTCCAGAGTATTTAGGGAGGAAAGAGCATGAAGTGCTCTGATAGAGGTCCAGAGTATTTATGGAGTAAAGAGTATAAAGTGCTCTGACAGGTCCAGAGTATTTAGGGAGTAAAGAGTATGAAGTGCTCTGACAGGTCCAGAGTATTTAGGGAGTAAAGAGTATAAAGTGCTCTGATAGGTCCAGAGTATTTAGGGAGTAAAGAGTATGAAGTGCTCTGACAGGTCCAGAGTATTTAGGGAGTAAAGAGTATAAAGTGCTCTGATAGGTCCAGAGTATTTAGGGAGTAAAGAGTATGAAGTGCTCTGATAGGTCCAGAGTATTTAGGGAGTAAAGAGTATAAAGTGCTCTGACAGGTCCAGAGTATTTAGGGAGTAAAGAGTATAAAGTGCTCTGATAGGTCCAGAGTATTTAGGGAGTAAAGTGTATGAAGTGCTCTGACAGGTCCAGAGTATTTAGGGAGTAAAGAGTATGAAGTGCTCTGACAGGTCCAGAGTATTTAGGGAGTAAAGAGTATGAAGTGCTCTGACAGGTCCAGAGTATTTAGGGAGTAAAGAGTATAAAGTGCTCTGACAGGTCCAGAGTATTTAGGGAGTAAAGAGTATGAAGTGCTCTGATAGGTCCAGAGTATTTATGGAGTAAAGAGTATGAAGTGCTCTGACAGGTCCAGAGTATTTAGGGAGTAAAGAGTATAAAGTGCTCTGACAGGTCCAGAGTATTTAGGGAGTAAAGAGTATAAAGTGCTCTGACAGGTCCAGAGTATTTAGGGAGTAAAGAGTATAAAGTGCTCTGACAGGTCCAGAGTATTTAGGGAGTAAAGAGTATAAAGTGCTCTGACAGGTCCAGAGTATTTAGGGAGTAAAGAGTATAAAGTGCTCTGACAGGTCCAGAGTATTTAGGGAGTAAAGAGTATGAAGTGCTCTGATAGGTCCAGAGTATTTATGGAGTAAAGAGTATAAAGTGCTCTGACAGGTCCACAGTATTTAGGGAGGAAAGAGTATGAAGTGCTCTGACAGGTCCAGAGTATTTAGGGAGTAAAGAGTATGAAGTGCTCTGACAGGTCCAGAGTATTTATGGAGTAAAGAGTATAAAGTGCTCTGACAGGTCCACAGTATTTAGGGAGTAAAGAGTATAAAGTACTCTGACAGGTCCAGAGAGCAGTGTGAGATCTTCCTTTATGAAGAGTGAAGTGATACTTTCCAACGCACCTGCTTCTGAGATACATTTATTTGGATCTGCAAATATTTCTAGAAAAAAATTGTCAGCTAATATTTGAAAAACAAACAATTATTTATGTTTTTTTTAGTGCGTGTGTGTGTGTGTGTGTGTGTGTGCGTGCGTGCGTGCGTGCGTGCATGCGTGCGTGCGTGCGTGCGTGCGTGCGTGCGTGTGTGTGTGTGTGTGTCTGTGTGCGTGCGTGCGCGTGCCTGCCTGCATGCCCTGGCAGTGTGCAGGCTGACTGGTGCCATTGTGTCTGTTACACAATAGAGTCTTTAACTCAGATGAAACAGAGAAGATAATGCAGTGGAGAACACAATAACACACATGCACGCACGCACGCACGCACACACACACACACACACACACACACACACACACACACACACACACACACACACACACACACACACAAATGCCTTTCTTCTCATGTGACTGATCTATGCTACAACACAGAGACTTTGGAAATGGGTCCATATTATTATGATGACATCATCAGATCATAATATGTTACCCTGCTTATAGACGGTTTTGACTTGACAACATCAACATTCTACATTGAGCCCCAGCTCACTTCCTGTTGCAGTGTTTGCTAGTACAGTAGGTACATGACTGACAATTCCGTGACCATTCTCACTCCCACCTCGCTCTCACTCTCACCTCGCTCTCACTCCCACCTCGCTCTCACTCCCACCTCGCTCTCACTCCCACCCCCCTCTCACTCCCACCCCCCTCTCACTCTCACCTCTCTCTCTCTCTCTCCCCCCTCTCACTCCCACCCCCCTCTCACTCTCACCTCACTCTCACCTCGCTCTCACTCCCACCTCGCTCTCACTCCCACCCCCCTCTCACTCCCACCCCCCTCTCACTCCCACCTCACTCTCACTCCCACCCCCTCTCACTCCCACCCCCCTCTCACTCTCACCTCGCTCTCACTCCCACCTCGCTCTCACTCCCACCCCCCTCTCACTCTCACCTCGCTCTCACTCTCACCTCGCTCTCACTCCCACCTCGCTCTCACTCCCACCCCCCTCTCACTCCCACCCCCCTCTCACTCCCACCTCGCTCTCACTCTCACCTCGCTCTCACTCTCACCTCACTCTCAGTCCCACCTCGCTCTCACTCTCACCTCGCTCTCACTCCCACCCCCCTCTCACTCCCACCTCTCTCTCACTCCCACTCCCACCCCCCTCTCACTCCCACCCCCCTCTCACTCCCACCCCTCTCTCACTCCCACCCCCCTCTCACTCCCACCCCCCTCTCACTCCCACCTCGCTCTCACTCTCACCTCGCTCTCACTCTCACCTCGCTCTCACTCTCACCTCACTCTCACTCTCACCTCGCTCTCACTCCCACCTCACTCTCAGTCCCACCTCGCTCTCACTCCCACCTCACTCTCAGTCCCACCTCGCTCTCACTCCCACCTCGCTCTCACTCCCACCTCGCTCTCACTCCCACCTCGCTCTCACTCCCACCTCGCTCTCACTCCCCACCTCGCTCTCACTCCCACCTCGCTCTCTCTCACTCCCACCTCGCTCGCTCTCACTCCCACCTCGCTCTCACTCCCCACCTCGCTCTCACTCCCACCTCGCTCTCACTCCCACCTCTCTCTCTCTCACTCCCACCTCGCTCTCACACCCACCTCGCTCTCTCTCACTCCCACCTCGCTCGCTCTCACTCCCACCTCGCTCGCTCTCACACCCACCTCGCTCTCACTCCCCACCTCACTCTCACTCCCACCTCGCTCTCACTCTCACCTCGCTCTCACTCCCACCTCGCTCTCTCTCACTCCCACCTCGCTCGCTCTCACTCCCACCTCGCTCGCTCTCACACCCACCTCGCTCTCACGCCCACCTTGCTCTCACTCCCCACCTCACTCTCACTCCCACCTCGCTCTCACTCTCACCTCACTCTCACTCCCACCCCCCTCTCACTCCCACCCCCCTCTCACTCCCACCTCGCTCTCACTCCCACCTCGCTCTCACTCCCCACCTCGCTCTCACTCCCACCTCGCTCTCACTCCCACCTCGCTCTCACTCTCACCTCGCTCTCACTCCCACCCCCCTCTCACTCCCGCTCCCCTCTCACTCCCACCTCGCTCTCACTCCCACCTCGCTCTCACTCCCACCCCCCTCTCACTCTCACCCCGCTCTCACTCCCACCTCGCTCTCACTCCCCACCTCGCTCTCACTCCCACCTCGCTCTCACTCCCACCTCGCTCTCACTCCCACCTCGCTCTCACTCTCACCTCGCTCTCACTCCCACCCCCCTCTCACTCCCACCCCCCTCTCACTCCCACCTCGCTCTCACACCCACCTCGCTCTCACTCCCACCTCGCTCTCACTCTCACCTCGCTCTCACTCCCACCTCGCTCTCACTCTCACCTCGCTCTCACTCTCACCTTGCTCTCACTCTCACCTCGCTCTCAGTCCCACCTCGCTCTCACTCCCACCTCGCTCTCAGTCCCACCTCGCTCTCACTCCCACCTCGCTCTCACTCCCACCTCGCTCTCACTCCCACCTCGCTCTCACTCCCCACCTCGCTCTCACTCCCACCTCGCTCTCACTCCCCACCTCGCTCTCACTCCCACCTCGCTCGCTCTCACTCCCACCTCGCTCTCACACCCACCTCGCTCTCACACCCACCTCGCTCTCACTCCCACCTCGCTCTCACTCCCCACCTCGCTCTCACTCCCCACCTCGCTCTCACTCCCACCTCGCTCTCACTCCCACCTCGCTCTCACTCCCCACCTCACTCTCACTCCCACCTCGCTCTCACTCCCACCTCGCTCTCACTCCCACCTCGCCGTTGTGATCGCGGTCTAGTCTGTTCACAAAGACACTGACATTAAACTGCCTGCGCTTCGCCTCGCTTCCGTGTCGGATCCGTTTCCAGTGTGTCTGCGCTGTAAAGCTGTTGTGGTCGGGGTGGCGGATGGACGTATAGTATACCATTGCCTTGGATGCCAACGACCAGCGTTCTCAAAGTATATTTCAACCATGAGCCACATTTAAAATTTGATCAAATATTTTTCTTCATGACCAAACCATTTCTCTTTCGTTGCCTAGCCAGAACCGTGTAACACAAGTTGTTGACTACGGTCTCATGTTGAATAATTACAAAAAAAAAAGTGGCGTCTGAGAATGATGAAAAAGGGGTAGCCAGTGTGTTAAAAAGTGACGGCAAGCGGGGTCATGAACAAACGTCAGTATTTAACAAGTTGTGAGTTGCGGGCTGCCTTATGAATAGGGACTGCTAGTAATGTGATGCTAATGTATTGTGTTATTATTGTTATCTGGGGATTTATGAGATTAACAGGTATTATTATATTTGTGACTCATTTACATGGATAGTTTTTGTAAAGTTTGACAGTTAATTCATCCTCAGTCTCTCTCGGTCTGACAGAGAGAGAGAGAGAGAGAGAGTGAGAGAGAGAGAGAGAGAGAGAGAGAGAGAGAGACTGCCCTGCAGCAGATCATACAGGACAGTCTGCTCTCAGACAGCACTGTGTGTAATGTGGCACTCGGCTGCTAATTGATTGTTGTGGTGTCTTAACGAGGTGAGATGGAGGCCTGTCTAATCATCTGTTTCATAACAGCCCTGACCTGAACGTCTCCACAAACCCAGCAACCACAACTCAACAACAAACCTCTGTTACAGATCTGACCCTAAAGGGACGTTCCAGTGGAACGTCCCTTTAGAGCAGGGGTGGGCAATTATTTTTCATGGGGGGCCACATGAGAAACCCAGATTGTTGCCGGGGGCCAAACAAATATTGTCATGCCGTAACCCATGGATGGGTAACTTTGATGATAGAGAGGGCCACAAAAAATGTCGTCGCTACCAGGTTTTGCTGAGGGCCGAACGGCGCCAGCGCGAAAAATTTGGTGCATTTGAAGCCAGGTTTAGAGGAATAACTCATTTTAAATTAACAGTTGTGATGTCATTATTCAGTCTTAACCACCAATATTTTATCCTTTTCTCACTCACTCCTATGTCACCACCTGCTCTCAGGGCTTGAAATTAACTTTTTTGACCACCTGCCAATATGGCTGCTAGATTTTAAAGGTTACCAGCCAATTAGAATTTCCACTAGCTGAAATGTTTTTCTTGAAATAAATCAGAATATGAGTGGGTTAATTTAAGCACAAGTATCAGTAAGTGTCCCGGGATGATCAAAGCCTAGTGTTGAGGGTCACACGAACAAAAATGCAGTCTTGAAGCTAAATAAATCCAAAACCAATAAGTTATTTGAGTTATTTAAATTTCTACTTCAATGTAGCCTTTTAGTCATAAAGATTATTGAAAGATATTCCATATTCCAGACTGAAATGCTATAACAGAAGTGGAGTATTGGCCAGAATATGACATGAACATTTGGACACTTATTCAGCGGGTATCTTGCATGTTGCGTTCAGGTGCAGTGTGTGTGTAAAAAATTTTTTTTTTTTTTTTTTTTTTGCAATTCCATGCGGGCCACACAGGTGGCGCCCGCGGGCCGCAAAACCTTATTATGAGCGGAACACACCCTAACCATCCACCGGGAACCAATTAAGTGCAGCAAACAATTCGGCTCAATCATTGCGTTCTGTTCAGCAAACATGGGCGATGCGAGTATCTAGCTACCCAAAAAGCTAAAAAACAAACAAACAAACAACTAAAACCAAATAATGGCATCGCCGCCTGCTGACACACCAGTCAAAACGATAAAATGGAGGAACAAAAACACTGGCACACAAAGCGGAATGACCACCGGAACAAAGGGCAGGTCTTCATGCCTGTAGTAATGTGTTTTTAAGATACTTTTATTGCTACATATTGATCTATGGAGTTGAATGTGGGAGAGTCCATAGTGAAACCTGGTGGTCAAATTGTAAATAACTTTAAAAGATTAACTTAGCTAAGCATAAACTTGGCTGTTTAACTCTCATGATGTGGCAAACACACTTAGGGTAGCAGAACCAGGCATTTGAACGTTATAACACACACATGCACGCACGCACGCATGCTGTAACAAGTTTGGGGGTGTTGTGTAGCTTCTGTTAGCCTCCTGGATAGCCAGCTAACATGACAGACTCAATCAAGCCACGGCAGTTGTGGGTTTGCGCACAGACTGTTTATTCATTACACTTGTCGACCATATAAAGCCTGGTATCTACGGCACTAATTCTCTACACACATGTAGAAGTTAGACATAGAGAACGCTAATTCACACACACCAAGTCTTGTAACAGAGAATAGTCTGACTTGCGTCTTGCATGGAGGCAGACTGGAGGAGAAGTGAGACGTAAAGTAAGTTGTCGTAAAGACAATAACAAGGAGCGCCACACAGTGGACCAACATGTAATTGCAACCAAAGTGACAGTTACAATGCGCGCGCACACGCACGCACGCACGCACGCACACACACACACACACACACACACACACACACACAGCCTTTTAGTGTGAAATGAGCAAAACATGCTGTGGAAAGAAGCTTTTGGAGACCATATTTCCTGAATCAAACCAGTAGCCTAACTCTCTCTCTCTCTCTCTCTCTCGCTCTCTCTCGCTCTCTCCCTCTCTCTCCCTCTCTCTTTCTCTCTCTCTCTCTCTCTCTCATTTGGAGGTATAGGTTTTGATTATGAAAATTAAACCTGGTGATGGGATTTGACGAGACTGTAGTTTAATGATTGACGACTACACCTTCTCTCTCTCCCCCATCTCTCTATCTCTCACTCACTCTTTCTCTCACAGAAGGAAGACATTGAAAGATAAAGCAATACAGATGTTAAGATATAAGGAATGTCAGATAAAATAAAGTGCAAAGTAAAACAATGGCTTCAACAGAGAGTAAAATCTCCAACAGAAGAGTTTAACTTCCTGTCACATGCTCCACTTCAGCAGGAAACATTTTATTTTGTGTGACGTCAGACAGACTTCAGAGCCACACTCTCATTCTCACTCTGTCATTGCATTTTAAAGCCATATACTGTACATTACTCCTCCATCATTACATGATCTGCTGGTCTGGTGTTTAGTTCACTGTAGATGATGTGATTAATGTCTCCATCTACTGGACACACAGTAGAACTACATCACCTGATCTGTGATTTCTCTGCCTCATACCAGGCCCCTGGTTTTTGGCCTCAGGTTAGAGACAGATGATGTTCGTAGACTTTGATAGTGAATTATGAGGAAGTGACAGCAGGAAGTTTCCAGCTCAGTGGCCTTGTGGTTTGAGTGTCCACCCTGAGACTGGGAGGTTGTGAGTTTGATCCCCGGCCGAGTCATACCAAAGACTATAAAAATGGGACCCATTTGCCCCCCTGCTTGGCACTCAGCATCAAAGGGTTGGACTTGGGGGGGTTAGATCACCATATGATTCCCGAGCGCGGAACTGCTGCTGCTCACCGCTCCCCCAGGGGATGGGTCAAATGCGGAGAACAAATTTTGCGCACTCAGGTGTGTGACAATCAATGGGACTTTACCTTTACCTTTAGCACCCTCAGATCAAATGAACACAGACACCCAGAAGTGAGGAAGGAGAGTAAGCAGCATCTTCTCTGTCAGTGTCTCCTCTATAGATGAAGGCAGAACATCTCTGTGACTTGATCTGGATGCTGTGAATTCACCGGCAAACATCTTCCAAGGTAACATTACTGCTTGATGAATACACAAGCTGACACTGTATTACTTTGCACCTTAAAATTTACAATTTGAACATTGAAGATTATATTTGTCTGCTCCAAATTTGTGTTTGCTATTGCTGTGATTGTTGCACAGCATACTGCACAAAGACAAATTCCTCGTTTGTAACATGTTTACTCACTATGGTTTTAATCATAGTGAGTAAACAACTAAAAGCAATTAATCTGGAATCTTGACTGACTATAGTCAACTTTTGTAAGACAATTTGGTCACCGGCTTTGTTTGGGAGTGTGCGGTGGACTTGTTCCTGATTAGTTGGTCTTTTATATAGTATGTTAATATCTTTCTTTAATAACATTTGGTATTTTATCATCTGAATCATGCCAAGCTAAATTTCTGTCTAAGTCTCTGTGATTGTTTGTCAAAATAAAGTTTCTCCCAATGACAGCATGGATTAGTGAACGTACAGAGACACGATGGCTGAACATTGAGAAACATCTCTGCCAAGAGACTCTTTCAAATCTACCATTTTTAGATGTCCCAGCTAAAGAAATTAGGATGAGTGAATGGACTAAAATGACTATGAATGTATGGGGGGAAATACAGAGATTCTTTAATTTGCCCAAGTCAGTCTCACCTTTATCAAACATAGGTTTGATCAAGAACTTTATCCCTAACCGATTGGATACGGGACTTAAAAAGTGGAAAGATTATGGCCTGCTTCATATATACCAGCTATTTTGTGAAGATAACCTGAAGTCCTTCGAACAAATACAAACAGAATTTAACTTACCAAGGACTGATTTTTATTTCTACTTACAGCTGAGAAGCTTCTTAACTAAACACAAAGATCTGTGTAAAATAAGAAATCTTAGCGAAATAGATAGATTCTGGATAAAGGTGCAGACTGAGAATGTGTTATGTAAGATTATTTCTAGACTGTATCAGGTGTTTCTGAGCATGGATTCAAATAATTATATTAGTATAAAAGAAAAATGGGAGACTGAACTAGAACAGGAAATACCGACAGATATGTGGAAGAATGTATGTTCGGAAGCACACCTAGTCACATGCTCAAACTCTTGGAGAGAATTCCGGTGGAAGACTATAATCAGGTTCTTTAGTCTTTAGGACACCACATATAACAGCTAAGATAAATCCAGCCATATCTAGTAACTGCTGGAGAAATTGTGGGGCACAGGTGGGCAACTATCTACATACATTCTGGTCATGCTCAAAATTGAAAAATTACTGGAATGACATATTTCAATCTGTCGGAGAAATAATGCATCTTGACATCCCACAAGACCCAAGACTTGCTATGTTAGGGATGACACCAGATGGTATAGAAGGAAGGAATCAAAACTATCTTCTTCAAATCTTGTTTACAGTAGCAGTTAAATGTATCACTCTGAACTGGTTAAAGCCTGACCCTCCTACTTATAATTTCTGGTTACAAAAATTAGGGGATGTGTATAAAATGGAGCAAATAACATACTCACTGAGACTTCAAAACCATACATTTACTAAAAGATGGGGTCCCATGATGATGCTATTAAGGTAATAAGATAATAGCATACCTCACCTCGGTCAGGGTTTTGTCTGTTTTGTTTTGTTTTGTATTTTTATTTTCATTTTGGCACTTGTCTGTTTTGGTCTTTTATTTTTGTTTTTTCCCTTTTTTCTTTCTCTTTTATTTTATAAGATGGACATCATTGTGTAATCCATGTATGTACTGATGAGAAGAACGTAACATATCATCCTCAAATTGTACGAAACTAAAGTGGATGATTAATGTGCCCATCACTGTTTAATTTATTTGCTGTCTATGTTACTGTGTCTGAATTGCTGTAATAAAAAATAAGTAAAAAAAAAAAAAAAAAGTTTCTCCTAAAATTAGGAGGTTGCTTGGTCTTCATTTTTTCCAACAAGCAGTTTCAACATTGAGAGTGAGAGTCTCCTAAAGGACACCAGGGGGAGGCAGATATACTCTAACTTCTGGGCAGACTGACCACTGGGAACCTCTTTCCTTTCATGGTGAACTCTGTGGAGAAAACATGAAGTAGGTCTGCAGATAACACACACGTGCACGCACGCACGCACACACACACACACACACACACACACACACACACACACACACACACGTGCACGCACGCACGCACGCACACACACACACACACACACACACACACACACACACACACACACACACACACACACACACACACACACACACACACATTTATAGTTTGAAGAGTGATACACTAATGTGATGGATGAAGCTTCACAGCTGCTTGTCAGTGAAGTCAGCAGCTGGTTGTCATGTGATAGGTAGCTGACCTCTGACCTCTCTAGTGACATGTGGACATGGACACAGACTGAACTAAATATTATATTTTCACAAGACAGACAGACACAGTGAATCCTGCTGAAAGAAAACAAACATGTTAAGTGTATTTCAGCCTGAGGAGGAGATGTAGAGTTACAACAGAGAGAAATGTAAAGTTCACCTTAATTCATTTTCTAATAACTAATTTCATTTTGAAGGCAGAGACTTGGGAGTTTATGGTTTCTATGGTGAGCAGCCTCTCTGTTATTTATTTATTCTCTTGTTATAGGTTGAGGTGATGTCTCGTCTGGGTTAGCTGGCTCAGCCTGGCTGGGGGCGTGGTCAGGGTGGGGTAAATCTCCCGTTCTATCCATTCAGCAAAGTTAGAGTCAGGCAGACACGATTGGGGATTTGACCTCTGCAGTAAACACACATCTGAACAGACGTCTTGTGTTCTGCTCTAGAATCCCCAATCCTGTAGTTAGAGCTGCAGCACTTTCCTTTGGTGAGTCAGGCAGCCCAATGGGATATATAGCCTATGGGAGGTTTTACCCCACGCGCCAGCCGTATAACATTTTGTGGGCGTTCCCACACATGCTGACTGTCTCTATTGCTGCTGTAATGCCCTAATTTATCTTCGGGGGTGAATAAACTATCAAACACACACGCATGAAACTGACTGCTGAGGCCTGTTACTGTCTATTTCTCATTATTCAAGATTCAAGATTCAAGATTCAAGATTTTTATTGTCACTCCATGGTACAAGTATCACGTGTGAAATTCTTGTGCTGAGGACTCCGTTTACAACATAGTACAAATATAACAGGGCATATGAGTGCAAAAACAACAAGAGACACGACAAGCAATAAGGCAGTATAGTGATAAGACAAGTCAGAGACAGTGGCATATTCACTGCACATAGGTGCACCTGTCATGTGCATACTTTAGTCGTGCTTAAACATTTTAAATTCGGCGTATTTGACATACAGGTGCAAATAGCATATTCCTTATTAAACATACAATTAAACTCAGCGTTTTAAATTCGGCGTATTTGACATACGGGTGCAAATAGCATATTCCTTATTAAACATACAATTAAACATTAGACATACGTAATGGTAGCAGCTACAGTGCGGTACAGTACGGCTACTACACTATATGTGTATGTTAACTCATTGAGTGCCATGGACGTCTTTCGACGTCCAATTAAATAGTGACGTAGAGTGCCACGGACGTCTTTCGACGTCCAATGCGTTTTTTGACGGTGGGACGTCGATCAAAGCCTTCCGCAGCTCCTGTACAACTATTGTAGCTATTGGAGGTCTATAACCTATTTTACAGAACCCTTAGGTGGCGACAGTGCTCTCCAGGTTAACAGAAAGGCAGAGAAAAACAGAGAATAAGTCGTTGGGGAAACGGAAATCGCATCGCATCCGTATGCATCGATATGCATGAAGCGTTGATGTGCCCGCAGCAGCCAATCTGCTCCCACAATTGAGCTCCTCCATGTCCGCTGCGACAGCCAATTCGCATGATCAGCCGTGGACTTGTTATTATTCTCAACTGGAAGCATAGGAGCCGGTGACAAACACACGCGGAAAAAGCTGGATGTCGCGCACCCTTCACAGTGTAGAGCAAACTCAGCAGAGAGCCACCTCCCATACAGGAGGAGTGTGCAGTTGAGGCGGGGCGGGGCGGGGGGGGGGGGGGGGGGGCACGCAGAGCAGCACACAACACTGACCCAGACAGACCCAGGCAGCAGGACAGGGTTGGCAAACGCAAGCCAGAATATCCGATGCCCACCAGCAGCAAATCAAGATCAGCAAGAAGCTGCAACCAGCAGCGCACGCAGGGGCCAGCGCTGCTGGTTGCAGCTAAAAATATTATTCTGCCAAACAAAATTCCCTGGCCTTCACTGTTTTATTGAAGGAAATTATTTTTGAGGTGTGACTACATCAGAAAATTAGCTTCAGAGTCAGTGATGTGTTTGAAATGTTTAATTTCACAAAAGGGCCATTATCTCAGCTTGTAGAAAAAAACTGCTCTTTTTTGTTAAATCAAGCTATCTTCTCCGGCTGATAACTAAAGAACGGAAAATGATATCAATAAACCTGTTTTTGCTGATGATAGAAAAGAGTCTCATCGTTCTTTTTGCGTGTTCATTGTTTACAAGAAATCACTGAAAAAAGCTCTGAAACTCTGGCACTGGGAGCGTCCGTTCTCCAAAAGTGGCTGGCACTCAATGAGTTAAGGAGTCTCGTGGCCTGCGGGAAGAAACTGTTCCTCAAGCGATTTGTGCGTGCTTTTGGAACACTGTATCTTCTCCCTGAGGGTAACAGAGAGAACAGGCTGTTGTGGGGATGGTTTGTGTCTTTGATGATCTTCAGGGACCTCCTGAGGCACCGCTGTTTGTACAGTTCATGCAGTTCTGGTAACTCACGTCCTGTTACGTGCTGGGCCGCGCGTCTCACTCTCCGTAGCGCCCTGCGGTCCATGGTGGTACAGTTCCCGTACCAGGTGGTGAAGCAGCCAGTCAGCAGGCTTTCAATGGTGCCTCTGTAGAAGTCCGTAAGGATTTCTGGCCTTAGCCCAAATTTCTTCAGGCGCCTGAGTCTGTGTATTCGCTGTTGGGCCTTTTTGACAACAGTGGCGGTGTGGCCGGCCCAAGTCAGGTCCTGGTGAATGTTGACTTCCAGGTACTTGAAGCTGTCCACCCTTTCCACCACTGTACCGTTGATGGTGATTGGAGGGTGTGTGCCCCCCCCCCCCCCCCCTCCTGTAGTCTACAATGATCTCCTTGGTCTTGGAGACGTTCAGAGAGAGGTGGTTGTCCTGGCACCATTGTTCCAGGGCCCCCACCTCCTCTCCTCTTATCTTTAGTGTTGTGATTATTGTTTGACAGAACAACAGAAAACACGCCAGGTTCTCTCTGTCTCTCTCGCTCTCTCCATCATTGACATATTCCAGCTTTTATTTTGAAGGCTAGGAGCAAAATTATACCGGAAGTAAGTTCGTCTATTATCAAAGACGTTACATTGATAACAAGTAACTCACCGATCAATTGCAACGTCAGCGCACAGCAAGTCCGCCATTTTGGCCTGGAGGAGACTACCTCTTATTAGTGTCGCAGTTAGCCAGCCGTATATAGATAAGACTTTGGGTCTGACGACGTGAGATTAACCTCTGATTGGCTGTCGTGGTTCTGATGAACGTTCTGATTTCCTGGACTAATAACAGTAATAATAAAGAAGATTTCAGGCCAAAATGGCGGCAGCGCTGTTGTCAAATATTGCGTTTCCTTCAACACTCTTTGTTATTATTGTGGTGACGAGTCGACTGCTTCACGTGACGGGAGTGGAGGGTCAGGAAGGATTTTGGTGGTGTTGAGCAGCAGCAGATATGGAAGTGTCATGAACAGGCACTTGTACAAGAAGCGACGTGTGTCTTTGTTCAGACTGGGGCTAACGTTATAGCTAACACGAAGCTCAGCTAGCTTGTTGTTGTTGTTGTTGTTGTTGTCGTTAGCTTCCCGCTGCGATGCAGCCCGCAGCTGGTAGATAGATAAAGCCTGTTTGATGTGTGAGATGGACCAGTACGGGACGGACACGGAGGCGGAGGAGCAGGAGGCACCGCTGCTTCACCGAGGACAAGCTGACAAAGTCCACAGAGGTGTGCACACACACACACACACACACACTTGAGTAGTTTTTACAGAATATGTTTTACTCTTACTCAAGTACATTTGCAATAAAATATCAGTACTTTTACTCAGTTACATTGGGCCATTAACAGGTAGAGTAGCGAGTAGTGAGAACAGTTTACCTTTCGTTATAACAAGTTCTGAACACTCATGCAGATGTGTAGTTTGAATACACAGTAACATTTAGCTCCAAGCTGTTTCAACACTCATACAGTTGTGTAGTTTGAATACACAGTAACATTTAGCTCCAAGCTGTTTCAACACTCATACAGATGTGTAGTTTGAATACACAGTAACGTTTAGCTCCAAGCTGTTTCAATTTTATTCTGGATATAAAAAGTCCAAGGAATAAACATGTAAAAGCAAACACATCTTTGATTTTGTTACTTTCATAGGATTTGTCGGCGGTAAGCAATACATTAAAAAACACCACCATTATTTAAGGTTAGTATTAAGGTTAGGCAACTTAAACAACTTTGCATAATGTTTTTGCTTTCATCAGGCAATCCTTTAGTAGTGGGGACATGTATTTGTTGCACTTTTTGTGCATTTTAAGAGTTTGTGCTTATTTCAAGCAATTCAATTTCATGTTGCTGACTGTTGAAATGGATACAGATCAGTAGCACTTTTCTGATTTCATTTTTGATGCTGTATATAATGTTTTCAGCTTTTTAATAGTTAATATAACCGTCATTTTGGTGAAGACAATCATACTATGACATTTTCATATGGGCTAATTGACATCATGCATGTCTTGCGGACACATGGCCAACAGCAGACAGATGATCAATAAAAGGCTGTTAATATATTTCTCCCTGCCTGTCCTGTGCTTTTCTCTGCACACTGTAGGGCTTTTGGTCTGACTTGCTGTTGGATCATGAGTTGAGGAGGACATTCCTACCTGAGCTGTGAAACACACCTGCATTTACATAGTTGGAGTCACCTGAGATATGCTGAAACATTGACTAAGAGGACTTCCATACAAAACAAGGCAGTGGCACCGGTCTAACCTGAGCTATGCAATAGCCATGATGATTTACATAATTACACTCAAGTCTGCAAGCAATCATAACCTAAAGTTTAGTTAGGAAAATAAACCAGACATGAAAGATATGAAAATGAGTTGGATGAGTTACACTCAGTGTTCGGCAAGTTACTGAAAATTAGTAATTACTGTAGTTACAGTCACTAGTTACTTGTCTGGGAAAGTAATCTAATTACTTTAAAAAAATTACTGCATAATAAAAGTAACTACTATTGTTCCCAGGACTAGGTCTGATGATCATAAACTGGATAAAGTTGTGTCCTGTGAAGTTGCCCGCTATTTTCACGTCCTAAAGTAACTAGTAATTAGTCAAATTAAATTTCAGTAATTGTAATTGAGTTACTAAACATGAAAAAGTAATTGGTTAGATTGGTAAGTGGTAAATGGACTGCATTTATATAGCGCTTTTATGCAAAGCGCTTTACAATGTGCCTACATTCACCCATTCACACGCCGAAGGCGGCCAGCTGCCACGCAGGGTGCTGGCACAGCCATCGGGAGCAATTTGGGGTTCAGTGTCTTGCCCAAGGGACACTTCGACATGCCGGGGATCGAACCACCGACCTTCTGGTTGGTGGACGACGCGCTCTAGTACCTCCTGAGCCACAGCCGCCCCATGCTTGCTAGATTGCTAGTTACAGCAAAAATGTGTTTAATTACAGTGACTAGTTACTCCCAACAATTACTTACTTTTCAAAGTGTGAACGTCCTCCGGTGAACATTCAGATGATCTGTGACATAGCCTTTATAATGTATGTGTCCCTTTGCAGCCCCAGCATGCTGTTCGGCGCGCTATGGCCTGGCCTTCCTCTCCTGCTACGGCTTCTTCGTGGTCTACTCGCTGCGGGTCAACCTCAGCGTAGCCATGGTGGATATGCTCAACTCTACTCACCAAGCCAACGCCAACCACAGCCTGTGTCCCGCCCACAGCAGCCCCGCACGGCCCAAGCACAACCACACGGTGAGGGGGCATGGGACTGTGGCTGACCAGCTGGAGAGTAAAGGGGGAATTATGCTCACCCTGCCGTGAAGGGCGCGTGGGTGGAGCGAGGGGCGGGCGCGTCAAATGACGTAAATTTGTTGGGCGTGGTTATTCGCTAGCTCCGTCGGGCACTCGCGCGGTGCGACATTTTTTTCCTCACAGCGCGAGCTTCTCTCCAAACATGTCCGCTTTCGAGCCACTGAGCCCTGAACACAGAGCTGTGTTTTCGCCACATTTCTTGACCCATGTGGTAGGCTATAAACTTAGATTTGCAACTGTTCGTTTTTAGTCATTTCACCAAGTAAATGTGTTGTGTTGAGAGCATTATTGAGAGAGATTAAAAGCAGCACAGAGTAGTAGGCTATCAGGGCTGAGAAGTAAAAACGGCTTTCAGTAAAAACAAGTTTGGCGAGTCCTTCATGTGCTGATGTGCGGTCGTTTGAGAGTGAAAGCGCACTCAGTACTGCACAGAGTTTCATTGCGACTTTTCACGGGCTGTTCTCACCATTGTACAATACATGCTGATCACTTTCTGAGTATAATGGCATCACCCCCAGCGCGAGGTCTACACGGTGACTCACGGAGACTCGCGGGGCCCCACCCCCACGGAGCTTTGCTCGAGTATAAGAGCACCTTAAGGCCAGTGTAGGAGATCTAAAAAAAAACATTTGGTCTAAAAATGGGGGAATTTACAAAATGTAATTACAAAAAGTAATTAGTGCATGAATTTGCTAAAGCAGCGCTTTTATGTGAATGCGTTCTTCATCGTCCTCTTGTGGCGACCAGCTTGCAGGTGTTAAAATGAACAAAAATAAAAGTATAAAAATCTTGGGGGCAATATTTGTCCCTCGATCACAGTTTTTTGGGGCATTGTGACATTTTTTGCCCCTGGCTCATTTCCTACACTGAGTAAGGCTGCGTTCACACCAAGCTCAGTTGTTAATCTGAGCAGTTCATTCAAACTGTTTATTGCTGTATTTCAGTTTGTTTGGCCAGATGAGATCAATGATCATCCAGACTCTGCTGGCACCTGTAAGGGCACTGTCTGTGACACCTGTCAGTCACACTGTCTGTGACACCTGACAGTCACACTGTCTGTGACACCTGACAGTCACACTGTCTGTGACACCTGACAGTGTGACTGTCAGTCAGCTTGTAAAGGGTGAGATTGTAATCCAAAACGACGACAGGAAATGATGTCAGAACACAAAGGTTGATGGGTAAAGAGAGATAGATGCTGACATCTGATCGCCAGCAGTTCCTCATTCTTGGAAAGCCTAGCATAACAAAAGTCTGTACTAGAGATGCATGATATATATACATATATCAGGCCGATAATTGGAAATTTATATTTATCGCATTGCCTATATAGCCGATAAATATTGGCTATAATAATATTTATACAAAACAAGTTGTTTACAAAGAAAACTCTTTTGGATACCTTTAAGCATAAAATGTCATAGGAGCCAGTCTACTATACCTTTTGTCATTGTGTTTGATCTGCAGACTAATAAGCAGCCAGAGGCTTTCAGTTCTATAAAAGCCTTTATTTTTCTATTGACTGATGCACTTTACTCATATTTAATGCATTGACACGTCTGATTTGACAGATTATGTCAAAGCATTTCATTTGGATTCTGCTGCAAAATGTTTTATAAAAGTCAAAAGATCTTTGTAAAGTTGTTTTCTTGATATACTTGAAAAAGTAAAAGAAAATGAACATTTGAAGAGTCACATTAGTTCTTTGTTTTGTGTTAACAATAGTGATGTCAGTTAGATTTGATGAGGTCAGAGCTATTGAATATTACATCATCCATCTTTGCTCACTACATCTTAGCCTTTCTTACCCTCGGGTGTGCCTAAACTAGGTTATTATGAACTTCTTTTTAAAATACAAAAATGTGAAATTATCGGTTATCATATCGGTATCGGCCATGAGAAGCATCTGTTATCATATTGCCTTACAAAATCCATATAGTGCATCCCTATTCTGCTCTGATGCTCATATTCAGCTATTTCTTCATACTGTCTAAACTGGTATAACCAGAGAAGGTAAATGACAGAAGAGAGGACAGACCAGTCCGTCATGCTTAGCCAAAGTTACAGGTGTGGCAGTTGCATTTCTGTTGACTTGCACTCTAAATGTTAAGAGTCTATTAAATAACATTCTCAAGGTTTTGAACAAGGCGCTGAACCTCCAACCAACAGAGGCAGACTGCTTATCAAAACTACTTGTCTTCCGTGAGATCCTCCTCCTCACCTACAAATCCCTGCATGGTCTGGCCCCTGCCTATCTGACAGACCTACTCTAGCCTTACACCCCCATACGTGGTCCCTGCCTAACTGACAGACCTACTCTAGCCTTACACCCCCATACGTGGTCCTGCCTATCTGACAGACCTACTCTAGCCTTACACCCCCATACGTGGTCCCTGCCTATCTGACAGACCTACTCTAGCCTTACACCCCCATACGTGGTCCCTGCCTATCTGACAGACCTACTCTAGCCTTACACCCCCATACGTGGTCCCTGCCTATCTGACAGACCTACTCTAGCCTTACACCCCCATACGTGGTCCCTGCCTATCTGACAGACCTACTCTAGCCTTACACCCCCATACGTGGTCCCTGCCTATCTGACAGACCTACTCTAGCCTTACACCCCCATACGTGGTCCCTGCCTATCTGACAGACCTACTCTAGCCTTACACCCCCATACGTGGTCCCTGCCTATTTGACAGACCTACTCTAGCCTTACACCCCCATACGTGGCCCCTGCCTATCTGACAGACCTACTCTAGCCTTACACCCCCATACGTGGCCCCTGCCTATCTGACAGACCTACTCTAGCCTTACACCCCCATACGTGGTCCCTGCCTATCTGACAGACCTACTCTAGCCTTACACCCCCATACGTGGTCCCTGCCTATCTGACAGACCTACTCTAGCCTTACACCCCCATACGTGGCCCCTGCCTATCTGACAGACCTACTCTAGCCTCACACCCCCATACGTGGTCTCCGTTCCTCCGAAACCGAACTTCTTTCCATCCCTCGCACTAAGGGTTCCACCCTTGGCAACTGAACATTCTCACCTGCTGCTCCCAAAGCTCTGGAACTCCCTCCCACCCTCCATCCATGACTCTGACTCCATCCCCACCTTTTAAAACAGACTTACACCTCTTCCGCCTTGCGCTTTTAAATCCAATCTATTATTATTATCATTATTATCATTATTATTATCATTATTATTATTATTATTGTCATTATTATTATTATTATCAGTATTATTATTATTATGTCGGGCCTGTTAATAGGTAGGTTAGCTTGATAATACTGTAGGCTGTGCTGATTGGCCGCACCTCCAGACATGATGCTGCAAGACCAGACCACAGCTCACTATTGAAGTAGGCTATACTTACTGTATGTCCTTAAGATTGTGTGTGTGTGTGTGTGTGTGTGTGTGTGTGTGTGTGTGTGTCTGTGTCTGTGTCTGTGTCTGTGTCTGTGTGTGTGCGCGTGCATGCGTGCGTGTGTCTGTGTGTGTGTGTGTGCGTGCGTGTGTGCGTGCGCATGTGTTTGTGTGGCAATCTTGGCCACACACTTGTAACAAGCTGTTAAAGGTTTACGGATTGCAGTGCTATTTGGGATGGGGGGGAATTATAAAGAGAGAGAGAGAGAGAGAGAGAGAGAGAGAGAGAGAGAGAAACAGACAGACAGAAATTGGTAGGCACTAGGGAGGATGTCACGATATTTCGTCGCACGAAATTTCGCCATATCAAAACGTGACGATATGTGTCGTGGAGATGAAAAACTATATCGCGAGAAAAAGAACCTGTGAACATGCTGACGGGCCGGCACTGATCTGCATTCTCTTATCTTTTTCATTGCTTGTGAAATGGGGACTAAACCGACGCTCATTAAATAACCGACAAGATTAAATGCGCTATTTATAGACTAATGCATTCCCCTGGCTGGCGAAGTTTGCAGCGCAACACTTATTCACGTTTCCCCATGTGGACTGCGTGTTTCAGTAGATGGCAGCAGGGCGTAGAGCTGGGTTATTGGTTCAAATTTCAAGAATCGATTCGATTCCGATTCACAAGGTTGCGAATCGATTAATTTAGATTCGATTCGATTCGATTCGATTCCGATTCGATCAATTTCAATATTGATTTGGTTAGTGATACCAAAATGTGTTTTTTGAGCTGTACCCTGAATTACATGACTGTTCAGTTATACAGGGGTTCCCAACCAGCCAAGTAGATACATGGGGAAAAAAGTTGCAGACCTGTTGTCAATTTTAATGGTTTTAGTTACACATATATTTACTCACCAGGTGGTGACAAAGGGTAAATAATAACAGCCTTTTCATCTGTCAATAAAGACACTTTCACAATTATGCACAGTGATTTGATTTCAGCCTATATAATTTCTAAAAGTAGATATTAATGATCAAACATTTCCATTCATGTAGCCTACAGTATTTATGTTTTTGTTTCAACTACAAACATAAATAAACGTCAACTTGAAACTATGTTTGAACTACCACACACAGCATAATATTTTAGCCTGTTTATTTTTTATTTATTTTTATTTATTTATTTAGATTTAAAAAAATCTATCTCTGGACATATGAATCGATAATCGAGGATTAAAATAAAAATCGATTAAAAATCGGAGAATCGATTTTTTGAACCCAGCCCTGGCAGTGCGCACTGACTGTGTGTGTCTGCCTCTGCCTGCACTGCACTGCACATGAGGGGGAGAAGGCCGGACACTCGGACAGGGAGACCCCGCCGGTCCAAGTGACAGGCGAGATGTCTCCCCTCATCTGTAAATACCTAGTCTGAAATTAACTAGTTGTGCCATTGTTTCCATGGGCACAACATGTCGGGTAAGCAGTTAATCCCTCCAAATGAATCTCGCTCTGAATGCGTCTAATGTGCGCATATCTGTCATTAGGCGATGCAGCTCTGTACTCTCATTGTGAAACAATTTCTCTGGCATGTGTTGGATTGATTAAAGACAGAGTATAACGTTAACTTGATACGTTTCAATCGTCAATTAACGCTGCGCAACGCTCAGCAGTGCAGTCATCCTCTTAGAGGATGACAATTAAATGTGAAGATACTAGCCTACACAATACACAGCTCGTTGCCTGCATAAGTTATTTAAGAGATTGTATAGTTTATTTTTCTTTTACCATGCAACAAACGTTTAGTTTGTGACAGTGTGACACATTATATTGCAAGATAAGCCTTATCTTCCATGTTGTTTTTTAGTTATTATAATAACAATTTGCACCAACAGCATTTGTTTTGCATTTTGTGTATTTCAAATAGACAATTTTTCCAGTCATATATTTTCATTATTCAAGTTTTGTAAAAAAATTAATAAATATTGTATCGTATCGTTATCGTGAACCCAATATCGTGTATTGTATCGTATCGTGAACTGAGGGTATCGTGACACCCCTAGTAGGCAATAATTGACTGACGGGGGCACAAACACACACAGAGCTAAAACAAACAGACAAAAATGTGTTCAGACTCTGCAGTAATAGTGAAGCAGTCTGTGTGGCAGACGTGATGCTTTTTGTGTTCCTAAATGTGCTCATCTTTGCTTCCTGGATTCGATGCTTTTGCAGCACAAGCTCACCATTAAAGGAACACGCCAATATGTTTGGAGATTTACGTAGGATGATATGTTCATTTCATGGACACTTTAAAGGGACACACCACTTTTTTGGAAGTTTAGCTCATTTGCCACATCCCCGCCACATAACCAAGATACACCATGCCTTACCGGCACTGTCCGCTCAGTTTATACTGAGCTACAGTCGTGAAGTTAGTAATTATCGCCATAGAATGGAGGCTAATGGTACAGCTGTTAAAAATCTGCCAAAACACACATCTCACTGCGCCAAAATACATGTTGTGCTTCGGGTACTCACCACACGATGAAATATGAATCCAAAATGCACATAATTGGTCTTTTTGGAAGGAAAAGAGGTATCCGGCACTACTTTCCAAACATGGCCGCCGACCTCTTTTCCTTCCAAAAAGACAGATTATGTGTATTTTGGATTAACATTTCATGGTGTGGTGAGTACTCGAAGCACAGCATGTTGGTGCCGTGAGATGTGTGTTTTGGCAGATTTTTAACAGCTGTACCATTAGCCTCCATTCTATGGCGATAATTACTAACTTCACGACTGTAGCTCACTGTAAACTGAGCGGACAGTGCTGGTAAGGCATGGTGTATCTTGGTTATGTGGGGGGGATGTGGTAAATGAGCTAAACTTCCCAAAAAGTGGTGTATCCCTTTAAGTTGCACTGAATCATCATAATATCTGATTTAGACTCTTAATACAGTTGCCGCCCCTCCTTCCCCCCACAGGCCAGTGTGTATGACTGGGACTCGGAGACCCAAGGCTGGATCCTGGGCTCCTTCTTCTACGGCTACATTGTGACTCAGGTGCCCGGCGGCTACCTGGCCAGCCGCTTCGGAGCCAAGTGGCTGATGGGCTTTGGGATCCTGTGTACGGTCATATTCACCCTGCTCACCCCCGTGGCTGCTGACCTGGGCGCCGGCTACCTCATCGCCACCCGCGTGCTGGAGGGGATCGGAGAGGTAAGAGGGGTCATTGTGGATCGCAGTCGGTTTAAAGACCCCGTCAAACAGGATGTCAGTGCGGGGCATATCGCGTCAAACAGGATGTCAGGGCGGGGCATATCATGTCAAACAGGATGTCAGGGCGGGGCATATCGTGTCAAACAGGATGTCAGGGCGGGGCATATCATGTCAAACAGGATGTCAGGGCGGGGCATATCGTGTCAAACAGGATGTCAGGGCGGGGCATATCATGTCAAACAGGATGTCAGGGCGGGGCATATCGTGTCAAACAGGATGTCAGGGTGGTGCATATCATGTCAAACAGGATGTCAGGGTGGTGCATATCATGTCAAACAGGATGTCAGGGCGGTGCATATCATGTCAAACAGGATGTCAGGGCGGTGCATATCATGTCAAACAGGATGTCAGGACGGTGCATATCATGTCAAACAGGATGTCAGGGCGGTGCATATCATGTCAAACAGGATGTCAGGGCGGTGCATATCATGTCAAACAGGATGTCAGGACGGTGCATATCATGTCAAACAGGATGTCAGGGTGGTGCATATCATGTCAAACAGGATGTCAGGGCGGTGCATATCATGTCAAACAGGATGTCAGGGTGGTGCATATCATGTCAAACAGGATGTCAGGGTGGTGCATATCATGTCAAACAGGATGTCAGGACAGTGCATATCGTGTCAAACAGGATGTCAGGGTGGTGCATATCATGTCAAACAGGATGTCAGGACAGTGCATATCATGTCAAACAGGATGTCAGGACAGTGCATATCATGTCAAACAGGATGTCAGGACAGTGCATATCATGTCAAACAGGATGTCAGGGCGGTGCATATCGTGTCAAACAGGATGTCAGGACAGTGCATATCGTGTCAAACAGGATGTCAGGACGGTGCATATCATGTCAAACAGGATGTCAGGGTGGTGCATATCATGTCAAACAGGATGTCAGGGTGGTGCATATCGTGTCAAACAGGATGTCAGCGCGGTGCATATCATGTCAAACAGGATGTCAGGGTGGTGCATATCGTGTCAAACAGGATGTCAGCGCGGTGCATATCGTGTCAAACAGGATGTCAGGGCGGTGCATATCATGTCAAACAGGATGTCAGGACAGTGCATATCGTGTCAAACAGGATGTCAGGACGGTGCATATCATGTCAAACAGGATGTCAGGGTGGTGCATATCATGTCAAACAGGATGTCAGCGCGGTGCATATCATGTCAAACAGGATGTCAGGGTGGTGCATATCGTGTCAAACAGGATGTCAGGACGGTGCATATCATGTCAAACAGGATGTCAGGGCGGTGCATATCATGTCAAACAGGATGTCAGGACGGTGCATATCATGTCAAACAGGATGTCAGCGCGGTGCATATCGTGTCAAACAGGATGTCAGGACGGTGCATATCATGTCAAACAGGATGTCAGGGTGGTGCATATCATGTCAAACAGGATGTCAGGGCGGTGCATATCATGTCAAACAGGATGTCAGGGCGGTGCATATCATGTCAAACAGGATGTCAGGGCGGTGCATATCATGTCAAACAGGATGTCAGGACGGTGCATATCATGTCAAACAGGATGTCAGGACGGTGCATATCATGTCAAACAGGATGTCAGGACGGTGCATATCATGTCAAACAGGATGTCAGGGTGGTGCATATCATGTCAAACAGGATGTCAGGGCGGTGCATATCATGTCAAACAGGATGTCAGGACGGTGCATATCATGTCAAACAGGATGTCAGGGCGGTGCATATCGTGTCAAACAGGATGTCAGGACGGTGCATATCGTGTCAAACAGGATGTCAGGACAGTGCATATCATGTCAAACAGGATGTCAGGACGGTGCATATCATGTCAAACAGGATGTCAGGACGGTGCATATCATGTCAAACAGGATGTCAGGGCGGTGCATATCATGTCAAACAGGATGTCAGGGTGGTGCATATCATGTCAAACAGGATGTCAGCGCGGTGCATATCATGTCAAACAGGATGTCAGGACGGTGCATATCATGTCAAACAGGATGTCAGGGCGGTGCATATCACATCAAACAGGATGTCAGGGTGGTGCATATCATGTCAAACAGGATGTCAGCGCGGTGCATATCATGTCAAACAGGATGTCAGGGCGGTGCATATCACATCAAACAGGATGTCAGGGTGGTGCATATCATGTCAAACAGGATGTCAGGACAGTGCATATCGTGTCAAACAGGATGTCAGGGTGGTGCATATCATGTCAAACAGGATGTCAGGACGGTGCATATCGTGTCAAACAGGATGTCAGGGTGGTGCATATCGTGTCAAACAGGATGTCAGGACGGTGCATATCATGTCAAACAGGATGTCAGGGTGGTGCATATCGTGTCAAACAGGATGTCAGGGTGGTGCATATCATGTCAAACAGGATGTCAGGGTGGTGCATATCATGTCAAACAGGATGTCAGGGTGGTGCATATCGTGTCAAACAGGATGTCAGGACGGTGCATATCATGTCAAACAGGATGTCAGGGCGGTGCATATCATGTCAAACAGGATGTCAGGGCGGTGCATATCATGTCAAACAGGATGTCAGGGTGGTGCATATCGTGTCAAACAGGATGTCAGGACGGTGCATATCATGTCAAACAGGATGTCAGGGCGGTGCATATCGTGTCAAACAGGATGTCAGGACGGTGCATATCGTGTCAAACAGGATGTCAGGACAGTGCATATCATGTCAAACAGGATGTCAGGGCGGTGCATATCATGTCAAACAGGATGTCAGGGCGGTGCATATCATGTCAAACAGGATGTCAGCGCGGTGCATATCATGTCAAACAGGATGTCAGGGCGGTGCATATCATGTCAAACAGGATGTCAGGACGGGGCATATCACATCAAACAGGATGTCAGGGCGGTGCATATCGTGTCAAACAGGATGTCAGGACGGTGCATATCATGTCAAACAGGATGTCAGCGCGGTGCATATCGTGTCAAACAGGATGTCAGGGTGGTGCATATCATGTCAAACAGGATGTCAGGGTGGTGCATATCATGTCAAACAGGATGTCAGCGCGGTGCATATCATGTCAAACAGGATGTCAGGGTGGTGCATATCATGTCAAACAGGATGTCAGGGTGGGGCATATCGTGTCAAACAGGATGTCAGGGTGGGGCATATCATGTCAAACAGGATGTCAGGGTGGTGCATATCATGTCAAACAGGATGTCAGGGCGGTGCATATCATGTCAAACAGGATGTCAGGGCGGTGCATATCGTGTCAAACAGGATGTCAGGGTGGTGCATATCATGTCAAACAGGATGTCAGGACGGTGCATATCATGTCAAACAGGATGTCAGGGTGGTGCATATCGTGTCAAACAGGATGTCAGGGTGGTGCATATCATGTCAAACAGGATGTCAGGGTGGTGCATATCATGTCAAACAGGATGTCAGGGCGGTGCATATCATGTCAAACAGGATGTCAGGGCGGTGCATATCGTGTCAAACAGGATGTCAGGGCGGGGCATATCGTGTCAAACAGGATGTCAGGACGGTGCATATCATGTCAAACAGGATGTCAGGGCGGTGCATATCGTGTCAAACAGGATGTCAGGGTGGTGCATATCACATCAAACAGGATGTCAGGGCGGTGCATATCACATCAAACAGGATGTCAGGGCGGTGCATATCATGTCAAACAGGATGTCAGGGCGGTGCATATCATGTCAAACAGGATGTCAGGGCGGTGCATATCATGTCAAACAGGATGTCAGGGTGGGGCATATTGCAGGGAAGGATCATTCAAAAGTGAAAACCAGTGGAATTATGCACCAATCCACTTTTTGCTTCAGTTCCCACCCAATTCCAGAATTTGGATATCTGCCGATAGCAATTCTCCCAAGGAGCCTCCACCAGGCTCCTACTGTGACAACATTTAGTATTTGGTTTGGTCATCAATGATCTCATAGCATTAGTTACCTGGTTCATAATATTCCACAATATTAAATTCAACATTTAATACAGTTGATAGATATTTCCAAAACAATTGATCCACTCAAAATTTTTAAAATAGTATTTCAACAAACCGTGTATTAAACACCCCTGCCACTTTACCACATTTGGTAAAGTGGAAAACCCCCCAAATATTTATACGACGAAAATATTTCCAAAACTAAGGACACGTTTTTGAGATAGCTAACTGCTAACATCATTAGCTCACTACTACTACTCTACTAGTTACTAGCACTGTTTCATGCTATGTTACGGTGGTTTATGGTCCCACGGAAGCTATGAATGGACTCTGGATTGGAACGTGGATCGGCGACGTCAGTCCGATATCCGATATTTTAATTATATCAGTATCGGCACCCGATACCGATATCCCGATACTGAAATCCCATCTCTAATTGGAATATTGGTCTGGGAGAGAAAGGCAGTTTTAGTTGATGGATGATGGTTTTATTGGTTGGAATGTTTATTTAGGTTCTGCTGCAGCATGATGTCACAATTAAATATAAACTAATCTCCAGGAAATAAAGGAAATGGCAGTCAATTTCATGGCGACTTTAATTCTGACGTGGACGGGACTTCATTCAAAATACACTCCACATTATTTGCACAAGCTAATTACCCAAAACAACAAGCTAGTTACGCAAAACAGCAAGCTAGGGCTGTCAAAGAATATTCTATATTCGAATATATATTCAAATATACAAATTAAAAGAATATTCGAATATGAAAATTAATATTCAAATGTATTATTATTATAAAAAAAAGATCCCCCCCCCCCATTTAACCAGGTAAAAAACCTGGCCAAGAGGGCAACATAAAAACATACATTGTTTGTCTGGTTATTTAACCTACACTTTTGTAATATTAGTACTGACTGAATAAATATGAAAAAAAAATGTTTATGTTGAAAAAAATATATATGTTCAAATAAATATACCAAGTAGTTATATAAGCTCTCAGGTTGTATTGGTTTGCCTTGCCATGTACGCAAAAAGAAAAAAAGAAAAAAAGAAATATATGTATATATATTAGAATAATATATTAGAATGTATTTGAACGAATATATTTTGTTTAGAGGGAATATTCTAATATGATTTTGGGGCAGTTTTGACAGCCCTACAGCAAGCGTAAATGTTACTCCACCCAAAATATAGTTATCGTTGTTTGCCCAAGTTAGAAGTACTGAGGGTGTACAGAAGGGCTTCTTAGCCTCAGAGTCAGCACACAACAATATTTACAACCTAGTGATAATAAAAGAGTTAATATTTGCACAGTCCTGCAAGACCATCACAGGTCCAAACTAATGGATAGATGGGGAGTGTATGGATGGATGCATGCTGGATGGACTTGAGTGTATTTACTGCTCTCCTGATGCTCATGTTGGTCTTCAGGGAGTCACGTTCCCTGCAATGTACGCCATGTGGGCAGCCTGGGCCCCGCCCATGGAGAGGAGTCGCCTGCTCACCATCTCCTACACTGGTAACACACACACACACTCTCTCTCTCTCTCTCGCTCCCGCTCTCTCTCGCTCTCTCTCTCTCTCTCTCTCTCGCTCTCTCTCTCTCTCTCTCTCTCTCGCTCTCTCTCTCTCTCTCTCTCTCGCTCTCTCTCTCTCGCTCTCTCTCGCTCTCTCTCTCTCTCTCGCTCTCTCTCTCTCTCTCACACACTGGATGAGCTCCAAGTGAAACATCCACAGTGCGCATTAGACACAGTGGAAAAACATGTGACAGTGTTTGTGAGCAGACCTGTTCCTATTTCATGAGTTGACTTCACCAGCTGACAAGGGCTGCTCCACTGAACACATTTACCTGTCAAACGTCATGTCTACAGTATTGGTCAAAATTATCCATAGACATTTCTCATAGACATTTTTCAATGCTATTTCCTGTATAGAATTAGGTACTGTGTGTGATAGTCAACAACAACAACAGAGTTAATTTAAAACTTGTTTATACAATGGATCTTTTTCGCTGACTGGCCCATATCCAATATTTAATAAAAACCTAAACCCTTCCTGATATACACTGACTGTATGAAATATTAGGGTCATCGTTCTGATACTGAGTCGCAGCCCCCTTTGCACAACCCACCCCTCCGTTGACTCAAAGCTGAACCTCCTCTAAGTCTTCTGCTTCTCTCAATCGACCTCTCCTGCTTTGTCATTGATTGGCAGTGTTGGGGGTAACTCATTACAAAAGTAACATATTACATGTAATATATTACTTTTAGCAGTAACTCAGTATTATAACTTATTACTTATAGGATTTCAGTAATATTATACCAGTTACTTTGTCAAGTAACTCAAGTTACAAATTGAGTTACATTTTCTTTTAAATCAAAGCACATATTTAAAAAAGATACAATCATTTCCTAATCAAACTGTGTGTTTTTATGCAACTAACCACTATAGATGACAATAACAAAGGAAAAGAATAACATTTAGAATTCTGGATTGTTTACACTGATTTCAAGGCGGAAATACAAATAATGATTATTTATTATTTATTATATTACTAATTACAAATGTAACTAGTAATATGTAGTATATTACATTTGGAAAGTAACTTGCCCAACACTGTTGATTGGTATAGATTTAGTCAGGGAAATCATCCCATAAGGGATAATGGCTTTTACCTGGATTCACATCTGTTCTTTCTCTAGAGTACTTTGTAACTGTGTGCTGATAACTGCTAATAATAAATAAAGAAGATGATGATATTATTTAGGGATGCACGATATATCGGCAATCATATCGGTATCGGCCGATGTTAGTCATTTTTTAACATATCGGTATCGGTCCGATGTTGCAATGTTAATATCGGTTATCGGTATCAGCCAAATTCTTCACATTGAGATGAAATAATGCAGTAAATCTATGATTTATGGGCTTTTACAAATGTTTTTGAAATTGAGAAATGCATTACCTTTTCAAATTCAGTGTTTACATGTGTTTTTCAGTATGTACAAATTTTTATTATCATAGAAATGTGTTTTTATACAGATGATATCGACATCGGTAAATATCGGTTATCGGCCATAACAGCAATGTTAATATCGGTTATCGGCATCGGCCTAAATTTTCATATCGGTGCATCTCTAATATTATTGTTGTCTCCTGTTTCCCACCTCAGGAGCACAGCTGGGGACGGTGATCTCCTTGCCTCTGTCTGCTGAAATCATCTTCTACCTGGACTGGACCTATGTCTTCTATGTGTTTGGTAATAGCAGTTAGTGGGGTGGGAATCGGTTCAGGACGGCCGAATCACTGACCTTCTTTGGGCGCAGACTAAAAACACACCTTTTCAGGCTCCACCTGTACTGTGCCCGTCTTGAACTAACATCTTTCTCTCTCTTCTTAAAAAAATGATAATAACGTTAACTCATTGAGTGCCAGCCACTTTTTGAGAATGGACGCTCCCAGTGCCAGAGTTTCAGAGCGTTTTCAGTGATTTCTCGAGGCCCACAGAATATTGTGTGATATTACTATGTAAACACCGAACACGCACAAAGAACGAGCTGACTCTATTGTATCATCAGCAAAAAAAAGTTTATTGATACCATTTTCCGTTCTTTAGTTATGAGCCGGAGAAGATAGGTTGTTTTGAGCAAAAACATGCGTTTCAAATTAGAAGCTGAGTTATTCCGCCTTTTGTGAAATGAAGCATTTCAAGCACATTCACTGACTCTGAAGATAATATTTTCTGATGTAGTGACGTGGTGTAGTTGTGTGGTGCCCTGCGTGCCCCCCCTCTCCTCCCCCTCAGCTGCAAACTCCTCCCCACACTAACACACAGCCTCACGCACCCAGCCTATTTTCGGAGTGCTCCGTTTTTGTGCGCCGGCTCCCAGCGCGACACGGAAAAGCCACACCGGACTGCTGAGAATGGTTTGGCCCTTCGGCGTCGGGTGCTGCTTTTCTGGCGGCTAATCGTGTGGAGAAACTATGCAGACAGACAGACAGAGGCAGAGGGTCTCAGTTGTGGGTGCGGATTGACTGCTGTTTGCAGCCAACGTCAGCTCCAGACAGAGCAATCTATATGGCTCTGGCTGCAGCATGAGCGTTTTCTCTTTCATCACCGGGATTTTTCCTGCTGTTTTCCGGACCTTTCTCTAATCTGGAGAGCACTGTCGCCACCTAATGAGTCCGTAAAATAGGTTATACACCTTCAATAGCTACAATATTTGTACAGGAGATGCCTGAGGCTTTGATCCACGTCCCACCGTCAAAAAACGCAATTGACGAACATACTCGTCCTTGGCACTCTACGTTAGTATCTGAATTGAAGAACATACTCGTCCTTGGCACTCAATGAGTTATAAATCAAAGTAAAAATGTAAAAAAATAAGTAAATAAAAATAAATACTTATACCTTCTCAAACTACTTTCTACAAGTGCACTCTATTCCTTCAGAGAGTCTTAGCTGTCATAGACTGTGTTGCATAGTTGATTTCTCTACTGTTGACAAAATGTGATATTGTAAGTCACTTTGGATAAAAGAGTCTGCTAAATTACATAATGTAATGTAAAGTAATGGGAAATTGGTGGGGGGCGAGAGGTGAGGTGACTGTATTAACTTGTAACTTTCTTTACATCAAAATTCCCGCTTATAATTTTCTTTTAACACAGGTAAATAGCATGTGACACTTTCACATCACCTCGCAACACGTAATCTTACAGCTACTGAACTGAGGCTGCAGCCTGCAGGCGACCTGGACACTAAACCGGTAGATTGACCTGACATTGTCTCCAATACATAAACTGTGGCAGCGCCACCATATGGTCGCAGAGGGATAAACAGTTAATCGAGGCAATCAATGTATAGAAATTTAAACTTAACGCTGCCTTTCTCAAACACATGACAGTAATATTTGGGATGTGTCAATACAGCAACAGTTAGCCAGACTAGCAACAGAAATTGACTTTCAGAATAAAAGGCATTCAAATTCTACCCTTTGGAGAAAAAAAAGTATTTCAACAAATAAAACCGAAACCTTGTATCAAAATACTCGCTATGATGTTAAGATTACATATGGAGTGAAACTATATATATATATATATATACACACACATATACAGATAATTTCCAAAAGATTAGATTCAGAGGGAGTGGACTGAGGCTGGAGTCAGTCATAACTGAGAAGTAACTGCTGATTTTCTTCACACTATTCTAATTTCTTGAAATACTGTTTTGGGGGTTTTCTGGAGCTGTAGGCCAAAATTATGAAAAATGAAACAAATAAAGGCTAGAAATATTTCACTTTGTGTGTAATGAATCTATAATCTATGAAAGTTTCACTTTTTGAAAGGAATTATCGGGAAAAAAACTTTTCCATTATATGATTTTTTTTTGGAAATGATCTGTAGGCTATATAAACATATATATCATTTGGGTTCCATTGGACACAATGTAAAGAAAATTAAAGTAATCGCCGTTGAGAAAGTCGGATCTCAGCACTTACGTCAGTATCAAAGGTTGAAAACTACTGTTTCCAGCGGGGATGCTATTTATTGCGGGCCGTTCACAGCTGATCCAATAAACAGCCATGTGGGACCATGTAGGTCGCTCTATCTATCGCCTAAACTCAACGGCTGGCTCACTTTTAGACCAAAGAAAAAGCCGGTAGTTTGTGCATATTAGTTACGTCCTTTTCAGAGGAACTCTGGAAAGCAAGTTGCTGAACTCAAGTTGCCTCTCCGTTGACTAGTCGCTGATTTAGTTTGTTCCTTTTTGCTTTGGATCAGCGTTTTACACTTCTTCTTCTTCACCATGCTGTTCTTGTTGAGCCTGAGACAAGCTGCGTTTCCTCTGCTCATGCACTGTCTGCACACCACAGTCATCGTCTTTCCTCTGCTCATGCACTGTCTGCAGACCACAGTCATCATCTTTCCTCTGCTCATGCACTGTGTGCAAACCACAGTCTTCATCTTTCCTCTGCTCATGCACTGTCTGCAGACCACAGTCTTCATCTTTCCTCTGCTCATGCACTGTCTGCAGACCACAGTCTTCATCTTTCCTCTGCTCATGCACTGTCTGCAGACCACAGTCTTCATCTTTCCTCTGCTCATGCACTGTCTGCAGACCACAGTCATCATCTTTCCTCTGCCCATGCACTGTCTGCAGACCACAGTCATCATCTTTCCTCTGCTCATGCACTGTGTGCAGACCACGGTCGTCGTCTTTTTCCTCTTTCCTCAAGTTGAAGAAGAAAATAACTTTGCAGATCCAGCCATTGTCGAAGTCCCACTTTTTTCCTGTATGCTTGCTGAGCTACTGCTGTAAGTTGGCTTCATTCCCAAGTGGGACTTTTTGGATGAATTAAACACATGAAATGTTCTCTTGTAGGGCTGGATGATCATTCAATACAGTAGCATTGTTTATTGTCTTTCAATAGGATCATAATATTGTGATGATATGAAGATAGTTTAATATGGTGACACACATTTCTGCTGTCTAAATTTTGAGTATATAATTTTTTATTGTTTCGTTTTCAGACATTAGTTTAACAGTATAACTGCAGACGGGACAAAACCCAAAACAAATAATCTTCAAGCAAGTTACATACAATGTGACAGTGTCCGTCTACAAGTGTTCAATCTGAAAGGAAACATTTTCTCCCACCCCGTAAACTTAGTCCCATATCCAGTTTATGATACATATTTGTTTTAAATGATTCAAAACAAAACAAAACAACAACAAAAGACAAAAACAAAACAAAAACAAGAAAGCAAGTAAACAAATTCAAACAGACAGAAAAGAGAGACAAAAAAATAGGAGACAAAAAAAAATAGGAGACAAAAATTGATGATGACAATGGAATTTTAATTTAAAACTGATAAAATGAGGTACAGTATGGTAGGACATCACACCTAACATTACCATTCGGTTTAATGAGATGAACATTCATTTGATTATTTAATGTGATTTTGCATACAGTACATGAACCGATATATCCAGTATTGATAATGATATTGAGAAGAATCCTTATGATTATCATGATATTGCTTTCAACCATATCACCCCGCCCTCTTCTCTTGTTTCAGCCATCAGAAGTTTTAGATTGCGACATATTTTTCATGTCTCAGAACAGTGTCCCATCCTCACTAATGTCTCAGAACAGTGTCCCATCCTCACTAATTGAGACGCTATAGATTCCCCAAATTAGCCCAAATTAATTGTGGTGTCAGGTGTCGTCAGTGGTGGGAAAAAATCCCTAAAAAACATCAGGAAAAGAAAGCTGTAGCTAATGAGGTCATTTCCTCTGTCGTCTCTTTGTTTATCTTTGGCACAACACAATCAGACAGACTGGTTTGGTGAACATGAGAACCTGTGTGCACTTTACTCATGTCACCTTGCAGGATTTCTGTGTGTTAAAGGACAGACTTTCAACTGGTGACATGTCACTGACATCTCTACACAGTGTGCTTTAAAGAAAGAACTGTGTCACTGACATCTCCATACACAGTGTGCTTTAAAGAAAGAACTGTGTCACTGACATCTCCATACACAGTGTGCTTTAAAGAAAGAACTGTGTCACTGACATCTTCATACACAGTGTGCTTTAAAGAAAGAACTGTGTCACTGACATCTTCATACACAGTGTGCTTTAAAGAAAGAACTGTGTCACTGACATCTTCATACACAGTGTGCTTTAAAGAAAGAACTGTGTCACTGACATCTCCATACACAGTGTGCTTTAAAGAAAGAACTGTGTCACTGACATCTTCATACACAGTGTGCTTTAAAGAAAGAACTGTGTCACTGACATCTCCATACACAGTGTGCTTTAAAGAAAGAACTGTGTCACTGACATCTCCATACACAGTGTGCTTTAAAGAAAGAGCTGTGTCACTGACATCTCCATACACAGTGTGCTTTAAAGAAAGAACTGTGTCACTGACATCTCCATACACAGTGTGCTTTAAAGAAAGAACTGTGTGCAGAAGGAATGCAGGATAAACACATGGAGGAGGACTTCTATAATGTGGATCTGAGGTGAAATGAGTGTTGATTGTGTGTTCAGGTGCTGTTGGCCTGGTCTGGTTCGTCTTGTGGGCCTTGCTGGCGTTTGACACCCCAGACACTCACCCCCGCATCTCCGAGAGAGAGAGACTCTACATCACTACCTCCCTGAAGAACGAGGTAACACGTTAGACTAGACTCTACATCACCACCTCCCTGAAGAACCAGGTAACACGTTAGACTAGACTCTACATCACCACCTCCCTGAAGAACGAGGTAACACGTTAGACTAGACTCTACATCACCACCTCCCTGAAGAACCAGGTAACACGTTAGACTAGACTCTACATCACCACCTCCCTGAAGAACCAGGTAACACGTTAGACTAGACTCTACATCACCACCTCCCTGAAGAACCAGGTAACACGTTAGACTAGACTCTACATCACCACCTCCCTGAAGAACGAGGTAACACGTTAGACTAGAGAGAGACTACATCACCACCTCCCTGAAGAACGAGGTAACACGTTAGACTAGACTCTACATCACCACCTCCCTGAAGAACCAGGTAACACATTAGAGTAGAGAGAGACTCTACATCACCACCTCCCTGAAGAACCAGGTAACACGTTAGACTAGAGAGATACTCTACATCACCTCCCTGAAGAACCAGGTAACACGTTAGACTAGGAAGGAAAGTGGACATACTGGTAACTTGGTAACGTCCCCCCACTGACTTGATCCTATCCCCTCTTAAGAATATTTTTTTTGTAATCCATACCTGCACTAAGACAAATTCCTTGTTTGTAATGCGATTACTTACTGTGGCTATTTTCTTCTCTCCTGATTCTCCCCCATTTTCTCCCGAATTTTACTTGGCCAATTTCCCCCTGCTGCCCCGGTCGCTGCTCCACCCTCTGCCGATCTGGGGAGAGCCGTAGACTAGCACCATGCTTCCTCCAAAACACATGCGCAGTTGCCAGCCGCTTCTTTTCACCTGACAGCGGGGAGCTTCACCGGCAGGACGTAGCACGTGGGAGGATCACGCTATTCCCACCAGTTCACTTCCGCCCCGAATAGGCGCCAGAGGAGGCGCTAGTGCAGCGACCAGGACACATACCCTTAATCCGGTGCAATTTTGGCTCGCCTACAAGATCAGCTCAGCGCATGTATTGTGATTGGCTGTACCTCAAGGCACGTGGGATTAACGTGGGCAAAATGGCCGACAGCTTTAGATGAGCTAACAAGCTAAGCTACTGATGTTATCAGACATGATAGACATAAAAAATATGAATCATGCAAACATTCAATGATCATGATTCAAGTGTCACAGGACCATTTCTCATGAACATGATAATTACTTTTTGAAAATAAATGTGAGAGTTTAACTTCATCTGTAGTTGTGGACCCCGAGCCGAGCACATCCTGTAGGGCTTCCCACCCGCAGACACAGCCAATCGTGCCTGTATGGACGCCCGACCAAGCCGGAGGTACAGTAACACGGGAGTGTGAACCTGCGACCCTCGTGTTCGTAGGCAGGGAATCTACCGCTACACTACCCGGACGCCCACTTACTGTGGCTATTAACGTGAATCTTGAATCTTGCTGCAGCTGTCCAGCTCTGTGGAGCACATCCCCTGGCGCTCCATCGTGACGTCTGGACCGCTGTGGGCCATCGTGGTCGCTCACTTCTCCTACAACTGGACCTTCTACACCCTGCTCACCCTGCTGCCCACCTACATGAACGACATCCTGGGCTTCAGCATACAGCAGGTGAGCAATTCTGGATGTCTCTCCCTTAAGCCCATGGCACACCAATCAAACATCCAACAGCTGCCAACAGACAAACAAGGAACACGTTGAGTCTGGCCAAACATCTCCAAACAAGGACAGACAGCCATGACACACCAAACAACATCTGTGTTTGTTTCGTTGGTCATGGGCTTCACACACACACACACACACACAGGCCTCATTTAGGCCTCTTTAAGGGGCACTTTACACGAGGACGGTTTCCTATGGTGACGGGGGATTTTTTTATCGTTAGTGCCTCCCTTTAGACGTGGCGGCGAATTTGGGCTTAGGAAATGACACATTTTGAAGCCAGTGTGGAATTCTTGGTGACGCTCCCCGCTGAGCGCTCCATGTAATCGCTTTGACACGGCTCATTTCAGGAACTCTGACCTGCCTGCACACGCGACACACGCGATTACGTCATAGCCGTGCGCGAGTTACACATGCTCTTTGGTGGTCTTGTAGGCCAGACTTGTGCGTTGTGTATTTATATACAGTCTAGCTCTGTAAATATGGCACTTTATGTTGTAATATTTTTTGTCTCGCCAAAAGTAACCAGGAAGATTCCCACTATGAGATCAGTTTATCAAAATGACGCCTGTACGAAAATCTGATTTTGGTTGTCGGAGATTGAGACCTCCGGGCTGCTGCTGAGTGCTCTCAGCAGCAGCCCGGACCGGAAGTGGAGGCAGGGATGCTCCTCTCAGCCTCTCACTGGGGGAATTATCCGATGCACTGCTGCTGTGTTGATTAAGCTAGCCTAATGTTTCCGTGGCATTTTGATTAACTTTATGATTTAATTCCTTTTGGAGCAAATGTTGGTTTAACAAATCTAACCATGACGCTTTACGCTACGTTGTTTACTGGTATAGTGTGGGTAGGGCAGCCTGTAACGTTCCATTTAATATAGCTCAGTGGTAACGTTAGCCCAGCTGCCTGGTCTCGTCTCTGTTAACTATATCCTTACAACAGCTAAGAAAGGAGCTTGTGAAGAACGAACATCCCCACAGTCAAAGCACTTCCCTGAGATATCTATATAAAAATGTGTATTACGGTACTTTACTACCAAAAATAAAACCTCTGTTTGTATGTGACGCTAACCTGTTAGCGATTAGCTAATGGTTGGTGGTTGCGTAGTAGGCCCCATCTTACCCGGGGCGGGAGTTAACATTATAAAACACATTTCCTGGCAGTTGGACAACCTGGTAAGTTCTGAAAATATGCGTATATTATTGTGTTATTCCAGCTATCGTTATCGGTTGTTAAGTTATAGTAATATGCAGGTTTTAAAAGGAAGTCGCAGAAGTATTTATAGGCTGACCCGGCACTCTCCAAGTTGTGGAGCGACGAGCAATGCCCCGTTGACCATCACACTGCCACCTAGCGACCTGGCATGTACATTACGGCGTTTTAAAAATTCAACAGCGCTCATGTAAACAGGGAGAAGGTGTGAAGGAAAAGGTGTGAAGGAAACGCTATTGTGTCGTTTCTTCCAGAAACTGTCCTCGTGTAAAGGGCCCCTAAGACGACAACGGTCTCTACATAAAAACAGCAAACTGTCTTTGCGTTCTGGTCTTTTCGTTCGGCGTTTATACGACAGCGTTGTGATAACGATTCGCATGCAGACCGGAGCAGCAAATGTAAGTCAGTAATGGGGATACTAGTTGGGTCATCTCCAGCTATCCAGTGACCACGGATAGCGGAGCTGTCGTTTCTCAGTTTACTTAGATCAGATCAGATCAGCTCAGATCAGCTCAGATCATATCAGATACTTTAATGACCACACAGCCACGCTGGTGGAATTTGTTTTCAGTACAATACGTTACATAAGCCAGGTTCCAACATAGAACATCACATGCAATAAATACAATACAATAAATAGAAAAACACAATACAGCCCACATCACGGTACAGTAAACAGACAGAACACCAGACTTGTATTGCACAATTCATGGTCATAACAGGAGAGATAGGGGGACTGTCAGAGAGAGTTCAGTGTTCGTATGGCATCTATAAAGGTAAAAACAAAACAAAAACATGCTCCTTGTGGAAATGGGGTCTTTTTTTTAAACTTTCATAAATGACAAACAGAGAAATGAACCTCTGCTTTCCACGGTCATAGAATGGCTGGAGATGAGATGACCCAACTACCCAACATACCTGTTTTCTTTGCAGCACTTGGAGGAAATCGACGTATCTGGCCGCGAGTTTGGGGATCTGAATTTTGCTGTAACGTTAATGGATGGTAATTATTAATATGCGCGGACATTAATAGCGGGCACTTATCACGCATTATGTATTTTTAGCACCTCGTTTGCCTCGTTATCAGACTCTGATGTCATGAAGGCTATATTGTCTCCTGTCCACAACAGAACATGTCTATGTTGACACTGGTTCTGGCCTACAGGGCAGTACACCAGACAGCCCCTCTGTACCTTCAATCTATGGTCAGGTTCCAAACCTCTCACCGTTCCCTCCGCTCCTCCACCAGTGCAGGACGCCTCGCCCCTCCTTCACTACGGGGGCTCAAAAGTCGCTCATCCCGTTCGCGACTCTTCTCGTCCCTGGCACCTCAATGGTGGAACGAGCTTCCACCTTCGGTCAGGACGGCCGAATCACTGCCGATCTTTCGGAAAAGACTAAAGACACACCTTTTCAGGCTCCATCTGGGCCCTTCTTGAACTAACATCTTTCTCTCTCTCTCTCTCTCTCTCTCGCTCTCTCTCTCTCTATAAAAAAAAAAATAACTAAACTAAACTTTACCACTATTCCATGTTGCATAGTTGATTGCTCTATTGCTGAAAAAAATGTGTTATAAAAGCGTCTGCCAAATGACGTAATGTAATGTAATGTAATTGATTACTGTCTTCTGTCCACAACAGAACATGTCCATGTTGACTACTGTCTCTCCTGTCCACAACAGAACATGTCCATGTTGACTACTGTCTCCTGTCCACAACAGAACATGTCCATGGTGACTACTGTCTCTCCTGTCCACAACAGAACATGTCCATGTTGACTACTGTCTCTGCTGTCCACAACAGAACATGTCCATGTTGACTACTGTCTCCTGTCCACAACAGAACATGTCCATGTTGACTACTGTCTCTCCTGTCCACAACAGAACATGTCCATGTTGACTACTGTCTCTGCTGTCCACAACAGAACATGTCCATGTTGATTACTGTCTCCTGTCCACAACAGAACATGTCCATGTTGACTACTGTCTCTGCTGTCCACAACAGAATAGGGATGGGCATCGAATTTCGAATTTTCGAATAATCGTTGTTATTATCAAGGTCGACTTTTATTATTGAAATTCGAAATTCGAAAAAAAAAAAAAAAAAAAAAAAAAATTTTTGAGTGAAATGTTGCATTGTCTCCCCTGATTCTAAGTATAGTCAAATCGCTATAAGCATTTTAAGCAAGGTTTATGGAAAAATGAATGGCGGATGAAATCCCATGAAGAGGGAGAGGGGGTGACTTTGGCACCCCTTTGGCACTCAGACCTGAGCCTACTAAATATTTAATGAACCACAACCACTCATGATTGTCAAAACTGTTTTTTATTTTCGAAAATGTCAATGTAAAAAAAAAAAAAAATGTAAAAAAAAAAAAAAAAAATTTTTTTTACATTTTTTTTTTTTTTTCGAAATTCGAATTAAATTCGAATTTGGCCAGCGAATTTCGAATAGTGTTTTTGCTAGAAATGCCCATCCCTACAACAGAACATGTCCATGTTGACTACTGTCTCCTGTCCACAACAGAACATGTCCATGTTGACTACTGTCTCTCCTGTCCACAACAGAACATGCCCATGTTGACTACTGTCTCCTGTCCACAACAGAACATGTCCATGTTGACTACTGTCTCTCCTGTCCATAACAGAACGGCATGCTGTCGGCTCTGCCCTATCTGGGCTGTGCGGTGCTGGCGGTGCTGGCCGGCCAGCTTGCAGACTACCTGAGGGAGACCTGCCATTACCCGACTGTGGCTGTCAGGAAGGTCTTCTCCTTCTGTGGTGAGGAGAAGGATCCCAGCACACACACACACGCACACACTGTCTGCAAGAACAGCAAGACGTGATGCTACCAAGCCACAGTCTTTCACTGCCGGCCACTGACCAGGTCCACTTGAGCAATTTGGGATAGTTGTTAAAGGAGAATGATGTTGCTGGACCTTATTTTCAGCTTAGTTTATGTTATCCTACTCACCCAGAACATAACTTTCTGAAAAAAAAACGGCAAAACGGCCTGGAACAGAGGAAATAGGTTTGTATTTACGTTATGTAAAAAGCTTATTTTCTGAGACGCAGCGGCTCATGTCCTTATTATACATGTATGATACTGACACAAATGTGACACAATTTGACCTGCTCTATTTACCTCTGCCAGCCATCCACATCAGTGAGAGTGTAGAGTTCAGAGCAGTGGATCAAGCCGCCATGACAGTCCATGGCATCGTAAACGCGGCTGATATTTATCTGATTTGGAGATTATGGACACTGCATTTGAATTCAATGGCCGCCCGTATTTATTTGAGTCGGAATAACGTTATATGGATCACACACTGAGGAGCGGGGGAACGGGAGTTTCTATCTCTATGTGACGGACAGCAGAGAGAGAGACAGGGTGAACAAGCTGCAGCAAAGTAAATACAGCGTTCATTTTCTCATTGTCTCTATGATATAATAAGGATATGAGCCGCTGCGTGACAGAAAATAAGCTATTTACAGGACATAAATACACGCATTACACATGCCCCTATTTCTGGCTGTTTCGTTGCACATTATATCTTTATACAGAGTCCTTTTCAGAAAGTCATGTTCTGGGTGAGTACTGTAGGATAACATAAACTAAGCTGAAATAAGGTCCAGGTTGTAAAAAAAAAAACTGAATTCTCCTTTACGTGAAGAGGGAGCCTTATAGACGTGTTTAACTTGATAACATTGACAAACATTCTAAACTTGACAAACATTCTAAATTGGCCCTTAACCAGCTTACTTCCTGTTGCAGTGTTTGCTAATACAATAGACCCTTCTCACGGGGGCCATTTTGTGTCGAGAAGCCAGGGTAAACACAGGTGCAAGCAAAACACTAATGAGGGTTTCCAAATTCCAATCATGGAAGTTGGAAACCCTCATTAGTGTTTTGCTTGCACCTGTGTTTACCCTGGCTTCTCGACACAAAATGGCCCCCGTGAGAAGGGTCTATAGCTGACAGGAAATAAGCTAATTTGCAAACGGTTCCCATAGCAACACATGAAAACTCTCAACTTGCTTTCTGACATACGCTTTGCTTTTCTCAGGTTTTCGTAGCTGCTTCTCTAACCTTCAGGCTTCTCCCACGCCTGGTGGCAATGAGATTTAGCTTCACATTAGATGTACTGTTTCTGTGTAAAAGAAGACTTCTACTACACACACACACACACACACACACACACACACACACACACACACAGTATGTTTTATACCACGGCATGGTGGCGCAGCGGTAGCACTGTCACCTCACAGCAAGAAGGTCCTGGGTTCGATTCCCACCTGGGTCTCTGTTGGTACTGGAGGTACAGTATCTCTCCCCATGCCTTCGCTGCCTACTGTCCGGGTGGGCTACTGTATCTCTCCCCATGCCTTTCAGGGCCTTTCTGTGTGGACTTTGCATCTTCTCATTTATGGGTTTTATTGTTCTCAGTTAAACTAAAAATACAAGAATCATCCAGGCTTGAGGTCAGTGTTACTTACTTCTGATTGGTGGAGTTGATGACTACAGGCTAGTGTTATTTACCGGTACTTGTGTGTGTGTGTGTGTGTGTGTGTGTGTGTGTGCGTGTGTGTCTGTGTGCGTGTGCGTGTGCGTGTGCAGGTATGATTGGGCCGGCTGTGTTCCTGGTGGCAGCAGGATATACAAAGTGTAACTACATCCTGGCTGTGACCTTCCTGACCATCTCTTCTTCACTGGGCGGACTGTCAGCCGCCGGCTTCAACATCAACCACCTCGACATCGCCCCCTCGTGAGAAATACTCTCAGGCCATGCAGGGAAACAACATACATAATTTAACATTCATAGGAAGGTGTTATTTACAAATAGCTGTACATCGTTTTTAAGAAGAATGTTGCTTCTTGAAATTCATCAGTCAACATTTAAACAGCTATGAAGAAAATGGAGGGCCTTAGCTAGGGGATAGGATGGTTGTAGAGACTTGGGGTTCAAGGGGTGGGTAAGGGGAGTGGCTAGGGGTATGTGGGTGTGGGAGGGTCGAGGTAGGACCATTCTCCATGTTGAAGACGATTAGCTGTGTTGTTCAGGTCCTCCCAAACTTTGCTTAAAGTGCCATAAGACTTCAAGGTATTTATTTCTAGTTTTCTTTTGGTCCATCATGACTACGTCAAAGCAAGTGTCTCATTGTGTACAACACAATTTTCGCTTTCACAATTGATAACCGTAGAATTTGGCGATATTCAAACATTTTCTTTTCTTTAGAAAGCCTGCAGTCATTTTAAATGGTCAAGATGTTGATAAACCATCCAGAAAGTTCAGGAAAATGTGATTCCTCAAATCCTTTGCACTAATTAACAATAAATGTTAGATCTTGTTATCGTGATCGTGATTATCGTGATCATGAATTTGAACCATAATGATGCATCTCCCTGGTGTGTGCTGGAACATTTCTTCATATGAGTATATTCAGGATGCAATACCACGATCAATTTAGCAGGACTTTCAGAAACCCTGAAAGCACTGTAATGGATTTAGCAGGTAGGGCTGTAACTAACGATTATTTTGATAATCGATTAATCTGATCAAAATAAATGCGCGGAATTTATTTCAACATTTTATTCAAAAACAAAATGTTGTCCCAAATTGGCAATATTAGTGCACAAAAGTGCTGCTCGAAAGGACCAGAGCTGTCTAAACAATAAGTCTATGAAAAATTATAAGTAATACACTTAACACGTTCACTGCCAATGACGAGTTGACTCGTCAAAAAAAATCCAACGGTTGACTGCCAATGACGAGTTGAGTCGTCAAAAAAAAAAAAAAAAAAAATTGACGGTGGGACGTGCATCTAACGCTTTTACATCTACTATATAAATATGGGAGCCACCGAACGTGTACAACCCATTCCACCCACCCACTAAGTGGCGACAGTGCTCTCCAGACTAGAGGAAGCCAAGCAAAAAGCAGCCTGAGGAAGCCATTCTCATGAAAATGGATTGGCGAAAACGCTTTCGCTTTCGCGCTGGGAGCTGGCGGTGGGGGATTGCAAATTTGCATAATAGATTATGGGTGCAACACACTTTGAAACACCTTTGAAACACCAGCAGAAAGCCCAGAATCGCACGCAGCTTCATTCCAGCTGAGCTCAACCGAAAACCCAGAAACGAACGAGCCTCATTCTCATACTGTAGGCGAAAACGCTTTCGCACTGGTGCACACGGGCGCACAACGGTGGAGGGTTCCAAAAATAGACTGGGTGCAAAACACACTTTGAAACACGCAGCATAAAGCCTAGAATCGCACAAAGCTTCATCAAAGCTCTCAAACCCAAGAAACGAGTGAGCCCCATCCAGACTTGCCGACGAGGGGGCCGCCAGGTAGGGAGGCTGCTCACTGCTCAGACAGGCAGTAGAAACTCGCTTGTGACAAACGCTGCTGAAAGCCACCAGACACGCCCACGGAGGGAGGAGTTTGAAGGAGAGGGGGTTCAGAACTATATTGTTTAGATGTCTGATATCTCACTGATGCCAAAAATAAATGGTTAAAGTGACTGTTCTGCCTGTTTGATTGAATTTCACAAAACTGCGATTATCTCAGCTTTCAGTCTCAGACGCTGAAACCATGCTGTACTCAACGGCTAATATCTACATAACTACTAACTCTACAAACTAACTCTTTTAGACAGAGAAAGCACACATTCTATTAGTACTTTTGTGAACTTTGTGTTCACAAAGTCCAAGCAGAAAATAATCCTCGGCTCTTGTAAAATGAGCCAGAATCCTCAAAAAAACCCTTTGGCAGAAGCTACCTACAGTAAAAAAAAAACGGCTGGCAGTGAATGTGTTAATAGGCTACCTTTAACAACAGGCCACGGATTATATGAATGTAGATTGTTTCTGCAGTCTCTCTCATACACACACACACACACACACACGCGTACACACACTCATTTAAAGATTTTGTAGTAACGTTGACCAGCTCTTACCCTGCTCAGCTGTTGAGCCTCAGTCATCCATGGCTAACATCAGTTACGTTATGTTTTCCTTTGTCCTCATTACCGTGGTGCGTCCGTGCCATGCAAGGTCCATTTGACATAGTTTGCAGCTAACGCACTTTTTACTTTTACAAAATGTGAAGTTCTCCCATACTTTACATAGAGTCTACTTGAACAGTTTTTGCCGCCATGTTAGCGCCATGGTGCTCCCGGACTCGTCTCCATGGAGACGACGCGCGACGTGGTCACACAGGAAGTAGGCACCTGTGTGACAGACGCGGCAAGTCATGACGTAGTAGATATATAAACGTTTATATCATTATACAGCTCTGCAACCCAACGAATCGCAACCCAACAAATCGATAATGCACTTTGTTGCCAACGAATGTAATAATCAAATTTGATTGATTTGATCCATTAGTTGTTTCAGCCTTATTAGCAGGTAATGTGCACATGGGCAAGTGACCAAACGGTGTCTTTGTCTTTGTAGGTATGCTGGCATCCTGCTGGGGATCACCAACTCCTTCGCCACCATCCCGGGCATGGTGGGACCGGTCATAGCGAGAGCGCTGACCACACAAGTCAGTAACATGTTCACATTGATTCACCCTGATGTGCATTTCATTCCATATGATTTCATTTACCAACAAGTGCACTCAGAGCACGCAGGCCTCCGCCAAGGTCAATGGACCCTTCTCACGGGGGCCATTTTGTGTCAAGACGTGGTAGTCTATCGTGATTGAGTCCTCACCGTCCTCATCGTCGTAAAGTCGCCTTCGAAGCATGACGTTCGATTATAACAAACTAGTTGTGTGGCTTAGCCTTCCCAAATGTTGAGGGTCATTTTTTTAAATTTAATACATAGAATTGGGAACGTTACATTCAATTTCATTCAGACTGCCTGTCACTTCCGCGGCGGCAGCCATGTTGACGAGTGAAAAGAACTACAAAGACCATGTACCCACTACTTGCCCAGACGAGCCTAAGCCCGCCTAAGGCTGCCGCTGATTCGTCGAGCCTGCCATGGTTCAGCTTTCTAAGCCAATCATCTTAACTGCCTGTGCATGACAAGATGGATTACGTCGAGAGAAGTCTCTTTTGATCTCGCGAGGTTATCCATCTTGCAAGCAAGGTTAGTTTACCCTGCCTTTTCGACACAAAATGGCCCCCGTGAGAGGGGTCTATACCCTGTCTGCTATGATATGCACACATCCCCCGAGCCACCCCTCGCACGCCAACTCTCTACCTGCCTATCCGTAGTTACGGCCCCTTCTTCTGAGCCCCGCCCCTTCCCTTGACCCGGGGGAAAAAAGTAATGGGTTCTTGGTGGCACATGCTGCACCCTCCCACCAAGTTTCTTGAAGATCGGCCCAGTAGTTTTTTCCGTAATCCTGCTAACAGACAAACAGGACAGAAAACATACCCTCCTTGGCGAAGGCAACAACAACCTTTTGCGGCTTAAATGTACTTCAGTAACCTCTGATCTATACTGCTGTCCTTACAAAGGCAAACTGCAGTAAGTGTTTGTTTTTTATAATGTTTAACAGTGTTTATTTGTGTGTCTCAAAGGTCACAAGTATGGTTTAGATTTCATATTGACAATATTATACCCATAAACTCTGCACTGTCCACTTCTGTACCAACAGTAGACTTCGGGGGCCAGGAGATAAACTTGACATTGTTTTTTTATGACCGGACATGAATGCCCTTCTTCCCTCTGCAGCTGTCCATAAATTACATGCATACTGTAGGACACAATTACAGGTTTACAGCCAGTTATACCATCCAGAGTAATGGATTACCATCCAGAGTAATGGATTACCATCCAGAGTAATGGATTAAAGTTCAAGAGTTGATGATCGCACAGTGAGAGAGAACAACAGGAGCCTACTTGCTGTGCATATGTGTGCAGAGGAACAAGAACAAAACATACAAAAGTGGCGTGGGCCGTAAATACGCAACGGTGAAGTGCGTAAGCGTTTTATAAAAGCAATAGCTCTCTTCAGGCCGTGCTATATGCTTATTACAGCACACCTAAGGGTGTTTTCGCACGATGCACGACCCTCAGGTGTGCTATAATAAGCATATAGCACGGCCTGTCGTGAGCTATTGCTTAAATGAATAGGAGCTGCGTGGGTCTTTGTGTTAGATGATGTCACCGATGATGATGATGATGTCACCGATGACGTCAACAGTAATGATGCCACACTACAGTGACGTCTAGTCTTTACTCTTGCCTGCAAGTTTGCCTGTTACCAAATCCTGTTTATCAAGGGTCAAGCCTGTCAGGTCCTCTGGTCTGCCACCTAACACTTTGTCCAAGTCGGTGAAAGATACATAGATACTCTTTGGACCATGTAGTAATAAAAACTTCATCCTCTTTGTTTTGCAATGGGGCAGCTATAAAAGCCACCTACACAAACTTAAACGCTGCCTTGTCACGTTGAAACCTTTTCCCACCACAACAGTGTTGATCGGATTCTTCAAATCTGTGTGTATTTGAGATTAGTGGGGTTCTGTTGCACTTTCAGAGGTCAGGTTCAGATGCACAGCAGTACCACTGGAGCTGCTAGGGATTCAGCATTTTGCTCAAGGACACTTGAGCAGTGTGTGGATGGTTGCAGTCACAGTGGCTGAAACCTCCCTCCTCACTCTCCACCCTGCGGGATCATGTCTATGTTCCCCGGGTTCTATGTTCCCCGGGTTCTATATTCCCCGTTTTTCACTAACCCTAAACCTAACCTCCCCCAGACCCTAACCCAAAACCTAACCTCTCCCACCCCCCACGCCTAAACCTAACCTCCCCCAGACCCTAACCCAAAACCTAACCTCTCCCAGGGAACATAGCGGGGAACATAGGACCCTATTTGGGAAAAGCGGGGAACATAGGACCCGGGGAACATAGGACCCGGGGAACATAGGGATGACCCCCACCCTGCTGACCGTTGCCAGTTGATTTAGCGCTGCACAGGGCTAATATTACCTGGGGACGTCACAGAGATTTTATGCAGAGATCAGTGATTTTAATCCTGTGCAAATCTGCCTGATCCAAGTAAAAATCCCAGGCGTACAATGTTATGGTCTACAATTTCTTCTAGATGCACAATTTCTATCGTCCTCTTGTCATGAAAAATGGAGGCAGTAGTGACATCTAAACAGGAAGGGTTTTGAATACATTTTCAAAATAAAATTCCAAGTTTCACAAACTGTAACATTTCGACCTTACACAAATGTGTTTCAAGTAACATAGGTTGAGGGTTAAAAATCATTAGTTTGCATGCTGTCCCAATAGTAACACTCTGAGTGTTACTATTGGGACAGCATGCAACTAATGGTTTTTAACGGTGTTGTCGCCACTCAAGCAGCCGTGAAAATCTGGTGGAAGCATTTTCAATAAAAAAGTGAAACGACACACAGATGGTTTATAGAACTCTCCCCAATGCAAAATTCGAACAGGTTTAGTTGCCAGTAATGACAGTAAGAAAGGCAGATGTAGTGAGCAAAGATGGATGATTTAATACTATGATTTAAACACTATTGTGAAGTGAACACAAAACAAAGAACACTTTTGATATAATATGATATTAGTGTTTTAGTAGTGTATCACTCAATACAAAAAATAAAGGCTTTCATAGAACCAAAAGCCTATGGCTTAGTCTGCAGAAGAAACACGACAAAAGCCTCAGTAATTTAGACTGATTTTTCTTTTTCTTTTTCTTTTTTTTATTATGGATATTAACTCATTCACTGCCAACAACGTATGAACACGTTTTCAGAATCCAGCTGTTCCCTGCCAACAACGTGTTTACACGTTTTTGGCATCGATTTTTTTTTTTTGACGGTGGGTTGTGCATCTAAGCCTTTTACATCTCTTATATAATTATTGGAGCCACCGAACGTTTACAACCCATTCCACCGACCCACTAAGTGGCAACAGTGCTCTCCTTGCTAGAGGAAGGAAAGCATTTTTTTAACTTGTCAAGCCATTCTCAGCCCAGCCATTCTCCTTTTCGCGCTGATTGCTGGCGATGCGGGATTGCAAATTTACATAATAGATTCAGCCGATCTACTATGATCGGGTGATAGATTACAGGTGCAGGAACACACTTTGAAACACGCAGCATAAATATGACCAGAATCGCAAAAGCTTCTCTCAACCAAAACTCCAAACGAGCGAGTCCCTCCCGACTTCCTCAAACAGCGGCCCAGACATGCAGGCACAGCAAAGCACTGACTGGTGACAAGCTTGTCCGCCCACGGAGGGCGGAGTTGAAGCAACTCGAGAGGGAGGGAGAGAGAGAGAGAGAGAGAGAGAGAGAGAGAGAGAGGGAGGGAGAGCGAGAGGGAGGGAGAGAGAGAGAGAGAGCGAGAGGGGGAGGGAGAGAGAGAGAGAGAGAGCCAAAAATGAATGGTTAAAGTGACCGTTCCATCCAATTTCACAAAAACCCGTTTATCTCTGAATATTCTTTTTCACGCTAAAACCATGCTGTATTCAACTGCTAATGCTTACATAACTACTAACTCTACAAACTAACTCTTTTAGACAGAGAAAGTACACATTCTATTAGTACTTTTGAGATATTGTATGTTCACAAACTCCAAGCTGAAACGAATCCTCGGCTCTTATAAAATGAGCCATAATCCTCAAAAAACGGCTTGGCAGAAGCTATCTACAGCAAAGAAAAACGTCTGGCAGTCAATGTGTTAAAAAAACATCACAATCCAAGGGATATCATGTGAAAGTGCAACCACTTATTTCCAACATGGTCCCTGTTGTTAAGGACAGGACATACACACCAACATACAATATACATTACAGGTTAAATAAACAATGCAGAGAAAAACAATAGATATACAGTAAGTGTAAAATTTTGTGACAGGATAGCCTCGTCAAACTATTCTAGATTACTCAGCAAGTATTTATTCAGGAGGTTTTTAACTTGCCGTCTTTATTTAGTTGGGGAGCTTGTTCCACTCCTCTCCCCCCGTGTAGAGGAATGTGCTTCTCCCCACCTTGCTCTTTAGGTTTGGTAGTTTCAGATCAGTCTCACTGGCTCTCGTATTCCGGCCATGAGCATCCCGTACAAATTGAAAACACTTTGTAAAGTAGCTTGGACAATGATCATGCAGAATTTTGTGGACCATGAAGAGTTTTAGCTGTTGAACTCTATTTTCCACTGGGAGCCAATTCAACTCTTTAAAATGTGCGGGGCTGAGATGAGTTCTTGGACTGAGGCCAAGGACAATCCTCATTAATTTGTTTTGGGCTATTTGGAGCCTGTCTTTTGATCTTTTAGTTAGACCACTGTACCAGGATATACAGGTATAGTCGTAGTGACATTGAATTAACTCAGGTGTGCATAAACTACCTCATTTTTTAAATACAAAAATGTGAAATTACAGTATTATCGCTTATTGGACAGGAGAAGCAGGTATTTGTTGGTTATAGTATCGCCTGAAAAAATCCCCCCTAAAGTCTATAGATCCCCCCCAAAATCTATAAACCCCCCTTATCTGAAGAACATGGGGAATTCCCCCCTAGTTTGCAAAGTGAATTTTAAGCCCTGACTCTTGTGCAAATGCAGCTAAACTTTTTTTCCCCATTCCAATATTACTCCAATATCAATCTGTCTGCTGCTTCTCCTCTAGAACACTATAGAAGAATGGCAGACTGTGTTCTACATCTCCGCCGGCATCAACCTGTTTGGGGCGACGGTGTACACGATGTTTGGGCGAGGCACGGTGCAGCCCTGGGCCTCCCCAAAGCCCTACTCTCATGGAGACTGAGCACTGAAGACGAGTACCAGACAACATCTCTTTCACTGAAGGGACAGAACTGAGTCATACGTTTAACGCTTTTATACAAAAGGGTAGATTCAGCCAAGCATTCTGATTGGTCAAAGAGGCCTCGTAGCCATGCTGATCATTCCCATACAGAAGAGTTATTGACTGTGACTATGGGTACTCTGATGCTGCTGGATGCCTCACCTGTAATCACAGTAATGAATGAAGGCAGATTGGAGTTTTGGTTCTCTCTCTCTATATATATATATATATATACATATATACAAATGTTTGTATACATATATACATACATTTCTCAGGCAGAGCTGCTCTGGAGTGGGTGGGGCCAAATAACCAGTTTTTAATATTTAGTGACGTCTGAAGTTTGTTTTTAGTTTTTTTCCATTTTGGGACTGAACAACCCACCAACAGAGTGACTCATACTAGTTGCTGGTCACAGTTAGCTTAGCTTTCCTTCCAAATCCAAACTATCCATACTAGCCTGCAGCTATCTAGTTAAGATAGGTCAGTGGTTCTCACCCTGGGGGTCGGGACCCCCCCGGGGGGTCGCGAGATTATTTAGGGGGTCCCATGATGGTGAAATCTCCCATACAATGATATAATTTGAGTGAGTGAAATCAGTGTATGAATGCATGCACGTGCGACATTCCAACATCATGAATGCCATGGTCATGAATGGAGAAAAAAAAAAGGTTGATGTCATTTATTTTTTTATTTATATTTTGAGCACACACACTTCTTTGCCTTTCAAGTTTGCCACTTGGAAAACGTGTGCTCTGAAAAACTGGTTCTTTGGCTCCACCCACTGAGCTTTAACCAATGAGATGATTCCTGCCTCCAGAGCAACTCTGCCTATTCGAAATGTCAAACTCCAATCCGGCCTTTTGGGGATTATTATTGGGTATTATTGCTATATCAGCCTGCACTCTTCAAAAGGACGTCATTCCCAACACTTCTGTGTGTCAAGTTTGAGACAACACACGGTGTTGCTTTCCAACCAATCACGTGTACATTAGGCCTGCGATCGATTCATCTGTCCATTATTTTCTTGATTAATTGATTAGTCGTTTGGTCGACACTCTACAAAATGAAGAAAACATGTCGATCACATTTTCCCCCAAAGCCCCAGATGATGTCCTCAAAGGTCTTCTTTTGTCCTGATCAAGAGTCCACAACCCAAAGAGAACCAGTTTACTGTCACAGGAGACTAAAGACACCAGAAAATAGTCACATAAGAAGCTGGAACCAGATTAAAAATTAAAAAAAAATTAAATTAAAAATTAGTCTCAATGATTAATTGATTAGAAAATAGTTAGCGATGAATCTCCTGTCAATCGATTAATCATTGTAGCTCTACATGAGACATACAGTCATACATGAAGCATGTACATACATGCTTCATGTATGACTGTAAGTGTGCTGAAAAGTAACAAACGTGTGACATCCCAAACTTGACACACGCTGTGTTTAATGTCATATCCTTTTAGAGAATGTGCTGCACAGCGCACACTAGTTAGGAAAAGAAGCCTTACGATGAAGCCTCTTAGTCAGATTTTAAAGCGCTGATTGTAAACGGACCATTTCCTTGCGTTTACTTGCCATATGGTGCAATTAAGGGATTATGTTTTTATTTTGTTTCATGTTCTCCTTGTAGAACATCATGTAGCAGATGGTGGTCGTGTCCACTAGGCACCTCTTTTAAGCTAGCAACTCAAAACAGATTGATATAGAAAGCACTGGTCATGACTGCTGCTGTTGCTGTGTATTGAAAACCATTTAAAGCCAGCAGCACGTGCTAAAGGTTTAGACATTTGCGACCTCTAGTGGTTAAATAAAATGCAAAGGTGTGAGCGCCACTTGGCTTTCTAGGGACAGGGACAAGAAGCCGGCGCTGTAAGAGTTTCCTGGTGGACACACAGCCTTAGTTATTTACATGATTTTTCATTTTGTGTGGGTGTCAAATCTCAGGTCTCTTGTTATGTCTCGTAAGGATTGAAAAGGAAGTTTGTTCACTTTTAACAGATTTATGTTGATTTATGATGTTCAACAGTAAGGTCTGCCGCCTCATTTATATGTGTCATTGATTTAGATTCAACCGTGCAATTATTTCAGATATGAAAATGACATCTGTGACATTCATACCATGGCAGTTAGCATGGTAGTTTTTAGTTTTAGCGTTTGCTTTAAAAAAAAAAGTAGCCAGTTGATTTTGACATTAATTCTCCATGAAATTGGACCATAGGTTTGATTGTAAGCACATGTGTACAGAAGAAGCCTTTATAAATATGGTATATGAAGAGGGAAAGCAGAAGTAAGCCACAAGTGAAACATTTTGCCTTTGTTGTTTCTGCCAAAAAGTAGCACCCTAACTCATCATGCAGTGCACTTGTGCCTTATTACATTATGCTGACCAGGGCCAGACAATTCATGTAGAAATAGCATTCCTCACTCTACAGATGAATTCAAAATGATTTTCTTTTTCTTTTTTACAGCAGTCTTAATGTGAAGGATAAGGGAACACTTGGAGGATATGATATCTGCCAACTTGTCAGTAGATAATTGTTTTAAATTCCACTCTGGAAAAAATGTCTCAAATCTCTCATGTATTGTAAATGCATTATGTCAATTTATTCACCAAATACATTTATGGTCTAAGCAATATTACTGTACGTTTGATTATTATTTTATTACAGTATAAGCATCTTACTAAGAGGAACCATGTGCTTTTGCTACCTAAATATATTCTAATAGTTCTGAAACATGTATGAGAAAAGATGAACCATTTAAGTCATCTTCCCCCTGATTTAATTTGGACCATAAACTCCCTTAACCTCATGGTATGTAGAAGAATGTACATGTAAACCAACTTAAACTCATACACTAAAGAAAAAAATCACTAATATTCCTATAGAAACAGTGATCACATTTAATTTGAAAGCATATATCATAGAACAATTTACAAATGTGGTTAAAAACAGTTCAGGGCAGTGGCGTGTTTCGACCCTCTTTAGGGCTGCCTGAGCACCCCCAACAAATACTAGACATCCAGACAAATCCGTAGGTACCCGCCATGTCATGCTAGCTCACTGGAAAGCGAGTGTAACATAGCTCCAAAGTCTGACAAAGGTAAATGGGTATGACTACTCAAATGGGTCCCTTGACCGCTCACATCAAGATATCTGAATGAAATTGGGCTAATTAGAACGCATGAGTCTTAGCTTTACAGCCATGTGTGATATATGTCAGCTCATATACAGTAAGCTCCAGGGTCCTAAAGACTGTATATTTCATGCAGTGAAAATTTTATTCTCGCCTTTTTGTTTCCTTATTTCTGCAACCTGTGGTACCAAAACATCATGGAACTGTAGAAATTGGGTTTGAGCTGAGAGGCTCTTGTGAATCCAAAGAGCCCAATCACATTAGTGAAGATACTCAGAATCAGATCAGAATCAGATATCATTTATTCACCATTATGTTATGTAACATATAGGAACTTGTTTTTCAATGTGATGATAGCATTTCTAACTTGACCTTATACTGTATAACATTAGCTATTGTGAGCTCTAGGATCATCAGAGCCAGAATGTAGACACCTACTCTAGGCGATGTCCAGGTACATTGAAGATGAGTGTGTTTTTCTGATCCATTTCCAGAAAATAGTGCTGGTCAACATTGCCAAAATCGCACAAATCTCCAATTTTCAAAAGCTATTGATCTGTATCAATAGCTTTTGAAAATTGCATTAGTTAAAGTAGTCTGATAGAATTTTGCTTTTTGGTATATTTAGAGTACATTTATGGCAAGGCAAAGTTGATTTGTATAGCACATTAAAAACAACCACAGTTGTCCAAAGTGCTTAACATGTGAGCACAAATATAAAAAGGTACATTTAAGAAACAGTAAACACAATAAGATGGAGTCAAAATGACAGCTCAGCTCGAGTTGAAACCCAGAGAGTAAAGATGAGCATCTGGTTTGTCCACCTCAGTGCCCTGGATGGAGTGTGCATGTGTATGAGATCTGTGAGGTAGGAAGGCATCAGTCCATTTAAAACCTTAAAGACAATTAACAAAACCTTAAAATTGATCTTAAAGCTGACCGGAAGCCAATGAAGGGCAGCCAACACAGGTGTAATGCCGTCACACTGTATTTGTCCAAGTAGGAGCAAAACGGCTGCATTTTGGACTAACTTCAAACGCTGAAGTGATGAGTGCTCCAGACGTACATACAAAGAATGACAATAGTCCAGTCTAGATGTAATAAAAGCATGCATAACTTTCTCAAGGTCTTTAGGAGATAGATAAGCCATGACCTTGTGACCCCAAATATTTGACAATTTGTTCGAAGGAGCCTGATTCGACTGCCAATCTCACAGTCGAATAGTCGAAAAATGTGGTTAGGATCATTCCATTCCGGCTATATGGGGGTGCTGAATGTCTGATTTTACATATAATTGCTTGGTTTCTCCCAATAGATTGTGGTATACAGTAGCCTATTTTGGTAAGTATCAGCCTATTAATACGGTAAAACCAAGTTCCTAATTAAACAAACAAATCAAACAAGCTCATGCTAATGGACTTTCTGATTGCCAGATAGTCTTATTAAAAAAAGGAAGAAAAAAGAAAATAGTTGAATATTCCTCTTGAACAGCCAAATCCGGTTCAACTGACATAATTCTGAGTTGAAGAGTTGATGCCCTAGAGGCAGAATTATCAAGCGTCACTATAACATCACTATCTACTGAGTAGATGCTTGATAATTGTTGTGTTACAAACACAATAGTTGTTGTGCTACAAACAAGGTAAAGACAATCTCCAACATGTGAAAACGTGCCCTCTCAACACACTGAGGCATTTTAAACTTGATAGATGATTGAAATGTCTTTCGATGTCGCCCAAAAAAAGCTCCGGCTTCTCAGTCAGAATCACTATTATTGCCACAGTAGGTAATCAGATTACATACATGGAATTTGACTTAGTGTATGTATGCAATGTAGCGGTCACATCAATATCAGAAGACAAAATCACAAAAATCACAACACACACATGAATCAGAAGGACCTGAGTGACAAACATGAACCCACGGGCCAAAAGGTGCAAGACGAAGTCAAAGAGAATCATATAAAGTAATGAATAGGAACAGGGTCAAATGTTCTGGCAAGAGAAGGAGCCACGACACGTCCAGCTGCTGCTGCTTAAGGCCGTGTGTCCATCTAGCTTCTTTTTCTGACCGTTGAATGCTGGAAGTACGCTGGGGAGCGCTGATCTCAACGCACAATATGCAAGGAAGCAGTCTGACTAACGTTAGCTCAGTGCGGTAGCTAGCTTGATAGCTGACAGCTAACATTAGCTAACAACACACATACAGTGATTTTGCTCAACACTCACCAGAAATATTAAGTGTCTAGCCAATCTGCTCCCACAATTGAGCCTTTCTGTCTCTGTTGTGATAGTTTCTCCATAGTTGCCATAAAAGGAGCACCCGACACCAGCGTCTTTCTGGAAAGTTAAACTATTTTTAGCTGGGAGCGCTGGGAGCCGGCGCACAAAAACGCCGGAGCGCTGTGAAAATAGACGCTGGGCGCAGCGCACTTTCTCTAGACGTCTGTGTGTGCCCGCATACGCTCTCTCCTCATTGGAAACAACTGAAAAAAGACGCTGGAGCTGATGAAAAGAAGCTGAATGGACACACGGCCTAAAGTGACGTATGGTGAGGGGGCCGGGGGGTAGGTTGTCATTGTGGCCATTCTGGCCTGTTGAGCAGGCTCAGTGGGGCCATTCTGGCCTGTTGGCTTTCGAGCCTTGTTGATGAGGCCGATGGCCGTTGGGAAGCTGTTCTTGTGACGAGAGGTTGTGGTGCTCAGTCTCTTGCCGAGGGAGAGCATTTCAAAGAGTTTGTGTCCGAGGCGGGAGGGGTCGGCCATGATCTTCCATCTGCAGTCTGCTGATGTCCTTGAGAGGCGCAGCAGTCTACCAGGTGGCGTTGGAGGTGTAGAAGAGCACCATCGTTGCCTTTGGCACTTGGAATTTCTGCTGCAGGTAGTACATTCTCTATTGTGCCTTCTTGGTAAGAGCTCTGATGTTCAGCTCCCATTTCAGGTCCCGGCTGTTGGACCGCAGGGAGCGGAAGGACTCCACCGTGTTGACTAGGGAATCACCCTGGGTGATGGGGGAGGGTGGGGCTGCGTTCCTCCTGTAGTGCACAACCATCTCCACTGGCTTTTGAGCATTGAGCTCCAGGTTGTTTTGACTGCACCAGGTTGTCAGGTGGTCGATCTCCCTCTCCCACCTGTACGCAGCCCTATGAGGGTGGTGTCATCAGAGATCTTCAGGAGTTTGACAGACTGGTGACTGGAGGTGCTGCTGTTGGTCTACTACAGGAAGAAGTATGGAAGGAGGATGCCGCCCTGGGCAGCTCCGCTGCTGATGGTCCGGTCCAGATGGTCTGCAGTGTTGAGGTGCATGAGGATGGAGTGGAGAGCCATGTTTATAGCATCGTCTACAGACCTGTTGGCTCTGTAGGCAAACTGCAAGGGGTCCAGGAGTGGGTCCGTGATGGACTTTAGGTGCTGAAGCTCACTAAAATGCTGCACACAAAGTACATTTCCGTGCACCGCAGTCTTGTACAGGAGCGTGACCCCATTGACCTTGCATTCGTTTTTGCCCAACTTTCCAGAGCTACTATGAGGAACAGGTTGGCTTGTGCTGAGAAAGAACTCATCAATCAACATCATCAATGGTAAGTTGCAATTAGGGCAAAAAATGTCAAGATGTCAGCTGCCATCTTTGTTGGCTTCAAAACTTTACACAAAAACATCCACATGGCAAGCACGTCTTGTTGCAAATAATTGATTGATTGATTGATTGATTGATTTTGATATTTAATTTTAAAAGGACAGCAGGTCTGCCAAGGCATGGCCTGGATACAAAAAGACAAATCAAGATAACACAATAAAAACTCAGAAGATTATTTCCATTGTGGTCGCTTAGAAACATTCACAGTTGCAAGCATGTAGCCCTACTTGCTCTATGACATGATATATCATAATCAGTCAATAACCACATCAACCCTCGACACAGATGTCAAACCCAAACACCACACAGTATGATACAGAAATCGACTTCATTTAACCGTCTCCTCATCGCTCTGCGCCGTGTCATATTACTGCTGACCCCATGAAGGCATTTCCTGCTGCTACTCCTTCCTATTAAAAGCTTCCCATTGGCAAACTGACGTAAGGCATTTGTTCTGAAGGACTTCAAAGGAAATGCAATGTTTATATCCACTGTTTCAGCCGTGACTTTTGACACGGCCATATCGATGCTGCAGTTGCTTTGCCAGACAAGACCAGTGTCAGACACGCCTTCAAGCGGGGACCTGTTATAATGCAAACACAACTCCCAGGCCAGCCGTGCTGGACGGCCACACCAAGCCGTGCGAGGGCAACCAAGTGTCGCAAAATCATCAAAGTATGGTAACGCTCGTGGCGCTGACACTGATGGCATGAGTGTTTCAAGATTCAAGATTTTTATTGTCACTCCGTAGTACAAGTATCACGTGTGAAATTATTGTGCTTTGTTGTTTGACGGTGTTGATGTGTGTATGCTGTTGTATACGGCTGTGTTTGAGGGGGAGTGTGAGTGTGCGTTGCTAAATGGGGCAAACCTATTCATGCTTGTAGGGCTTAATCCTGACAGTTTGAAGGCCTCTCTCTACAGGCTGCAGACCCTCTATAGCGTTGTAGCTGGGCTGGGTTTGACTGCACTGAGTGTATGTGCCTTGACTGTAGTTGAAGATGTCTTGGATGAAGGTTGTAGTTTCAGAGGCAGTCGGCAAAGATGAAGGACATGGGGTTTTGTTGTGCTGCTGTTGAAGACTGCTACAAGCGCCCAGTCTGTTGAAGACTGCTACAAGCGCCCAGTCTGTTGAAGACTGCTACAAGGGCCCAGTCTGGAGGCTAGGCTCTGTAGAGTACTGATGATCTGCCTCTGAATGTGTGTGTGCTGCACCTGCTCTCTCTCTCTCTCCTGACAGCACTGCTGCTCCACCAGCATCTTCACTGCCACACCCAAGCTGCACACCTCCTGCATCCTGGACTACCTGCTGGGGGCTGGGGTTCTCCTCTCTCTGAGTAGTGCCCTGGACCCCAGGGGTCTGGAGGCGGATGATGGCAGCCCCTGGAGCCGAGGATGTTAGTGGTCCTGGTGCCCGGTTAGGAAGACGAATGCCAACCCGGGGAGAGGGATGAGGGGAGCGGATCGACAAAGCTGGTCTCTGAGTGAGAAAATGTCTGGGAGCACAAACTCCTCCGGGCCGTCCATCCAAAATGGTCTTTTCAATGGTCAGATCGTAAGTTCCAGGCTGCATTGGACTTCTCAAATCAGCACCTCAATCTCAATGACGTCATCAAGATTGGATTGGTAGCTGGAGAAAGTGTGACTCTCCCCCTCATCAACACTCCTCCTGGTGCTGTCAGTGAGGTTGACCCAACTCATACTCCTGCTGCAGGGCCCTTTGTTGGCTCCTCTGGGTAAGAGAGGCCATGCTAACAATCTGGATGTCATTCTCTTCCTTATTTCCCTCGGATTTCTGCTTTGTCGCACTGCTGCCTACTGTACACTGATCTCTCTAGACCCAGGTGGCTTTGCACTAGTCTCTGGATGTGCGGCTGCTTGCTTGGCAAATCCTGCTGCTGCAGCGGTCAGCATGTTGAGACGCCTCCCGCAGCAGGTTTTGGAGATGCTGCTGCAAGGCTTCTTCCAGCTCTAGCTTGCACTTTTATTGGGGATGTGCTGCTTCCAGCCTCCTCTGGTATCACCGTGCCTTACAGTCTCTCCTGGAACCTCCTCCAGAACCAGAAGATGCCTTGGTGTGAGACACCTTGATGTTATCCAGCTACAGGACAGCCTTGATCTTATGGAAAATAAGACCAGCCTTCCGCAGCTCCATCATCATCATCATCCACCTTGCCCATGGTCTCTCACTCTGGGGGAACTGCATTCAGGATGGCTGAACTGCTGTTCTCTTACCAAGCCTTGTCAAGAAGAGCCAACAAGGATTTGTGACTATTTGATTTGAGGAGTGATGTTGTGACATCACTGATGAGGTCACTCACTGATGATGTCTATAAGTGACATCTCATTCTCTAGTCATCCACGGTGACGTTGCGGAACAAGTAGGCCATGGACTCTCCATTGTGGATGCGGCGGATGGCCTCGGCCAGAATCATGCTGACGTCCACGGTCTTGATCTTGGGACACTGTAGCTTCTGCACTTTGTGGGGCACTGTGTTGGTCACCACCACTTCATCGATGGAAGACTTCTCTATGAGGCGCGGGGCATCGGCAGACAGCAAGCCGTGTGTGGCCATGATATAAATCTTATAGGCTCCTCTCTCTTTCAAGATCTCTGCAGCCGCGATAAAGTCCTCCACACCGTCTATAATGTCATCCACAATTATAGCGATCCTTCCTCGCACGTCTCCCACTACAGTGATGGGCGGTTTCTCTTTGGCCATCATCAAAGGAAGCCCCAGCCCGGGGTGTCCAGTGGTGTTGCGTATGCAGGGTGGGGAGTGTCTCCCGTCAGCCATATCAGACTCTGAACACTGGGCCTCCCCGTGAATCACAGCCAGACCCAGACGCAAGCGCTCCGCATAAGACTGGGCTCTCTTCGCTGCTGACGGGGACTTTGCCACAATGATGGCATTTCTGTAGTCAGGAATCTCTTCTTGGATGTACTGAATCAGGAAAGGTGAGGCACGCAAGTTGTCCACTGGAAAACTGAAGAAGCCCTGGATCTCCTTCTGATGCAAGTCCATGGTGATGATGTGTGTTAATCCTGCTTTAGCTAACATGGAAGCTAACAACTTGCACACTATTGAGCCCCTCTTTCTCATCTTGCACTGCTTGCTGTAGGGGAAGTAAGGAATGACCCCAATGATGTTCTTTGCACAAGAGGTCTTCAGGGCATAGGCCATAACCAGCAGCTCCATGATGGCTGTGTTCACCTCTCTTGGTATGGTTTGGATGATGAAGATAGTTTGGCCACGAACAGATTCTTTTACATCCACTCTCGTCTCTCTGTTAGATTCTTGAAAGACTACAGACTTCCCCAACTCCACTCCCAGCCGCTCTGTTATCGTCTTGGCAAATTCTGTGCAGGCTCCTGAAGAGTTTGCAGAGAAGACACGATAACCACTGTTAACCACATTCATGCTGGCACCGCTTATGGCTCAATGCAAACTGCAGGAAGCTCGACAGCAGCAGGCTTTGTCAATAGACCAACATGTTTAATGTGCTATTCATACGAATGCTCCTCAAGTTAGCTACAAGCGACAAATTGCACTTGGTCCATGGTGTTGCCTCAGGCTTGGCTGGGCTGTGAGCAAGAGTCGTCCAATTTATAACCTCAGCAGGGCAGGATTTGTGACATCACTGATGATGTCACAATGTCTATGTGACATCAACAATTGACATCAGTTCACTGGACATTGTCATTGTGACATCATCAGTTATTTATGGGATCACTGATGATCTCACTATGTCTATGCATGACATCATCATTTGAGATGAGTTCACTGGACATTGTGACATCATCGTTGATGATGCCACTATTGACATAACTGTCAACAGTCATTGCTTGAGTGACATCACTGATGACGTCACAATTGCTCGAGTGACATCATCATCAGTGATGTGTTTTCTAATACCAAACTCATGCCTGACCTGTGGACACTAACAGTGATTTGGACAATTTTGGAGGCGATTGGAACAACGGTGGCACACCTTGCAACTGTGTAGAGTATGTTGGGCTTTTATTGTGAAAGGCATCACATATGTAAAATATTGGCTGCAGCTACAGCCAGGGCCACACTTTTTTGAGTTGTATCAAACTCATGCTAAACCCCTGAACCAGTGTTGCCAACTTGGCGACTTTGTCGCTATATTTAAAGCACCTTTCCTGACCTAAATTAGCATCTTGACATCTGGCAACTTTCTGAGCAGCCAATAGCTACTTTCCTAAGAGTCGGCAACACTGCCCTGAACAGTGTTTTGGCAAATTTTGGAGGCGACTGGAGCAACAGCGCGCCTTGCAAGTCCGAACGGACAGACGGACAAACAGACAGACAGACACGCTGCCAGTTATAGTAGTAAGAGTAGGATTTACCGTCCGCTTGTCCACCAGGAGGAGATGGAGGATGCTCCTGAGCAGGAAGGTTCGTTGGGGCAGGTGTGCCGCTGGGGGCAGACGGCCGGCTACCATGAGAGGCCCCATCTTTCAAGCTAAGCTGTAAGTTGATTGAGGTTTCCATCAAGACTGACTGCATATCCAACAGTTGTAGCTTGGGAATTGGATACTTGGTTGGTGATGGTGCTTCATCCCTTCCAAAATCAGAGAGAGTGCCACATTTTGCCATTCCATCCACCCAAAGGCCTTCATAAAGGAGGCCTTTGTCCAAATAGTAGAACTTCCCGTCACCATTCCTCTTCCCGTCCTTAAAGCTGCCTTCATACCGGTTTTCATTGACAAGTCGAACGATGCCCTGTCCGTGCCTTTCATCCTTCAGCCACTCTCCCTCGTATATGTCTCCGTTATCGTAGTACTTTCGCCCCCAGCCACTCCGGTGGTCTTCACTCCACTCCCCCTCATAAACAGCTGACTTGCTGTAGAAGTATCCATAACCGTGCTTCTTGCCATTCTTCCATGCACCGACATATTGTATTGCATACTCGTTGGTCTCTGGGAGTAGTATACAGTAGGTACCCAATCCATCGCGCTTTCCGCATTTCCAGTCTCCGTGATAAAAGGTGCCGTTCTTCCAAACCTGAGTTCCTTCTCCGTGCTTCTTGTCACGCAGCCATTCCCCCGTGTATTCATCTCCATTGACGGAGAACACTGTATGACGCAATCCACATTTCTGTGATTTTCCATCCAATATTTTTGACCGCGGTTGACTTTCTTGAGTTTTGTTCAAATCTGTCATGAGTCGGTGGGGGTGTTAGGGTTGCGAGTGCACCGGTCCTACTTATAGCCTTAGCAGGTAAGGATTTATGACATCACTGATGTCACGATGTCCAGTGAACCGATGCCAACTGCTGATGGCACTGATTGTGACAGCATCAAGAGGCACGTTTGAGTTGACTGCCGCCGCCTCGTCTGGAAAGCAGACGAGAGCAGCCGAGCGCAGTCAGGCGAGGCGTCAACAAGCCGAACACCCCCGCAGCACACTCACTGCTGCTTTTCTTCTTCTACAGTTTTTATTGAACAGCGATTGATAAACAAATTAAAATGTGCATTAGCGCCACCCACACTCACTGCTCAAACGACCCAGCCCTTCAGATTACGTATTTCTATACAGACAACTTTTCTAACCATCATGCAAAGGGACCAAGCAAGTCGCTGGTCAAATCTGCGCAAAATCTCAAACGAGCCTAATGATTTATGACATTACTGATGATGTTTAGTCTGATTATGTCACTGCACTTTTGGCTATACCTACTTTAACAATGCTTTCTTTTTTCTGTTTACAGCATTCACACTTTTATAATACAACATCAGCATTTGCACTTTGGCCTTGGTATCATACATTACAATTGCTGTGGCTTTGTATTGTTATTGTGAATGTGTTCATGGTACAGATTTTATTGTTATCGTTTTTACTTGTTTTATGTTGCACCATGTGGAGTTGCACTATAAATTTCATTGTATGCTTGCTAGGGATGGGCATCGAATTTCGAATTTTCGAATAATCGTTATTATCAAAGTCGACTTTTATTATTGAAATATTGAAAAAAATATATATATAGAGGGGGTGACTTTGGCACCCCTTTGGCACTCAGACCTGAGCCTACTAAATATTTAATGAACCACTCATGATTGTCAAAACTGTTTTTTATTTTCGAAAATGTCAATGTCATGTAATATGTTCTTTACTTCAGTGGTGCAATGCTTGTTTGAGCTAAAAATCCACAGCAGAAGCTTTTTCTATTAATTAATAAAGCCTTAGACTTAGAATCAGGGGAGACAATGCAACATTTCACTCACAAAAAAAAAAAAAACATTTCTTTTTTTTTTTACATTTTTTATTTTATTTTCGAATTTCGATTAAAAGTCGACTTTGGCCAGCGAATTTCGAATAGTGTTTTTGCTAGAAATGCCCATCCCTAATGCTCGCCTACAATGACAATGTCAGAGACATTGTGACATTGTCAGTGATGTCGTAAATCCCTGCTAATAATCCAACGTGTTGAGCAAAAATTAGTTGAGCAACATTTGTATTACATCACTGATGATGTCACAATGTCTATGACATGACTGATGATGCCACAATGTCTATGACATCATCAATGGGTATGACATCATCAGTCACCACTGGCCACCACTCGGCAATGAGGACAATGACATGATCGCTCTGGCCACCACTCGACGATTGTGGGCCATGCCATCATCAGTGGGTATGACATCATCAGTGATTTATGATCATCATCACCACTAGCCACCACTCGACCCTGCAGTTCTCTTGTTAGAGCACTGACTCACATATGCAGCCATCCCAGTGCCGTTATTTGGTGCACCAGAGTTCAAATGGTATTCCACACTTAGCTCAATGTCTAAAAGTCTAACTGAAAGGACATTTCTGGCGTATTTAGCATCTTTATTGTGACGTATTTCCGAGTGAAATGTTGAATGTAGTTGGGGCCATTTACACCTGGCATTAACATGCGTTTTCTGTCATCAGATTGCAATCAGATAGTGCTTGGCCACATTAGCCTGATTTAATTTACATCTGGCATTAACATGCGTTTTTGGTGATCTGATTGCAATCTGATCAGCAAAAATGGGTGATCAATCCGCATACAGTTGCTGTATGCGGATTGAGAGGACACATTGCATTTACACTTGTGTTCAATGTGGTCACAATGTGTCCCTGACCACCTCCGGAGGTGGTTTGGCCGATCAGATTGCAATCCGTCTTCAATGTGTCTTGGGGGCGTTTACACCTGTACTTTCAAGTGGTCAAGCACAATCTGATTGCAATCTGATGGCAGAAAACCCATGTAAATGCCAGAGGTAAATGGCATTACTGGGCAGAATTTGATTGGACAACAGGCCGCTAGAGTGGTGGTGGGACATAACGTTTTGAGGAGTTTGATTGGACCGCTGAAAGGTTGGTGCGTCCAGAACAAACCTAAACAAATAAGGAGTCTGACAGCGATGAATTGGATGCCATTAGCCTCGCTAACGTTGACCTCCATTGGGTTTCACTGGGATGACCAGCAACCTAAACAGGCCCGGCTCCAGGATGAAGTGACTGAGGGGGCAGTAAAAAATGGTGAGGGGACCATTTGAAAATGGCCATACCAGTTTTTCCCTCGCCAAAATTTTGCCTCTTTGAAGTATTATTGCACCCCCTCTTCCCGACAAGCTAGCATGAGATGCTTGCTACCAATGGATGGCTTAGGTCTCTTATAGAGAGGCAAAGTGACCGCCTACTTCCTGCTTCAGCACTGTACCAGAGATTTTCATCCGACATTTATTTTCCCATAGACATATCGTAAAATGCGTATACAAATAGTTTTACTGGTTCAAACCAAACGGTAAAGATATATTTAGAAACAGGAGAGATCGCATAACATTTCACTGGGACCAAAACGTAAAAAAAAAATGCGGGTTTAAAAAAAAAACTGTTTTTTTTAGTTTTGGTCCGAGTGAAATGTTCTATGGTTTCTCCTGATTATAGCATTAGCTGAACTGTTCGGTTCAACGAAGTACAACTATTTTATAAGCATTTTACAAAATGTCTATGCGAAAATAAATGGCGGATGAAAATCTCTGGTACAGTGCTGAAGCAGGAAGTGACGTTCCACTTTGCCTCTCTATTGTTTCATAAGATCCCAGTATCTTCAGTCTAGCTCCTACTACATCCTCTGAAAGACAGCAGCAATGTTGCGAAGGAGTAGAAGAAGAGTCCATCTGGGGGTGGGGGGTAGGGGGGATTTGCCCCCAGGGGTGGGGGGTGGGGGTGACATTGCACCTATATTGATGTAGCAGACGGGGATGGGCTTGTTTGAACGTGAAGGTGCTTGTTAAGAGTGCATCGGACAGTCGCTTCGTTCAAAAGTCAGCAGTAAATCTATAAGTGAGTTATTCCTCTCTCACTAAGCAAACCAGTTAAACCGTTATCTCCCACACTACTTGGCCTTTCCATTATGAGCTTAATCTGATCAGTATTGTAGTGTGCAGCATTCTTATTAACAGCTCGTCATGCTTCTAAATCTAATGAGTTAACCATAGGTTTCCAAAGTGGGAGGTGGGCCTCCCCAGGGGGGCTCCAAACAGTTTCAGGGGAGGCTCAGTGAATGGAACTGTCATATTATGACCTTAGTTCTTACATGAATTATCAAAAGGAGATCACAAAGAATAGCCTACATGTGTGTGATTTGGTTAAAGAGATAGTTCACAGATACAGCACAGCAGTTTTGGGGAATGTTACTGTTTGCTAGTCTGAAGTATGTCAAACAGCAATACAGGTTATCTTGTCTCAACTGTTGAGTGTCTCCTCAGATCAAATAACAATCACAATCCCATAGGCATCCAGGAACTTAGTGAAACTATGATGAGGGGTGTCATTTGTCCCCAAGCTTTGTCTGAGGGGAGACCCACAGTCTCAGTGTTTGAAAACCCCATAACCAATTGTAGTCATATGATGAACGAATGTCAAACACATTATACAGTTTCTGCAGTGTCTCTCTCTCTTCTCATCCTGATCTCCCCCTCTCTTACTTTCTCTCTCTCTCCTCCCTCCAGTGTCTCTCTCTCTCTCTTCTCATCCTGATCTCCCCCTCTCTTACTTTCTCTCTCTCTCCTCCCTCCAGTGTCTCTCTCTCTCTCTTCTCATCCTGATCTCCCCCTCTCTTACTTTCTCTCTCTCTCCTCCCTCCAGTGTCTCTCTCTCTCTCTTCTCATCCTGATCTCCCCCTCTCTTACTTTCTCTCTCTCTCCTCCTTGCAGTGTCTCTCTCTCTCTCTCTTCTCATCCTGATCTCCCTCTTACTTTCTCTCTCTCTCCTCCTTGCAGTGTCTCTCTCTCTTCTCATCCTGATCTCCCCCTCTCTTACTTTCTCTCACTCTCTCTCCTCCTTGCAGTGTCTCTCTCTCTTCTCATCCTGCTCTCCCCCTCTCTTACTTTCTCTCACTCTCTCTCCTCCTGACCTCTCTTCCTTCCGTCCTTCCACTCAGAAAACAAGGAGTCTTTTTGTGTGAAAGGGGAATCATAGGACTCACATGCTTTGGAGGAGAGAAAGTGAGGGATCAGAGCGGAGGACAGTTCAGAGGAGTGGAGTCGTCTGGAGTGGCTTAAGGACTTCAGGGCCTGCAACTCTCAAGACCCGGACAGCTGCAGACCGGACCGGACATGGAAAATGGCAAGACAGAATATGGCAAGGAAGAGACGATGGAAGACGAGCCAGAAGGTAAGAGAGACATCACAGAACCTCAGCTGTGTCTCAGAGGGAAAGCGTGCCTTTTGGACAAAACTGTGCAAAAGAGGCATTTCTTTGATAATACAATCATCTATACAGTATATATATATATTGTATCAGATTTTCTCAATTCAAATCAATTTGAAGGGGATTATAGCCAAGAGAGAGTCACTGGATTGAGTAATAGTAGAGCACAGTTGACGTAATCTACAGAATCCTAGATTTGCCGTCAGTTCTTTGTACTGCAAAAACAAATCTCACTGTTAATGTAACAAGTCATTTAGTCTTGAGTCCTCAAATTATAATACACAAGTGTGTGTGTGTGGGAGGGGGGCTATGTCTGTGTGTGTGTGTGTGTGGGGGGGGGGGGGGGGGGGGGTCTGTCTGTGGGGTTAGGAAAAACAAGTTAAGTTAAAACAAGTGGAGTGACTACACTACATTAAGACATTACATGTTTGTTTTTTGCAATGTAATCTTACAAAGTAGAGCCCAATTGTATTTAACACATAAATTGTGTCTCTCAGCTAACAAGCTATACTAGCCTTGTAACTTGTAGCCTTGTAACTTGTAGCCTTGTAACTTCCAACCGTTTAAAAGACAGCAAAACGTTAACGTCTTTAGAGCCATTAATAGCCATTTATTTAAAATGGTTTAAAATAGACAACTTTATAATTGCTAAAACGAGTGCTTGGTTATACAGAAAATGCTTAGGATCGTTCACCCATTAGCGTCGACTATAAAAGCTTGTTTGTCCATTCATTAAGTTATCCTAATAGTTATCACGCTGTAGCTTGTTTTGTATCTTGTTCATCTGAAACCATGACCTTAATGGTGTATAGATCAACACAGGATCTATAGCTACTCTGAGGAACTTTCTTTCAGTTCTCCAATCGGTTCTCCTATCGCTGTACCAGATCCTGAAGGTTCCTCAAAGGCCAGGGGGGGAAGCCATTTGTCTCTGCCCTTTAGAGTTGACTGGTACAAGAGTGACCGAGGGCCAACAACCCAGGTCTCCACTCCCACTGTCCTGAAAGACATTATGACATAAAGACATTATCGGCTATGTCCTGCAGACAGAGGACTATTGTTGGAACATGTATATTTCTTCTTCTGCTCTTTCACAGTTTGGACGCAGTGTGGAGTACAGAGCTGGCACATTGACATGTATATTTCTTCTTCTGCTCTTTCACAGTTTAGACACAGTGTAGAGTACAGAGCAGGCACATTGTAGGGCCTGATGACATGCATGATAATATATGATAAGTAGGCGTTGGAGATGACCTTGGGCAGATGTTGACAGCAGCCTCCACTTCTGACATTTTAGCAGAAACTGCTGCTTTGTGCTTCCACATGGGACAACCGCTTAATTGTCTCATGATGTACTGTGCGTGTGCGTGTGTGCGTGTGCGTGTGTGTGTGTGTGTGTGTGTGTGTGTGTGTGCGTGCGTGTGCATGTGTGTGTGTGTGCGTGTGTCTGTGTGTCTGTGTGTGTGTGTGTGTGTGTGTGTGCGTGCGTGCGTGCGTGTGTGCATGTGCGTGTGTGCGTGCGTGTGTGTGCGGGTGCATGTTTGCATGTGTGTGTGTGTGTGTGTGCGTGCGTGCGTGCGTGCATGTGTGTGTGTGTGTGTGTGTGTGTGTGTGTGTGCGTGCGTGCGTGCGTGTGTGCATGTGCGTGTGTGCGTGCGTGTGTGTGCGGGTGCATGTTTGCATGTGTGTGTGTGTGTGTGTGTGTGTGCGTGCGTGCGTGCGTGCGTGTGTGTGTGTGTGTGTGTGTGTGTGAGAGAGTGATGTATACAGTATTTAAAGTTACAAACCCACCGTGTCTTGTTGCAGTTTGGTCGGACAATTCAGTCCATTTTTGTGAACTTGAACAACTCTCCCTCAACAAGGCACAGAAATCAGTAGATGCAAATCAGTGATGTCATCAGATCAGTGATGTCATCAAGCGAGACTCGCTGGAGCTGCTCCACTGACAATGAATAGGACAGTTGTGGAGGAGCTGGCACTGAAGCCCTGTGCAAAATAAACAAATGATAAATAAATAAACAAATAAATAAATAAATAATACATAAATATAAAAAACATAAATAAATAAACAAATAATAAATAAATAAATAAATAAATAAATAAATAAATAAATAAATAAATAAATAAAAATAAATAAATACATGAATAAATAAATAAATAATTGTTGTTATTATATATAAAAAAAAAAAAACACCACCAGAAATACCAAGAGGCACACTACAGGGAGGGACACTAATGACATTGTTGTCATTTGTTTGGAAAACAGAGGTTTTCCTTGGACAACATGAGAGGCTGTCATGGCTTCATTGGACCACGGCTTCACGGGTCATTGTAGAAGTTTCCTCTTGACAAATGTGCTCCTCCTGACCAAACTCAAGCCAAACTTGTGGTTTATTAAAGAGTTTTCCTAATGTCAAAATCATCAACATTATCTGCAATGTTGTGTTTTATCAAAGGCTAAAGCTCATTTCTGAGCTGATTACAGGCCTTGTGAGAGACATCTTTTTTTTTCTAATTGTCTGTTTTGAAATGAGCCAAGATAAAGTCAATTAACTTCTTTTTATTTTATTTTATAAAAGTGACCCGTTGTCTGTGTGTGGGCGACTAACTGTCTGTCTTTTCTTCTAGATCAAGACAAAGATGTTGTAGTGGAGGCCAACCTGGAGCTTGCTCAGGTAACCAAAACACCTACGATAATCCTCCTTTTCAGTGCAAGAAGCATACGTCTTTGGACTACAGGTCACAGTAGCTGGTAAATTGCAAAATTCCATAACAGAATTCCCCAACCACTTTCACTACTGGTGGTAAACACCAGCCAACTACATTTTTTAATCAAAATCGGACTTCCAAATGATGGCTGGTAAACTCAGAAATTAGCTGATAGTGGTGGAACTTACCAGTCACAGCAAACCTTTACTAGGATTTGACTGGTGGCTGGTTCATATCCTCCCTCTTTTCATTCTGACTCTGCCTTCATCTGGTAGAACAGTGGTCTTCAAACCTTTGACTTTTTTTCTTTATTTCTACATTTCATTGACAAGAATCAAAACTAAATTCACCCTGTGTTAAAGTCATGACTAACCTGCCAGACTATGATACTGTATATTGCTTTCATCTAATAGAAACACAGCCTTTGCTGTGTTAATGAGTGGAAAGTGACTTGTTCCAGATGGTCGAGTTGAGTTATCTGAAGGAAGACTTAGTTGACCATGTGACAAAATTGTCTCCTGGCCTTTAAGGAGAGGTCAAGAAAACGTTGGGGTCAAAAGTCACACGAAGACAAAGGGTTAAAGGTCACTGTTTGGGGACAATCTGAACATGTGACCGACTGCTTAATGAGAAGGTCTCTTTTGAGATTGGATGAATGAGTTGGAATTGAGCTGGCATGCTCTCCTGTGGCAGGTGACCTCCCACATCAAGTGGATCAAGATATTTAGACTTACTGGCTGTCAGACAGGCAGACCGACTGTGGAACTGTTTGATTCCAAACGTGTTTCAAGCTTGAACAAGTCAAGAAGTAAATATGCCTGAGACGTGTTCTGCCTGAGACTTGTTCTGCCTGAGACATGTTCTGCCTGAGACGTGTTCTGCCTGAGACGTGTTCTGCCTGAGACGTGTTCTGCCTGAGACGTGTTCTGCCTGAGACGTGTTCTGCCTGAGACGTGTTCTGCCTGAGACGTGTTCTGCCTGAGACGTGTTCTGCCTGAGACATGTTCTGCCTGAGACGTGTTCTGCCTGAGACGTGTTCTGCCTGAGACGTGTTCTGCCTGAGACGTGTTCTGCCTGAGACGTGGGAACCTCATGTCTTGATTGCCAGGAAGTTCAGAGAATTTGGATGCCATTTTCTTGCCCCACTTCTAATATGAAGTTTGTCATGATCAGATCAGCATCATTTGAATTCTCTCATGCTTATAAAATGACTCCTAACATTGAAGTAAAAACAGTTTGAGCATACAGACTGTGTCAAAACAGTTTGAGCATACAGACTGTGTCAAAACAGTTTGAGCATACAGACTGTGTCAAAACAGTTTGAGCATACAGACTGTGTCAAAGCAGTTTGAGCATACAGACTGTGTCAAAGCAGTTTGAGCATACAGACTGTGTCAAAGCAGTTTGAGCATACAGACTGTGTGAAAACAGTTTGAGCATACAGACTGTGTCAAAGCAGTTTGAGCATACAGACTGTGTCAAAGCAGTTTGAGCATACAGACTGTGTCAAAACAGTTTGAGCATACAGACTGTGTCAAAACAGTTTGAGCATACAGACTGTGTGAAAACAGTTTGAGCATACAGACTGTGTCAAAACAGTTTGAGCATACAGACTGTGTCAAAACAGTTTGAGCATACAGACTGTGTCAAAACAGTTTGAGCATACAGACTGTGTCAAAACAGTTTGAGCATACAGACTGTGTCAAAGCAGTTTGAGCATACAGACTGTGTCAAAGCAGTTTGAGCATACAGACTGTGTCAAAACAGTTTGAGCATACAGACTGTGTCAAAGCAGTTTGAGCATACAGACTGTGTCAAAACAGTTTGAGCATACAGACTGTGTCAAAGCAGTTTGAGCATACAGACTGTGTCAAAGCAGTTTGAGCATACAGACTGTGTGAAAACAGTTTGAGCATACAGACTGTGTCAAAGCAGTTTGAGCATACAGACTGTGTCAAAGCAGTTTGAGCATACAGACTGTGTCAAAACAGTTTGAGCATACAGACTGTGTCAAAACAGTTTGAGCATACAGACTGTGTCAAAGCAGTTTGAGCATACAGACTGTGTGAAAACAGTTTGAGCATACAGACTGTTTCAAAACAGTTTGAGCATACAGACTGTGTACAACATACAGACTGTGTCAAAACAGTTTGAGCATACAGACTGTCTACAACATACAGACTGTGTGAAAACAGTTTGAGCATACAGACTGTGTGAAAACAGTTTGAGCATACAGACTGTGTGAAAACAGTTTGAGCATACAGACTGTGTCAAAGCAGTTTGAGCATACAGACTGTGTGAAAACAGTTTGAGCATACAGACTGTGTCAAAGCAGTTTGAGCATACAGACTGTGTACAACATACATACTGTGTCAAAACAGTTTGAGCATACAGACTGTGTGAAAACAGTTTGAGCATACAGACTGTGTCAAAGCAGTTTGAGCATACAGACTGTCAAAACAGTTTGAGCATACAGACTGTGTCAAAACAGTTTGAGCATACAGACTGTGTACAACATACAGACTGTGTCAAAACAGTTTGAGCATACAGACTGTGTGAAAACAGTTTGAGCATACAGACTGTGTGAAAACAGTTTGAGCATACAGACTGTGTGAAAACAGTTTGAGCATACAGACTGTGTCAAAGCAGTTTGAGCATACAGACTGTGTGAAAACAGTTTGAGCATACAGACTGTGTCAAAGCAGTTTGAGCATACAGACTGTGTGAAAGCAGTTTGAGCATACAGACTGTGTGAAAACAGTTTGAGCATACAGACTGTGTGAAAACAGTTTGAGCATACAGACTGTGTACAACATACAGACTGTGTCAAAACAGTTTGAGCATACAGACTGTGGATAAGAGAACATCTTGTATCCAAAATGGATATCTAGCATTTTGCAATGAACCTTCAACAACAACAAACAACAAAAATAGCAGCAAAATGCAACCATGGCAAGATGAGATACTCAGGTCAGCATTTGTAAAAAGCAGTTTGCAGGATTAAACCAGCTTGCAGGATTAAACCAGTTTGCAGGATTAAACCAGTTTGCAGGATTAACAGTCCTGGGCCGACTTCTGGTTCTGCCCTTCACTAACGAGATTCTGGAACAAAATATTTGACTGGTACTCTAAGGCCTACAAAATAACCCTACAGCCGGACGCAGAACTCGCCATCTTCGGCTGCTCCGAGTCCTCTCTGAGCTTCCCTACAGCTGTGCACTGCAGCAGTCTCTGACACTAAAGACAACTGTCGCCAAAAGACTCATTCTGAAGGAATGGAAGTCCTCCTGTTCACCTTCTTTTCGGGTGTGTGGCTGATGGACATGATCTCTGTTGTACAGATGGAGAGACTCAGGTCCCTGAGAACTAACTCACTTAAGAGGTTCTTAAATATCTGGGACCTATTTTGGGCTACTTTGGCGAGGTTAACTCATTGAGTGCCAGCCACTTTTGGAGAACGGACGCTCCCAGTGCCAGAGTTTCAGAGCGTTTTCAGTGATTTCCCGAGGCCCACAGAATATTGTGTGATATTACTATGTAAACACAGAACACGCACAAAGAACGATGAGACTCTATTGTATCAGCAGCAAAAAAAAGTTTATTGATATCATTTTCCGTTCTTTAGTTATCAGCCGGAGAAGATAGGTCAAAAACAGAAAGATTTGGCATTTCCATCTAGAAGCTGAGATATTGAGCCTTTTGTGAAATATAGCATTTCAAGCAAATCACTGACTCTGAAGCTAATATTTTCTGACCTGAAACATCTGAACAGTAATTTCCTTCAATATAACAGCACCCCCACCCCCCCTCTACTGCAAACTCCTCCTCCGTGGGTGTGTCTCTGGTGGCTCTGCTCGCTCTGAGTGCTGCTTCTGTCAGGCGAGTCTCTGCTGCCTGGATGGCGGCCGCTCGTCGCGGCAGTCTGGATCGGGCTCGCTCGTTTCTCGGTTGTGAGCTGGGATGAAGCTGCGTCCAAATCTGGGCTTTCTGCTGCCCTGCGTGCCCCACCCCCCTCCTCCTCCTCCATGGGAGTGTCTCTGGGGCTGTGCTGCGTTTGCTCTCGCTCTGCTTTTGCTCTGTCTGCACTGAAAAGTGCGCTGCATCCCCTCGCTTTTTCACAGCATGTCGCCGGCTCAGCTGAGAATAATGTAACTTTTCAGAAAGACGCTGGTGTTGGCAACTAAATCATATGGAGGGGCTATCGCAACGGAGACGGAGGGGCTCAATTGTGGCAGGCAGCAGATTGACTGCTGTTCACAGGCACAGCTAACGTTATGCTTCATGCATATCGATGCAATTTCCGTTTCCTCATGACTTCTTCTCTCTTTTCTCCTGGCCTTTCTCTAATCTGGAGAGCACTGTCGCCACCTAATGGGTCGGTAAAATAGGTTATACACATTCAACATCCACCATACTTTCACAGGAGATGGATCTGGCTTTGATCCACGTCCCACCGTCAAAAAACGCAATTGACGACTTTAGTCGTCATTGGCACTCAACGTTACTAAAGCAATTGACGACTTTACTCGTCCGTGGCACTCAATGAGTTAAGAATGACAGGTGACTGAGGTTGGGGGTGGCGGATGGCTCCCCCTGCCTGGTATCTCGTCCCTTGCGTGGGATCCCATGCACATTATTTCTTGCAAACACATAAGCACCTTATG